>NC_089503.1:289418150-290019556 GCF_036850995.1 Saccopteryx leptura | reverse complement strand
TGACATTTGAGTAAGTCCTGAATGAAATGAAGAAACCCACCTCTCAATTATTTGAGGTGGGGAGAACCTGTACGAATGAGGCCAAGGCCGTGAGATGTCAGGCTGCAGAGCATGTCTGAGGGAAATTGCAGGTAAAAAAAGACCCTCATGTAAAGGCAGCTCCCTTATTTACAGTTTAGTCAGTGCTCTCAGAACCTCCTGTTGTTTTCCTTTGTGTTTGACTAGCTTTTCTCTCTTTCTTTTTTATCTCACTCTTGGTGGGTAAAAGCTGTCATGATTTTGAATTTAGTGTCATTTCCTGTGGTCATGTTTGTCCGAGTGATAATGACACAGATAATGATGGTTAAAGAGATAACAATCACCCACAGCCAGGGTGTACAATCTCACTTTTGGTCTCCTTTTTAAGCTTCATCTTGACCAGGTAATCTGCTTTGCTATAGCTTCTGTTCTTTCTATCAAACATACTGTTTTCTTGTCCAAAAGCCATTCACCTCCTCCGCAAAATCAGATGGTCATATCAAGGCTGGTGGTGTAGGTGTTAAATGTTATTTGAAGCAGCAACAAGTTTGTGGTTGGAAATATTTTGTACTTTGCAGTCCTTTTACCCACCCAGAGTGCATTGAACTGATAATGAGGAAGTATAATCAAAGAGCCACGGCTATATCAGAACCCAGACTTCATTTCCAGTAAAGTTTAATCTTCAATGTACTGTAATTAATGGCCTCTGGCCTGTGAGCTCATATGTATCATGTGTATATAGATGTGTATATATGTCATAGATATGTATATATACATACATTATATATGCACATATTATATATATATACACATATTATCTATATATCTATATATATCTATATATGATAAACTTCCTGCAAACTTATTAGGTATTAAATACTTTATATGTTTATACATTAAACTATTTTCAACCCTGGCCAGTTGGCTCAGTGGTAGAGTGTTGGTCTGGTGTGTGGATGTCCCAGGTTCGATTTCTGTCAGGACACACAGAAGAGGTGACCAAGTGATCTCCATCCCTCCCCCCCACTTTCCCCTCTCACAGCCAAGGCTCAATTGGTTCAAGAGCATCAGCCTGCGTGCTGAGATTGGCTCTGTGGAGCTTCCACCTCAGGCTCTAAAAATAGCTTGGTTGTGAGCATGGCTTAAGATGGGCAGAGCATCGGCTCCAGATGGGAGTCACTGGGTGGATCTCGGTCAGGGCACATGCAGGAGTCTATCTCTCTATCTCCCCTCCTCTCACTTGGAAAATAAAAAGAAGAAGAAGTAGGAGGAGGAGCAGGAAAAGGAGGAGGAGGAAGAAGAAGAAGATGAAACTATTTTCATAACTATTTTTATTCTAACAACAAATATTTTAATGTATAAATAATTTATTAGTGAATTATTTCTTTCATACCTTAGGAGTTTCCAAGGACCAAATCAGTGTTTTGGTATGTCAAAGGTTACATTTGAAGCTGAAAAATATTCAAAATGATGTAAATTAATATGTTAGAAGAAATTTATAATAAACACTAATTTATCATCGTAAAAGTTTTAATGTGACCCATTAGTGTGTTTTTCTAATATTTTGTAATGCATATTTTTTGTATCTGAGACAAAAATTTTTTGGTTATTTTCCCTGTTGGCTCTTTTTAGTTATTACTTTTTTGAGTGATAACCATTGTCTGGGCTGGTGGATGTAGTCCAGGTTAGATGTTTCTTGATATCCTCAAATTCCCTATAAAAACATGCATCAGGATCGCATTCCTGCAGCACTATCTCCAATGGCTTTAGTTGTGCCCAGCCAAGCATGTCTTTCTATGGGATGTCCAGAGTCTGAGGAACATGTGCATCTTATATCCCTGAGCTTCCTTGAGTTGTTCTGTGTGCTATTTGTAGTGTTTGCCCTGTTTCCTTACTGAACAGTTATCGCCCAACATGGGACAGAAACTACTCTTTCCTGCAATATGGCCTTTTGATTGAAACATGTTTTTTGCACCCTGTTTGGAGGTGGGAGGCATTTCCCTTGAGGGGGTACTCAGAAGAATGGAATGGTCAATCCCATGTGACCATGGGAATTATTCTTGGGACTACAGAATCATGGACCAAAGGATCTCTGAAAAAATAGAAATTTGAGATAAGAAATGTATTTGAAATCTCAGCTATTGAAACAGTTGGAAGAATCAATATCATGTCCACAAAGGGGAAGATTAGTTCTTCTAAAATGATATGCCTTCAGGGAAGAAATAAAACAAAGGAGACTTTGAAGATTTATTTCAGGATTCTACTTGGTGCTTGACTGAAGATGCCATGTCCTTAATGAGCAGGGGGCCACAGAGCTCCAGTTCTGCTGGCCACTGTAATCTGAACCCAGGGCACTGCTGTCCCTGCTAGCATGTGAACATATTCAGTAGTGGCAGTCACTAAAGACATTGCTTGCATTTCACAGTATACTTCCCAAGCTCACCCAGATAGATGGATGTTGCACACAAAGTATGGACATTAATTTGGAAATACTTTTATGCTTCCAGATGGCATGGGGTGTTCATATGAGAAAGGCCACTCATTCCTTACTTTTGCTCATGTTTGTTTATGTTTTCATTGTATTCCAGCCCTGAAATGAAGAGAACACTGGCCCAGCTCTTACTCATGTGCAGCCTCTCCTACATCTGGAATTTCCTTTAGTGCTGGGATGGCAGCTCCTACATTCTTATGGAGATCTTCAATCAGGGCGGAGGATGGACGGCCTGGGCTTTCCGTGAGGCATGCCAAGTCTCCATCAGCAGTACGAGGAAGTCTCTAATCCTGGGGAGCACAAAGGGGGTTAACATGTAAATAAACTTTTCTCTTTTATTTCAGGTATAGATAGGCTGCCCTAATCCAGCCTTTACTACTTTTGTAGGTAATACTCCTGAGTGAAAACTTACCATCTTTGTGGCAACTTATTTTTGTTGTTTTAAGGATATTTGTCTGTTTGGCTTAATGTGAAGCAAATATTGACAAAAGTTTAGAAATATGTTAATTGTAGTTCACCTCTCCCCACAATCATTCCTTTTTATTTTTTTTGTAACTGATAACTTTGTCACTAGGAAAGCATCAGAAAGTTCTTGGATATATTTGCTGTCAAAAAGCTTGAACACAGAGGTGTTAGGTCAGCCAAAGGAGGGATGTACAAGGCTTGATGAGTTTTATAAGAGGTGTATTTATGCATCTGCAAGACAAATGGGCTGAGACCCTAGTGGTATTAGTGGACAGCTGCAGGAATGGAGTGTCTGATATATGGACTACTGCAGGCAACTGTTGACATGGAGGTTGGTGCATCTGGGCATGCTCAGATAAGCCTATCCTGTTTTGTGGCCTTGGTCACAGACTGTATCTGTTTTTCTAACCCTCAGGCTCCTCCTGAATGCCTTGCCACAAGGATACTTCCCAGATTCTCTAGGGTGAAGGGACTTGCTGGAAGAGAAGGGGCTTGAAGGAGGCAGATCATTTAATGAAGAAGTTGCCTCAGCTGGAGGTTGGGTGAGGGGAGTTTGAGTTTAAAGAGAACTGGACCCAAACCTAACAAGAGGTAAGATACTTCTCATTAATCGTAGATTCATCTGTTTTGGGAACAAACTAAAGATTTGCTTTATATATGGCCAGTAGTCTCAGCCATCACTGTCGTGGCCATTCACATGCAGGTTCCCATTAGATTCGGGCAGATGGTAAAGAAACAGTGGAGCTAAAAAATGGTGGGCCATTCCTTTATTCAAGACTTTTCACTGGCCGGTGAGAAAACAAACACACAGTGCTCTCAAAGCCACTCACACATTCTCCAGTTCCACAACCAGGAGAATCTTCTCCAGTTTTTTCTAGAAGCAAAGGCCCCACCAGTCTCAGTGAAGCTCACAAAAGCCCCTCACCTCTCTGCCATCACGGCTTCCCACTCTCCAGCACTCTGCCTTCTCTCTTTCTGCTCTCACTCTGCAAAAATGGCTTGCTTCTTTCCTCTTTCTCTCCTTTTAAAACTCTTTTGGCCTGAAAACCTCTCCTCTAGCAACATTAGCATACCAGTGGCCCTTTTCAATCAGGAAGGTAATTAGCAATTTCACAGACCAGCACCATTTTTAACAATAAAAGTGAGCAAACTCAAAAAACCCAAATTTACAAACTCATTTGCCCAACAGTTTACAAACTCTAATAAAAATAAAAATTTTCTAGTTTCTTAACTGAATTTTGACAATTCATTCTTGGTGTAGTTAGATTTAGTATAAGGAAGCGTGTCTAGGATGGGCCTATACAATTCCTAGTAGCAGTCTGAGGTCTGTTTCAGGAAAGGAGCCAGACTGATCTTGCGCCTCAGCTGTGGAAGCCACAGAGCCCTTGGTGCTTCTCCCCAGCTGCCCAGTGGCTCTTTCATGTCTGCTCAGTTCTTTTTTCACAGTGAGGCTTTCCTTCACTATCTGATTTCAAATTTGATCACACATCATGCCCCTCCCAGTTTTTCTAATCCTCCTTTTTAAAAAAATTATTTTTTCCTTTGGATAAACTATTTTATACAAGCGTGGTCTTGTTGGACTTCTGGTGATAGAGTTAAACTATCACAAAATAAGGATTTTGTTTCTTTTGTGTGTCTGGCACTTAGGAGGTAACTAAAAATTGTTTCTTTTTCTTTATTAGAAATGTAATTTAATAAGTTGACATTAATAAGAATACATAGGTTTCAGGTAGACATCTCTATAGCATTTGAACTGTTGATTGTATTGTGTGCCCACCACCACACATCATTTCTTAAGTGAATCAACTTTATTCTGATTTTCAAAACAAGTACTGATGCTTGTTATGACAATAGTGGGGTAATCTTAATAATTTAATTACAAATATTTTTACTATAGTGACTTATTTCTAAAATATTGAGTACATTCAGATATCAGCTTCACATTTGTATTAAAGCTGTTTCTACTTTGTGTCCATAAGACTTTTGTAATGTTAATGTAATATGATTCTATTCTCTAGTGTTTAAGAGGAAGAATGAAAATCATTCAGATTAATGAATGGCAGTTTCAAAACATTTAGGATATCATTTTAAAGTCACAACCAAGGAAATAACAATGATAAATAGTGTTCCTTTGGATCCTTCCACCTGTTGATAAACAGTCTTCCAGAACAATAACAATCACTTTCTTCTCATGTCAATCACTGGGAAGACTATGAAAATCAACAACATCTAAAGGACCTGGGAAAAAGTAAACAAAATACAAGCCATTTTGGATCTTTTGTCAATTTCCAACCCTCAGAAGGGGTCTAACCAGAAAAAATTCATATTAAATTAGTAAGTTACAAACTTAATATTTATATTAAAATGTTTAATTATTAGAAGGTAGCAGGATAAAATAAAATTTCTTAGCATTGACAAAGTTCTTCTTATTCAAGGTATAATTTATATTTTCTATTTCTTATCATGAAGTAGATTACTCTATCCAATTCTACCATCTCAGAGCACATTTTATATGCCAATGTTATTAATAAATTGTGCTATACTTTTCTACCCTTTTCTCTAGACATAAATCTCAAAATAAGAGATAACATTTATTCACATCATTCTACCCCTTAATGTCTGCCAGGAACATTGTAAACATAACGTTACTAAACTCAAGGGATTTGCTGCTTGAGGTGTTCAAGAATGTCAGAAGTGGTTGTCTCAGCATACTTCTGTACTTATATTGTCCCAAATGGTTGTCTCAGGATGTTCTATTTACTGCAGTAAGTAAGGAGTCAGGGGGTTCACATACAAAGCTGTGTATCCCAGTAGACAGGCTTAGTCATTGCTTATATACACCATTAGTCAATTACATGTTGATTTCTTCTTTGAAGTTGGCTACATTTATTTTCTTCAGTTCTTCTCAAGTTCATTCTGTTTACAGCTGTCTCTGAAAAATACTATGCTACATTTTAACATTAAGCAAGAATGGCACTTAGTAAGAATTACCCAGACTTTGAGACTCTTGTCCTATCTCACAATAATGCTCACTTATAGTGAATAGTAAAAATTCTTTATTACTATAGCTAAATTATAAGTCTTACTTTGCATTTACATCTCTCTAGTCAAAGGTTTCTCACCTCGCCTACCACTCATATCATCCACACACTCACACACATATAAACAAACAAAGAATAGGAGAGAGCAAGATATAATCTGCTCCCTCATCAAATTTAATTGCAAACAAATCCAAAAAAAATTCTAAAAAGCACCATCCACTGTTGGAGGAAAGCTAAAGCACCAAGGGACGTCTGTTCCCATCCTGAGGAAGTGAAGGTCCAGACCAAGCACACATGACTGAAGGCTGTTGCGCCCAGACAAGGCTCAAGGGCGCAATGCTTGGTCCTGCGGGAGCTTTCTGCAGGTCAGGAATCAGATAGCAGATGGTGTGGTGTTATGTCTCAGAAAGGGCAAGAGCAATCTAATCAGTTTTGCAAAACTAAATAATAAAATTGGACACTATATTCTGCTTGTTAGTTTCTCAGCATGATGTCATGTTTCTGCTTAATAAATTGCACAGCTGATCTCTCCAAGTCACCTCAATCTTGAAGAGACTGAGGTCCTCCACTTGCAGTATTGTTGCTGCCTAATCATTCCTTTGCGGCTCCTCTTCATGAAACCCTGATTACGAACAACAATCCACCCTACTGACAATATCTTCTTCATGTCAATTATTTTATAGATGAAAACATCATAAGAATTACAAATAGATTTTAGTGTATATAAACAGATATTTAAAAAACTAAAGTATGCTTTTTCAAAGACAGAAGACATGAAAACAGAGAAACCAGGAAATAAAGCATATTGATAGATAAAATGGCTACTCAGCTGCCATCTTGAGAACAATGCAGGACTGGAGGAGGAAGAAGAACTGGTTTGTTTAGTAACCTGGCCCAAATGCCCCTTTGTAGCCACTGAGTCAAGGTACAAGCAGATGTTGAAGAACTATGATGCCACTCCAATCCACAAACACAAGAAACTGACTTGCACCAGCAGATGCAGCAATTTTAGCTGCTTTTTGCTCCAGGTCCTTTGATTATACTGTATAACCCCTGCCATATCCCTCCGTTAAAGCTGACACCCTTTTTTGGTTTCAGCCGGCTTGTACCCAGGCACTTTTAAAATAAAATTTTCTGCTGGAACACTAGCCTTATGTTTTGGTTTGGCCTGAGGTTTCTGCCTTTCACATATGACTAAAAGCATACTAAGATGTTAAAAAAAATGACACTTAGGTTATACAGAATTATGGTGACAACTTGATTCAGTTATCTAAATCTGTGCTTTTTTTTTTTTTTAATAAAGCCAGAGAGAGAGAGTCAGAGAAAGGGTCAGATAGGAACAGACAGAAAGGAAGAGAGATGAGAAGCATCAATTCTTTGTTGCAGCACCTTAGTTGTTCATTGATTGCTTTCTCATATGTGCCTTGACTGGGGGGCTACAGCAGAATGAGTAACCACTTGCTCAAGCCAGCAACCTTGGGCTCAAGCCAGTGACCTTGGGCTTCAAGTCAGCGACTTTTGGGCTCAAGCCAGTGACCCTGTGCTCAAGCTGGTGAGCCTGCATTCAAGCCAGATGAGCCCATGCTTAAACCGATGACTTCAGGGTTTTAAACCTGGGTCTTCCACGTCTCAGTTTAATGCTCTATCCACTGCACCACCACCTGGCTAGGCTAAATCTGTGTTTTACCTGCACAGGAACAATCAGGCAGTACCTAGTAAGTGTGTAAGCATTTACGTAGGTATACACACATGCAAATATATGTAATTATTGTATAATAAATGTATATTCAATACATGTATGATTACTTATATATATAAAATCAAACAAATATTAAAAATTACCAACATAACTGAAGCAAATGATATATTTTCTTATAATCATGCAAAACATCTCTCTACCTTTTGTTCTATTAGAGGTAAACAAAGCTTAGTGAGGCTCAGCTCAGCCATTGTTAACTACTTAATTTTGAGTATATTTCCTCTATATGCCTGACCTGTGGTGGTGCAGTGCATAAAGCGTTGACCTGGAATGGTGAGGTAACCAGTTTGTAACCCTGGGCTTGCTGGTCAGGACACATATGGGAGTTGATGCTTCCTGCTCCTCTCTCCCTTCTCTCTCTCTCTCTCTCTCTCTCTCAAATGAATAAATTGAAAAAAATCTTATGTGCCCTCAACTATAAAATTTAAAGAATAATAGTATTAATAACAGAATTTATAAAAATTAAATAACATACAAAATATCTAACACAAAACTGGCATATAGTAAACCTCAAAAATGGTCTCACTTTTTAAACTGATTAAATATAACAAATTATAGACCACATTTCTACTAAAGAATTAGAAAATGTAAAATTTGATAAAAAATTCTTTGTAAAACATAACATTTGAACAATAATCCTTTACAAAACATAAAATTTAAACAATCTTTTTTTTTTTTTTTTTTTTTTTAAATTTTTTTTCAATTTATTTATTCATTTTAGAGAGGAGAGGGAGAGACAGAGAGAGAGAAGGGGGGAGGAGCTGGAAGCATCAACTCCCACATGTGCCCCGACCAGGCAAGCCCAGGGTATCGAACCGGCATCCCCAGCGTTTCCAGGTCAACGCTCAATCCACTGCGCCACCACAGGTCAGGCTAAACAATCTTTATATAACTTTTTTTTTCAGATTTATTTCAGGATACTGGAGCTTGGAAATGTGAAAATTGATTGATCCTCACTGGATAAGTTAGCACAAAACTTAAAAAGTGAATTCTTTAGACAGATGGATTTTTACGGGTCTGAATAATCTCGTTTGAGTACTATGCCACTTATTCTTCCTGCAGAATCCTTTTCCTTCCCTTGTCTTTTTTTTTTATGCCCAGGTTTCTTCAACACATACTGACCTTTGAGCTTTACAGTGTAGATATGTTTGCATAAAGGCTGAGAAAGAGGCTCCGTGCCATTTCAATGATACTTAGTAAAAATACTAGAGCTTTATAGTTCAAGAAATGACCAATTTGTCACATTTGGTGTGTTATTTGAGAATGAGAACCTAACAGCCCACCTAATAGCTCACCACAGAGAAACTGTTTCCAGTTACATGGGGGCTGAAAAGTCACAGCTGCCACCAACAAGCTTTTTGACACTTTTAGGTGAGGCTTTTACACTTTAGTTGATTAAGCCTCACAGGATGGGACTGATTTATTAATTAGGGGATGAGCATTAAGGGATAAAATTAAGAAATTTTGAAACAGATTGTATGGTGTCTCCATCTGGTTTTATAAAACTCTTCTTACACTTAAGCAGTGACTTTTCACCCCATGTTCTGCAAGATGCACTCTGGTGTGCCACAACAATTTTTTAAAATGCAAAACATCACTATTTAGCTAGTGGTACCGATCGCTTTCTCCTTAGATTATCAAATAAAGAAATGACAACAGCCAGCACAAAAATAGCCATCTGGTGCAAATGAATCAAAGTTATACCTATTTCTTGTCAGATTGGAAGAAAATATATTTTTTGATGTGTCGCAGAATTTTAGCAATTAGTTTATGTGTGCCATGGCATGAAAAGTTTGAAAACGGCCGTCTTAAACAATCTGAGAATGTCAATTTTTTTTTCAAAATGTGTGTTGCCAATTAGATCACCATTATTCAAATAATTTTTTTTCTGTGTAGCTGTGTCATTTTATAAAATAAAATTAGGCAAAGTCAAGTGCCAAGAAAGATCTAAATACATTAAAAACTTTCACATTATTTTGTTTCTTTCATTTGCGTCTGATTAAGCTGTTCCTGAGCCAGAGTTAGAATTGCTTGCTACTTTGCTTTTATTTATTTATTTATTTATTTATTTATTTATTTTGATGGGAAGTAGTTCTCTTGGTACTTTTCATGAAAAAAGGAAAATGTTCTTGTGTAATGTCTCTCGTCAAGATCCATGAGTGAATTTGTTGTAACTGTCAGTTAAAATTGTAACTGTGAACTTCTCCCATGCTTGTAACACCAACAATGCAGTATCCAAATCCCATAATTTAATTGCAAAGATATTGAGTAACATCAGAGATCGAATAAAACAATGTGCTGAATAAGAATTGAAAATCAGTATCCATGTCTTGGCCACTGTGAACAATGCTGCAATGAATATGGGGCTGCATGTGTTTTATGTACCAGTGTTTTTGAGTCTTGGGGGTATATACCCAGTAGAGGGATTGGTGGTTCATATGGTAGTTCTATTTTTAATTTTTTGAGGAACCACCATACTTCCTTCCATAATGATTGTACTACTTTTCATTCCCACCAACAGTGGATGAGGGTTCCTTTTTCTCCACAGCCTCTCCAACATTTGTTATTACCTGTCTTGTTGATAATAGCTAATCTAACAGGTGTGAGGAAGTATCTCATTGTAGTTTTGATTTGCATTTCTCTGATAGCTAATGAAGATGAGCATCTTTTCATATATCTGTTGGCCATTTGTAATTCTTCCTGGGAGAAGTGTGTGTTCATGTTCTCTTCCTCTTTTTTTACTGGATTGTTTGTTTGTTGAGTTTTATGAGTGCAGCATTGTTCACAGTGGCCAAGACATGAAAACAACCAAAAACCCTTCAATAGATGACTGAATAAAGAAGATGTGGTACATATATTCTATAGAATACTACTCAGACATAAGAAATGATGACATCGGATCATTTACAACAACATGGATGGACCTTGATAACATTATACTGAGTGAAATAAGTAAATCAGAAAAAACTAAGAACTATATAATTCCATACATAGGTGGGACATAAAAATGAGACTCAGAGACATGGACAAGAGTGTGGTGGTTACCAGGGAGGGGGGGAGGGAGGAGAGGGAGGGGATGAGGGGAGGGGCACAAAGAAAACCAGATAGAAGGTGACAGAAGACAATTTGACTTTGGGTGATGGGTATGCAACATAATCAAATGTCAAAATAACCTGGAGATGTTTACTCTGAACATATATACCCTGATTTATCAATGTCAGTCCATTAAAATTAATAATAATAAAAAAGAAAATCAGTATCTTTACCAACACTTAATATTTCTTTACTTGATTGGAGCGACAAGGTAATCATCTCTTGGACTTGAGCCTAGAGTTCTTGAATTAAACATATCTCATGGATTTTACTTCTGTGGCAATGAAATAAGATGAAAAAAAAAAGACTGATGTAATTTTCACCAAATATGGTTCTGAAAATTTATAATAACTTCCAAATGAAGGTGGTCCTGATGTAGGAAGTGTAATAATAGTAATTACCTACTACATGTTCTGTCACAAGTTTATATCATCTCAAAACTAAAGCTGAAAGCAAAATCTTATACTTCTATGTAGTTGCAGTAATTTTATTTACATGAGGCAAAAAATGAGCAAAAATAGGTCATTTTTGCTAGTTCAGCTTTGTCCAACATTTAAACTAAAAATATGAATATGACCCCAAAGGCAATGGAAGTAAAAGTAAAAATAAATGAATGAGACTGCATCAAACTAAAAAGCTTCTGAATAAGATATTTGCAAACAATAGTTCTGAGAAAGGGTTAATATCTAAAATATATAAAGAACTCATACAACTCAACAAAAAATAAACTAACAATCCAATTAAATGGGCAGAGAACCTGAACTGACACTTCCTCCAAAAAGACATACAAAATGGCTTTCAACTATTAGGGAAATATCAATAAAACCTACAATTAGATAGCACCTCATAGCTGTTAGAATGACTATTATTAATAAGACAGGTAAAACAAGTGCTGGGGAGGTTGTAGAGGAAAAGGAACTCTTGTTCACTGCTGGTGGAAATGTAAACTGGTACAGCCAATAGGTAAACAGTCTGGGATTCCTCAAAATAAATAAGAATAGAATTATCATATGACCCAACAACCCCTCTTGCAAATATCAATCCAAAAAAATTGAAAACATTTATTCAGAAAGATATGTGCAACCCTATGTTTATTGTAGCATTATTCATGTGGCCAACACATGGAAACAACTGAGGTGTCCCTCAATAAATGATTGGATAAAGAAGATGTACACACACACACACACAATGGAATACTATTCAACCACAAAAAAGATGAAGTACTGCCATTTATGACAACATGGATTGATTTTGAGATTATCATGTTAAGTGAAATAAGTCAGATGGAAAAAGTCAAGAACCATATGATATCATTTATATGTGAGATATGAAACTGAGAGCAACAAATGAAAAAAACAAAAACTCATATACACGAACAATAGCATGGTGGCTACCAGAGAGAAAGGGGGTGGGAAACTTCTAAAGGGGGTCAAATATATGGTGACAGAAGGAGACTTGACTTTGGGAGGTAAGAACACAATGCAATATACAGATGCTGTATCATAAAATTGTACTCTTGAAACCTACATAATTTTATTAAACAATGTCATTCCCATTAATTTAAATAAAAAACAAATTAAAATAAAAATGAATAAACTTTAAGTAGACAAAAGATTATTTATAAATTAGCTCTATCAACTTGGATTTGCATCAAATGTAGGTGAGAATTTTCATGTTTACAATCTCATGCAAGAATTTAAGTTTTAGCAGTCTCTGTGGTTCAGTGAAAGCAGCTCTATGCACACAATGCAGATTAAATAGATGGAAAGCTTACCTTCATGGAAACTGAAAAATAAATTCCCATTCCTTGTTTTTTGTTGTTGTCTTTTTTTGTTGTTGAATAACCCGTCTCTTACAAAGAGTTCCAATGTGGTAATATTATTATGCTCGAAAATAAATATAAACACCAAAAGACTTACTTGGGAGTCTGCTTCATTTAGGGTGAGTGATAGATGGTATTTCCAGATACTTAATTATACATCAAGATGTGTACTCTCAAGATTCTTAGTTGCCCATCTGTCCCACATTTGAATTTCCCACTAATAAGGTTATTCCTCAAAGACAAAACCTTATAAATTGAACTCTCAGTATGTCTTAACGAGATAACAGTAAAAGTATAATACTTAAAATATTAGTACAAATGAGGGTAGAGAGCAGTTGCAGTTCAAAGAACTTAAAGGGAACTGAACAATGGAGAGTCAAGTATTGAAAGTTTTAAGTCTCACCTGAATGAGGCACTGAAGGGTAGACCTACACCGACTGAGGCAGTTGTAAAGCACAGATTGTGTGTGTGTGTGTGTGTGTGTGTGTGTGTGTGTGTACATGGAACAGTAATGGGAAATCACTCTGGTTCTACTTTTTGAACTTTGCCTTCCATAACTGGGTTAATGAGGCAGGGATCAGAACACACAATGAGAGCTGGAGATACCATCCACTCTGTGCTAAAGAAAAAAGATAAAAATTACAAAACATTAGACATAGAGGGATAGTTTGATTTGAAATATATTGCATGTGTGCTCTGGAGAAAGACAGCCTGGGTTTCAAATTTAGTGACCTTGGTCAAGTATTTAGCTCTGCCCTGGTTTTCTCATCAGTGAAATGAGTATAATTATGTATCTCTATTTAAAGCTATTTCCATAAATAAATGTGCTAATATATATCAAGTGTTTTAATCTGTGTTTAGCACAGGTAAATTATAAATGTTCTCATTGTTAAAAGAGAACAATTCCTGTGGAGATTTAAGAATTTACTAAGTACATTACATTAAATAAATTTACCTTTGGTTTGCCATCTTTTTTCCTATTTTCCAAATATTTAAAAAAAATGATTTAAATATTCAGTCTTAAAAATACTTTTCTCTCACCTCTTTTCTGCTAGTCAAAGATTTCACATTACACAGTGTCTTGAGAATTTCCTGTATTGTGGTTTCTAGAGCATCATGAGTATTGCTTAACTACACGATTTAACCTTTCTTTTCCTTTTGAATTTCTTCGTATACAACTTTCAGATTCTTAGCCTCCAGTTGAGTTCCGTGATCCAACACCATTCTTCGTAAACCAACACCGTGATTTATCAATATCGACACTGGAACATTTGTCATGGCAGGTATGTTGGCCCGAGTCACAAATTAAGAAATAAATATAAACAGAACAGGTATTGTGTGGATATAGCTAATTTCAGGACAAAGTTTAAGAAAAATATGAAAAATTTTAAGCTTCCTATGTATCAGAATTTTCTGATTAATTTTATTTCTCTGAGTCTTCATTCTGTAATTTAGAAATGACTTGGTGAAGCTTTTCCAACAGGTTTAAAGAGTGATAAATGAAAGGAAAGCTGTAAATTCTGAACATGAACTGAATTTACCATGTTAAATTATGAGTAACATAATTCTAGCATAAAATAAAAAAATAAGGCCAAATATTTAAAATATAGTGCTTACAAATGCTATTTTAAAATTCAGCATTTGTGTTGTAACATCTAAAACCACCCAGGTTAACAGTTTGACACATTAGATTGTTGTTAATGACAACACTCTGCGGGAGTGTGCTAATGTTAATGGAGAATCTCCTAATGCTGAATTGTTTTAGGGAAAATGGTTATAAACAAGTAAGCTGGACTATTAGGAAATACAGTGTTCTTGTAAAACGTGGTTGCTTATGTATCATAATGCAATGTACTCTGAAATGAACCCAGCTCCCCAAGTATTGCCCATGCATTGGTTGGGGTCCCTCTCATCCCCCCAGGTCCAGATACTCCCATGTCTTTTCTTCTCTGTATTAAACCTCTACAAATCCATTAGAACTTGATCTTCCTCAGAGCAATCTCAGAGGACACATGCCCAAGTAGTAGTATCGTGACAATGATAGAATGTGTTAAATAAAGACTCTGGTGTTGGGCAAACTTTCACTTGATTTTTACTTGGGTACTTACTAGCTTTGATGCCTTGAGAAAATAATATTACTAATAAATTCTAAATTTTCCCATGTCCCTAATTGGAATATTATTATCTTCTGATTTTTGTTGAGAAAATAATAGCAAATGTCTGTTATGTAAGACCGTAAAACAGGTCATGGTGCTTATTCATCTCTTCTTACTCCAGATGTCTGAGATTCTTTGCCAAATAAAAAAATGTTAAATCCACTTTCCTGAGACAGAGCTGGCAAAGAAGCAACAGTGTGAATCATTTTACTAACAAATAAAATATACCACATAAATTTTTTTTACTGGTTGAAGTTCTGGATGAGAATGTCTTCATTTTCTAATTATCATTGGCAAAATGGTTGGGTTGTCAAACTGAAGAAATTTTTGGTTTCTCTCCTTGGTTTCTGCTAAAAGAACTTTAGTTCCTGCGTTTGCTCTTTAAGTGATCACCCTAACTCTCTCTCTGTACAGCTTCCCAGACCATTCCGTGGCGGTTGATTGCTGGGATCCTAGGAGTACTGTGCCTTGTGTTGATGATTACTTTGGGAATTTTGTTAAGACATGGTAAGTAAGATTTTCTAGGCGAGTCTATATAAACATCAAAACTGTGATGAAACCATTTAGTAATAAAAGTTTTATTTTACTAATGTGTAACTGTGTGTTATTTCACAAACCTGTATCTAATTAAGTAAATTTCTAATCATTTCTCATAGCACTCACTAAACAAAGTATGCAGCCAACATCATCCCCAGAACCTACTACCGAACCCCAGCAAGGTAGGTTCCATAATTGGGAAAATATTTACTTTGGTAGGACAGGAAATAGTTTCTTGTTTTTCTCACATAGAAGTGTGATGATATATTACACTTAGTAAAATACAAGTTTACCTACTAACTGTAGGATAGTCTCATTTCTTTGTTCTCTACTGTAAGAATTATAAAATAACACTGAATGTGCATCATTTATATATTTAAGTAAAAAGGAAATAATAGCTTGAATTGACATAAGTTTTTCCTATATGGGTGCTCATGTTTAAGTAACATATCAAAAATAAATTATAGTACATGTTAAAGCTAATCCTAATCACCTGTCGGTGATTGCTCATAACTTATACCTTTATATTTCTTTACCTTTGCTTCTATTTCTTGCATGACTCAGAATACAGTGCAGAGATTTCTGCAGATCTGGCCCTACTTTTCCATTGTAAGCCAGCTGTGAATACAATTTTTATTTTATTTTATTTTTATTTTTTGTATTTTTCTGAAGCTGGAAACGGGGAGAGACAGTCAGACAGACTCCCGCATGCGCCCGACCGGGATCCACCCAGCACGCCCACTAGGGGCGATGCTCTGCCCACCAGGGGGTGATGCTCTGCCCCCTCCGGGGCGTCGCTCTGCCGCGACCAGAGCCACTCTAGTGCCTGGGGCAGAGGCCAAGGAGCCATCCCCAGCGCCCGGGCCAACTTTGCTCCAATGGAGCCTCCGCTGCGGGAGGGGAAGAGAGAGACAGAGAGGAAGGAGAGGGGGAGGGGTGGAGAAGCAGATGGGGGCTTCTCCTGTGTGCCTGGCCGGGAATCGAACCCGGGACTTCTGCACGCCACGCCGACGCTCTACCACTGAGCCAACCGGCCAGGGCAAATACAATTTTTTAAATGTATTTTTCCAAATTCTCTCCAAGTTGTCTCATCATCTTCTGTGATCATACAAAATTTTCTCTTTTTCTTCTTGGGGCATTTTCCACCTTTACTGAGATATAATTGATGTATAACACTGTAGAAATTTAAGGTAAAATATGTTGATTTAATATACTTATATATTGCAGTTTGATGATAGCTATAGCAATAGCTAATACCTTCATCATATCACATAATTACATTTCTTTTTGTGTTGAAAATTCTGCTATTTAGCAACTTACAAATGTATAATACAGTATTAACTATAATCACAATGTTATGCAGAAGATCCTTAGAACACTAATCTAACTGGACGTTTGTACCCAACTTCTCTCCATTTACCCCACCTTTCACCCCTCTGTAACCAGCATTCTGCTCTGTAACTTTAGCACCATCTACTTGGCAAAGATTTGAGTACACATCATATATTGTTACTCCTGTCTCTGAGGTTAAATTGCTCAAGACATTATTACTGGTTAACTGTATGATAAGACTTCACACTGTTTAACATACCTTCATTTTGAAAAAAATATTTAAAATATATATCATCATTCTCCCAATGTACATATTCATGTCTGATTCAGGAAATATGCCATTGTCTTCCTCTCTTAAAAATCTTTCATCTGCCTGACCAGGCGGTGGTGCAGTGAATAGAGCATTAGACTGGGATGAGGAGGACCCAGGTTCAAAACCCTGAGGCTGCCAGCTTGAGTGTGGGCTCATCTGGTTTGAGCAAGGCTCACCAGCTTGAGGCCAAGGTCACTGGCTTGAGCAAGGGGTCACTCAGTCTTCTGTAGCCCCCTGGTCAAGGCACATATGGGAAAACAATCAATGAACAACTAAGATGCCCCAACGAAGAAGTGATGCTTCTCATCTCTTTCCCTTCCTGTCTGCTGTTTGTCCTTCTCTCTGTCTTTCTCTGTCTCTATCACACACACACACACACACACACACACACACACACACACACACACAATCTTTCATCTAATTCACTCTTTTTTATTTTTTTACAGAGACAGAGAGTCAGAGAGAGGGATAGATAGGGACAGACAGACAGGAACGGAGAGAGATGAGAAGCATCAATCATTAGTTTTTTGTTGTGACACCTTAGTTGTTCATTGATTGCTTTCTCATATGTGCCTTGACCATGGGCCTTCAGCAGACTGAGTAACCCCTTGCTCGAGCCAGCGACCTTGGGTCCAAGCTGGTGAGCTTTGCCTAAACCAGATGAGTCCGCACTCAAACTGGGGACCTCGGGGTCTCGAACCTGGGTCCTCCGCATACCAGTCCGATGCTCTATCCACTGCATGGTCAGGCTAATTCACTCTTATTTACACAACAGAGCTTAACATTGGGTCACTTTCTACACTCAGCTACAAGATATTTTAGCATACTGAATTTCTTCAGTATACTTACACAAATTAGCATTAAATATAATTAATAAATGATTAAAATATATAATTCTGATACTTTTTCTAGGATATATATAATATGCATGATTCATTCACATGACTATCCTCTAAAGTTTGATATATGAAGTAGATTCTCAAAGAATATGTGCAGAAAGACATAACAAATAATATTTGAATGAGTAAATAGCACTTAAAAAATTGAATCTCCAATATCATCAGTCAAGTTTCATTTTTTCTCTTAGGCTCTGGTTGCTGTTCTTGCCAAGAAAAGTGGGTTGGACACAAATGCAACTGTTACTTAATTTCCAATGAAAGAAAAACTTGGGCTGAAAGTAGGAATTTCTGTGCTTCTCAAAATTCCAGTCTGCTTCAGTTGCAAAACAAAGATGAACTGGCATGTATTTAGTTTTGGTTTCTTATATTTCCTTTGGCTTAGGATAACATATTACCTAAGTAAGTTGATTCCTTTGATTCAAGTCCTTATCAGATTGTAAATGTATGGTTATATTTGAACTAAAAATGACTTGCTAATTTTTATACTTTAAAACAATCATTATAAAACCAACAAAATTTTTCAAAACTTTATATTACAAGAATAAAAATCAAGATAGATGCCAGAGAAAGTACAAGAGGCATTTTAGAGAGAAATCAAAGAAGAAATAATGTCATTTTATTCAAAGAACCAATTAAGCAAGTTTTTAATTTTCAATTATTTGATTAAATATATCTATTTGTAGTTATATAACTTTTGTCATTATTCTGGGATATAAGGTAGAATGGATATGGAGAGCATGATTATAATAGTTACCTAATTCTTTAAAAAATGAAAGATTTCTCCAGTTTCATGAGGAAGCTATGCTGAATAGGAACGGAGAGAGATGAGAAGCATCAATCATTAGTTTTTTGTTGTGACACCTTAGTTGTTCATTGATTGCTTTCTCATATGTGCCTTGACCATGGGCCTTCAGCAGACTGAGTAACCCCTTGTTCGAGCTAGCGACCTATGTCCAAGAATTATTCCTCAAGATGCGGTTGATTTGGAATCAGATTTGATTGTTGATTCCTTGTGAAGGAAGTGTTCCATGAAAATCTAACCCATTACAATGTTTTCCATTCATTCAAGAAGTGAGATTTTGAAATCTTTTCTCCATACATGTATGGATCTTATAGGTTAGAATGGATCTTTTTTTTTAAATGAGACATGATTATACCTCTTAAACTAGAAATGATTTCATTTGAATAATTTAGAGTCTAAACATGATTCTGGATACCAGCTTTCTTGAAAGTACTTTATTTTCAGAGTAGATTTAAATTAAATTATTATGTTTGTTTCTTTCCAAGCAGAATTTTATAAAGACCAGTAAATCTTTTTATTGGATTGGACTCTCTTACAGTGAAGAACATCAAACCTGGTTGTGGGAGGATGGTTCTGCTCTCTCCCAAGACCTGTAAGTTTCTGGCAGTCAAGGTTTTTCTGCCTTATGAGTTTATTCTTAGATCTTAATCAGAGAATATAAATTCCAGAAACACTGCAGCTAAGATGACCTATCTGGAGCATGAGTACACAGAAAAGATAATACAGAGAGGAACAATTTTAGCCTTATCTAGAGCATCCACGTATATGCTAATTGACATGAGTTTATTGTACTTGTGCCCATAAAAGAGGTTTTGACTTTCTTTTTTTTTGTCTTGGTAACAGCACTTATATGACTAAATAATTAGGAACAGCATAAGAAATAAAAAAAAAAGCTGCTTTCACACACAGAAGCTGTTCAAGGAAAACAAGATAGCTATTTTTTTCTTTATTCTGGTGGGACCCAATCTTTTTCCATGTTTCAAATATCTCAGGCTTATCTTCTGTATATTTGTATTCTTAGACTCTCACTTCCGTTCATAAACATGGTATTTCATACACTGACAAACTTTATGCTGTGATTTATTTTCCTAGACTAAATTAGCAAATACATCTTTAAATAAAACAGAAGCAAAGATGATCATAAATTAACCATGAATAACAATGGCAAGAACAAAAAAAAAAAATGTCCTTGCCTCAATGATATTGATAATTGAGGCAATAACTGAGTTTTTGTAATACTGTTTTTGAAATTGTAAAAACTGTGGCTATTGAATAAAAAAATACAATGAATCAATATGTTAATATTGCATTTGAATGCTTTAAAAAGTTCCATCATTGGGTAAAAAGCACCGTCCCTGAACATTTTCATTTTCTTTTCTTGTATGGTAACATTTTATTTTTCTTTACAGATTTTTATTACCTCAGGGTGCAAGTACAAGGAACTGCATAACATATAGCACAAGCAACAGCGTTTTGGATGATTCCTGTGAAGAACAAAATCGTTTTATCTGTAAACAATGGCTTACTTAGGTGTTTATTAAGGCATAAGGGGTGGGCAATGAAGTCCAGTATTACTAAGAATGGTAAGTTTACTTCTTACATTATTATTAATTACCTACTTCTGGGATCTATAAAATATTTCTTACTATGTCTTATCATACAATTTTCATATGCTATATTTGAAAACATGTGCTTTAAAATTTATGAAATTTGTGCATATATACCTAAAATTATCAAGATAAATAATTTCAGGCCCTGGCCGGTTGGCTCAGCGGTAGAGCGTCGGCCTGGTGTGCGGGGTACCCGGGTTTGATTCCCGGCCAGGGCACACAGGAGAAGCGCCCATTTGCTTCTCCACTCCCCCCCTCCTTCCTCTCTGTCTCTCTCTTCCCCTCCCGCAGCCAAGGCTCCATTGGAGCAAAGATGGCCCGGGCGCTGGGGATGGCTCCTTGGCCTCTGCCCCAGGTGCTACAGCGGCTCTGGTCGACAGAGCAACGCCCCGGAGGGGCAGAGCATCGCCCCCTGGTGGGCATGCCGGGTGGATCCCAGTGGGGCGCATGCGGGAGTCTGTCTGACTGTCTCTCCCCGTTTCCAGCTTCAGAAAAATACAAAAAAAAAAAAAAAATTTTAGCCCTGGCTGGTTGGCTCAATAGTAGAGTATCGCCTGGTGTGTGTGGAAGTCCCAGGTTTGATTTCCATTCTGGGCCCACGGGATAAGTGACCATCTGCTTCTCTACTTCTCCTCTTTCTCTCTTTGTCTCTCTCTCTTCTCCTCCTGCAGCCATTGCTCTAATGGTTTGAGCAAGTTGCTTCCAGGGGCTGAGGATGGCCCCATGGCCTCTCCTCAAGTGCTAAAATAGCTCGGTTGCTGAGCAACGTAGCAGCAGACCCAGATGAGCAGAGCATCCCCAGGAAGGGGGCTTGCTGAGTAGATCCGGTTAGGGTGCATGTCTCTCTGCCTCCCCGCCTCTCACTCTCTCACTTAATAAAAATAATAATAATTTTATAAATATTTTGATTTAACACATATGATAAATATTGAGTATGATATATTTTCATGTATACATTCTGATAAATTTTCTCTGCAGAAATTTAAATAAAACATTTACATCAAATAATATATATCCATATTATTTCAGACCTTTATGTGGAATACTAAATTGGAAATTCCCATCTTCTTGTCATTTTTCTGGAAGTTAGTTCTTTCTGGCTATCTATGCATCTGTCTGCTTTTACGTAGAACTGAAAATGCCATAAGACAGTTTCCTCATGTGTATCTTCCAGCTACAGAGGGAACACATTTCTGTCTTTTCTTGATGCTCCTGAATTCTGTAGAAAGATTTTAAGTCTTTGGTCTTTGTGCTTCCTGTTTTATTGCTTTCAGGGTTTGCAATGATAAAGAAACTCCTAGCCCTGATACATAAACCGACAATACCTGTTTATTTACTCCATTCTTTTTTTTGGGGGGGTCTTATGCTTATTACAGGGGTCCCCAAACTACGGCCCGCGGGCCGCATGCGGCCCCTGAGGCCATTTATCTGGCCCCCGCTGCACTTCTGGAAGGGGCACCTCTTTCATTGGTGGTCAGTGAGAGGAGCATAGTTCCCATTGAAATACTGGTCAGTTTGTTGATTTAAATTTACTTGTTCTTTATTTTAAATATTGTATTTGTTCCCGTTTTGTTTTTTTACTTTAAAATAAGATATGTGCAATGTGCATAGGGATTTGTTCATAGTTTTTTTATAGTCTGGCCCTCCAACGATCTGAGGGACAGTGAACTGGCCCCCTGTGTAAAAAGTTTGGGGACCCCAAAGTTTTAGTAAAAGAGTCACATGGTTATTGAATGTCTTAATCTCTCAGCGATCTTAAGAACCTTTCCCTAAAAGTTACATGTAGAATACAAACAATTCCTTTTTTTGTAGAAGAGGGAGCTACCCGTTGTATAAAAAGGTTTCTGAGTGTGTCATAGAAGGGCAGAGAACACAGTGAGGTCCATTTCTTGAAACCTGGATGGGCTTTTTACAATCTCACAGATTTCAAAAGCCAACTTCATTGTGTTTTTTTTTGGTAAATTGTACAGACATCTTTAAAATTTATGTTAACATATTTATTTATTTACTACTTTTATATTTTAATTAAATGATAATATAATTAAGAGCTCAAATAAATTTTTAATATATATGGTTTCAGGAAGAGGAAAGGTCCTTTTTATCTTATTTCTCAGATTGTAAATATAATAGGACTAAATATTGAACTTTCTTATTTAAAGATTAGTTAGGAAAAATGCACTTAAGTTATATTATGAAAAAAAACAGGACAGAATAAAACATTTTTGAAATATTTGACTTGAACTAAGCAAACATACATTGTACTTTCTGGATATTTGCACTATTTCGACTTTGTTGTCCATGTGATTTCAAAATAATACATTTTAAATTTAATTTAAAACCAGTATAGATAAACTTATAATGAAAATGAATAGTTTCCTGTTCCAACTCTCCCATGTCTCTGTCTTTCTTCCAGAATACAGTTTTCTCTGGAATTCTTGTTTCTTTTGTTTGTTTTTCTGCTTAGAGTGGTTTTCTCTGTAATGAACCAACAATGTTCCGTTTTCATAATTTCTGTCCAGGATAAATGTCAACTGTTTTTATTTAGCAACACCCACATGTAGGTTCAAATTGCTACTTTCCCATCATCCCCCATGAGATATGCAGAAGCTGACTTATCCTTTTCTGATAACAACTTATTACAATTGCAAGAGCAATGAGAAAAGAGGAGATACTAAACATGACAGATGATGTTTAATTTCAAAGAGTTATCTATGTTGCAAATCCTCTTCACTGAGAGAAGAGAGTTTGTTGCTTCCCATTTACAGCTAAGATTGAATTCACATATAATTTGTGAGTATTGCGATGGAAAGTTCTGGCTGAATGGAGGATGTCGGTCACCTATGGCATATATCTCTCACAGCATGGTCCCATCATATTAGTCATACTCAGGCCATGACCATCTGACTCATTTCATTTTAGATATTCTTCCTTCCACTCTTAACCTGCATTCTACTTTCTTTCATCCTGAAAGTATCTTTGTAGTCTTTGGGATAGAAAAGGCTTCTTTTACATAAAGGTTTTTCTACCATTTTCCCCCCTCTGACACAATATTTTTAATGTATTTGATATTAAGTGCAGAAAGACACTTTATTTTTCTTGTTTTGTTTGATATTTTTGTTTGAAATGGGCTAATGCACATATTAAAGGATTAAATTGAATGAATATCTCCATGTTAGATATAAATCAAAAGGAAGAGAGTGAAGAAATGTCTAAGAAACAAACAATAATGAAATAATATGGCAATAGTCAGTGTATATATTCTTAATTTTATCTTGTAACCCTGAATGTATAGCGTAAATGTTATGTATTGGTTCATAAAAAATTATGAGAACTTGAAGAATTTAAAACCATGCATCTTTATTATCTAATATTGTCTTTAGATCAGGAATTAGGATTGGCTTAGTTGCTTACTTATTTGTGGTTTCACAAGCTTGGAACAGGGTCTTTACAAGGCTACCTTCTCATTTGAAACTCAGAGTTTGCTTCCAAGCTCATTTAGATTATTGGCATAATTTTGTTCCTTGTGGTTGTCGGACTGAGACTCTCAGTCCCCAGAAGCCACCCCTCTCCACAGGCACTCACACCATGGCTGCTTGCTTTTTAAAGGCTAGATGCTTTTTAAAGTATCTCTGACTCCTCTTTCTATCTGAATGTATAGTCTTTTTTTAAGTATTCACTTGGTTAAGCTCATCCATGATAATATCTCTTTGATTAATAAAAAATGGGCTAATGTGGAACCTTAATTAAGTCTGAAAAATAGCTTCATCTTTGCCATTTAATGTATTCTAATCACAGAGTAACATTCCATCATACAGGCATACCTTGGAGAAATTGCAGGTTTGGTTCCAGAACTATCTTAATAAAGCAAGTATTGCAGAAAAATGAAACAACTGTTTTGTTGGTACAGAGTCTTGACATCTATTTCTAAAAAATGCAACACTTGCAAATGGCAATAAAAGCAAAGTTCAACAATAGGATGTTTGCCTGTATTCACAAATCCACTAAAATTAAAGGGGATAGTATAATATAGGTGTACACCAGGGCATGGAAATTTGAAGGGGGTCAACTTAGAGATCTGCCTACCACACCAACTAACTCTTTTTTCTTTTTTTTCCAACTAACTCTTAAACATATTTTTACTGCTACTTTATAGTTCATTGAATTTAAACACTGCCTTTGATTTCTGATAAGTAGGAATTTAATTCACATGTCCCAGGACAGGCAATCCTATTTTAGTTACTCCAAAATATATTTTCTTTTTTCTTTTTTTGGATTTTTCCAAAATTAGAAACAGAGAGGCAGTCAGACAGACTCCTGCATGCGCCTGACTGGGATCCACCCAGCATGCCCACCAGGGGGTGATGCTCTGCCCATCTGGGACGTTGTTCCGTTGCAGCCATTCTAGCGCCTGAGGCAGAGGTCATAGAGCCATCCTCAGCACCTGGGCCAACTTTTGCTCCAGTGGAGCCTTGGCTGCAGGAGTGGAGGGGAGAGACAGAGAAGAGAGGGGGAAGGGTGGAGAAGCAAGTGGGCGCCCCTCCTGTGTTCCCTGGCCGGGAATTGAACCTGGGACTTCCACACTCCAGGCTGATGCTATACCACTAAGCCAACCAGCCAAGGACTTTTTCTTCATTTTTTAAAAAAACATCATTTTTTTTTGGTGACAGAGACAGAGAGAGAGACAGACAGAAAGAGGGACAGATAGGGACAGACAGGAAGGGAGAGAAATCAGAAGCATCAATTCTTCATTGCAGCATCTTAGTTGTACATTGATTGCTTTCTCATATGTTCCTTGACTGGGGGGCTACAGCAGAGTGAGTGACCCCTCACTCAAACCAGAGACCTTGTGCGCAAGCTAGTGACCTTGTGCTTCAAGCCAGTTACCATGGGGTCATATCTATTATTCCATGCTCAAGCCACACCCCCCGCTCAAGCTGGTGAGCCTGTTCTCAAGCTGGATGAGCCCATGCTCAAGCCAGTGACCATAGAGTTTTGAACTTGGGTCCTCTGCATCCCAGTTTGATGCTCTATTTATTACGCCACCACCTGGTAAGGCAAAAACATCATTTTTAAATTACAGTCTACATTCAATATTTTGTATTAGTTTCAGAAGTACAGTATAGTGGTTCAACAATCATATATTTTACAACTGTTTCTTCAATAATTCTAGTACACACCTGGCACCATATATAGTTTTAAAATTGTATTGACTATGCTCCCTATTCTGTAATTTAAATCCTTATATAATTTTGTGACTACCTTTTTGTACTTCTTAATTCTTTTACCTTTTTCACCCAGTCCCTCAGTGCCCCTCTATCTGGCAACCATCAGTCTATTCTCTATATATTGTATATGAGCCTGTTTCTGTTTTGTTGATTCACTGATTTTGTTCTTTATAATCTTATGGTATTTGTCTTTCTTGACTGACTTCTTTAGTTACCATAATTTAGGTAATTAAATTTAGGACTGACTTTAGGTCATAAATGGTAAGATTTTATTTTATTTATTTATTTATTTATTTATTTATTTATTTATTTATTTATTTATTTATGTGTGTGTGTGTGTGTGTGTGTGTGTGTCACCAGTTTTTGAATCTACTTGTCTATTGATTGACACTTGGGTTGCTTCCATATCTTAGCCGTTGTAAATAGCACTGCAATGAACATGAGGATGCCTATATCTTTTTGAATTAGTGTTTTGGGTTTCTTTGTATATATACCCAGAAGTTGAATTGCTGGATCATAAGGCAATTCCATTTAAAATATTTTAAGGAACCTCCATACTGTTTTTCACAGTGACTACACCAATCTGTGTTCCCACCAGCAGTGATGAGGGTTCTCTTTTCTCCACCTCCTCACACTTGTAATTTGTTGATCTATTGATGACAGCCATTCTGACAGGCATGAGGTAATATATCATTGTAGGTTTATAGTTACTCCAATATATTAATTCTTAGTTACTCTATTAGTAACATTTAAGTTTGCCTAATAAAGATACAGTTATTTTACAGTTTGATTGGGACTTTTTGTTTATCTTCAGAAATTCTTGAGCATCAATTTTTTTCTCTAATTTTGCACCTATTGAATCATTTCTCTTTATATCCTAGTGCATAGGTTACAAGGCATTTTGTACAGAAGAGGATAGTTAATGTTTTTAACTTTTCAATAGTCTATGTTGAAACTACTCAACTCTGCTGTTGTAGTGCAAAAGAAAACATAGATAATATGTAAATGAATGGCTTAGCTGTGTTACTAAGAACTTTATTTAGAAAACTAAGCAGTGAGACAAATTTGCCTCATAGGTCACAGTTTGCCAACCCTTGTCAAAGTGTGTAAAATAATATTATATAGGCACCAACCCTAATCTCCACATTGTCTTATCCTTGTTTAGGTCTAAAACAACAGTTGTAAATGTACATATAAATTTTACAGTACTCAAAAATCCATAAAGTATGTTTTATAACCAAATGCAAGATGTCCACCAATGATCCCCATCTTCAAGTTCACATACCTTTGAGTAATTTCCTTCCACGTTTTCTCAAGGTTGATCTGTGTAACCAGTGTGACCAGTGAAATACAGTAGAAATGTTAGTATTGCCACTTCTAAGTCTAGTGCATAAAAGACAGTGTGGCTTTCTTTTTTTTCTTTCTTTCAGATCATTTGACATGGGAAAGCCAGATATCATATCATAAGCAGCCCTGTTGGGAGAACCATATGACAAAGAACTGAAGCTTCTTATGAACAACTGGCAATGAAATAAAGTCTATTTCTAACAGCTATGATGAGTCTCTCTTGAAAGCCAACTTTCCAGCCCTAGTCAAGCCTTTGGATAACATAGCCCCAGCCGGCATCTTGACAGCAACCTCATGAGAGAACCTGAGTCACAACCATTCTGCTAAGTTGTTCAAGGATACTTAATCCTTAGAAACTGTGTAATAGAATAAGTGTCTATTTTTTTTAAGTTGCTGTCGGAGTTAGTGGTAGATTCACTGATAAAGACCCATCTTAAGAAAAAAAAGAAAACAAAAATAAAAAATGATCGAAAGGTGTTGACAATTTCTGAAAGTTCCTGAAAGAACTTCCTCCTAGAAGTTCTAAGTCTCAAAATTTCCTTTATATAATCACTGCTACTCATTTTGTTTTCAGTATAGTTGACCCTGCTGCAGTATCCAAATAAGCCCCAACTGATTTAAATCAATCAACATGTCTAATCCAGCAGCCACAGTAATTCACATCTAGTCTAGTCATCATCAATAAGATGGGTACGAATTCTTGATGACTCTTACAAGAATTTGAGAAAAAAATGTGACACAAAAGAGTTTACATCACATTATTTTTGTTATATAAATTTCAAAACCAGGCAAAACTAAACTGTAGTTCACAGTAGACATCAAGAGAATGTGAGAGGTAATGGTGGTAATACATATATATATATATGGAAGGAGAAAGAGGATGTAACTGCAAGTTTAAACAAGGAAAGATCTTGGTGATCTTGGAAATGTTATATTTCTTGAAATGGGTGGTAGTTGCAGGGGTTTTGAATCTGATGGTTATGAAACCTTATATTTTCATTACTTATATATAATAAGAAAGTTATATATAAAAGGTGAGAAGAAAGACTGTTAATTTTTTTCTGTCTTAGATTTTGATATGAGGCGGGTCTGTTATCTATTTCTCATTGTATAGTCACCACAGTTCTGTATTTTTAAGTCCTAGTAACCTTATACAATCTTGTTCAAACTTTTTGTTGGGTCTTTTCTTCATGTGTTTCTGAAGTTTTCTCTCCCTTCTCTGTGGCTCTGTTTTGTTCCAGAGTAGATTGGGGACAGATGCAAGTATTACCTCCTTTCTAATGGCTCAAAATTTTAAAAGTGAACTGGGGTCTGTGATTGTCAGAATCCCAGTGTATTTCAGTTACAGAGAAGATATGAATCAAAACTTTCTCAAACCAAGTATCACAGAGCTACCTTTGTGAGATATTGAAAAATAATATTTCAAAATTAAGTTGAACACTTAATTTGATTGGCATTGAATGGACTGAACAAATTATATGATTACTACTTTTACTTTAAAATACTCATTATAAAAGTGCATAGACCTAAAGAAATTATATGAATAATATAAAATTATAGTTTTTGGAAAAAAGGTATAAAACACTTGAGTAAATTTATATTATATAAAAAGGCAATTATTAAACATTAAGCTATAAACACCTGTGTTTCTGTGAAAATGAAATAGTCTAAATCATAAATAAAATATATTTATTCAATATTCTTACCACTTGACGTATCCTTTATATAAACTTAATAGGTACATGTTTTGAATTTTAGTTTTTAGAGAGAAAAAAGGCAATCATAATTCTACCACTTAGCTTCATTCAATATACAATAAAATTTAATTATTTTCCTTTGTTTTATTCAACAAAGAAACTTCTTTGAATCATAATAATTTTAACTTTTTTCTATCATTTGGTTTAAATTAATTAAAATTGTCTATGTCTCTGAAATAATATGTGGAACCATATTAGAAGTATGAAAATAAAAATTAGTCCATTCTTTCAAGAAGGAAGGTTTTGCTATGGCTGCATTCAGAACCTGTACTGACTGAGTGTACAAACTACCGGACATACCCACAATGTATTATTGAATTCAGATGTCTTGAGATGGCGTTTCTAATTCCTTAGGAACGATATGTGGTTTAAAATATATAAGTCTGATCTCTCCTAAAATACGTCCCGTTTGGTGGTGATTTATACTGCATTATTGAATGTGAAAAAATAATGAAGAAAAGATGAAAGAGAGAGAGTGAGTGATGAGTTGTGTGATTATTCTCTTACTATAATGTTGGAGCACAAGGGTAAAGGGCGGAGTTGATGGCATACATTCACTTTATTTGAAATGCAAGATGCCCAAAGTTGCAGAGGCAAAAAACTAAGTAAACAAATATTGTGTCATTGAGGCTGCAAAGAAAGGGATTCCTTTCCTGTGTTTGGCTCTGTTCCCAAGCAGAACTTTAGGAACTCCCTACCATCTGTGTACTGGGTCAGACACTCAGCAACTGATTCTGGGAGGATGGCTCCGCTTTCTCCCATAATTTAAATGTCTCATAGTTTAACTGCTTCTCTGTTTTGGTTTTGTTTTGTTTTAGTGAGAAAACAATTCACATTTCACAAAATTGCAATACAAATAAGGTCTCAGAGTATAAAATTTGAGATAAAAAAAACAAAGGAAACAATAGTAATTTATTTCCAGCCAGATTATCCCAGTAGGCTCAATGGATAAAATGTTTTTGTGTCATACAAATTTTAGTTTCTGTTCACTTGTAACATGTTGTGGGTGCACGTATCCCCCCACCCCCACCCCATACACCATCTCTATTTTATTATCCTGTAGAGTGCAGGGAATGGGGATATTTATTAAACCAAAAATACTATATTTGTAAGAAACAGCTTATTTAATTGCCTTCTCAGGAAAATGGAATACTGATATGATTAAACATAGAAGTTCTTACATTCTCTCAAACCATGCTCATTACTATTAGAAGGCAGTGAAACACACCAAAGTTTATTTTATCTCCTGTAACAAATATATAAATAAATTTGAAGTTATTCATATTGTTAATAACTAAATTAATTTTTCTACTTTATATAAAGAGAAAAATTATTTTAAAAAATTTATAATTTTATTAGATTTTGAATCTTTTGCTTTGAAACCTTGTTCACACAGTGACTGCTTTCATATTTGCCCCAAAGCAATATAATCTATTCTCTGGTCATTTTTTTTTTAAATTTATTTTTCTGAAGCTGGAAACTGGGAGAGACAGTCAGACAGACTCCTGCATGCGCCTGACCAGGATCCACCTGGCCCGCCCACCAGGGGGCGATGCTCTGCCCCTCCAGGGCATCGCTCTGTTGCTACCAGAGCCACTCTAGCGCCTGGGGCAGAGGCCAAGGAGCCATCCCCAGTGCCCGGGCCATCTTTGCTCCAATGGAGCCTCGCTGCGGGAGGGGAAGAGAGAGACAGAGAGGAAGGAGAGGGGGAGGGGTGGAGAAGCAGATGGGCGCTTCTCCTGTGTGCCCTGGCCAGGAATCGAACCCGGGACTTCTGCACGCCAGGCCGACACTCTACCACTGAGCCAACCGGCCAGGGCCTCTCTGGTCATTTTTGTTCAGCCTTTTTCACTTTTTTCTCTTGGGTGTTTTTGGCTTATGCTTCTCAGTAAAGGAGTTATTCACTTGTCCTTTATTTCCTGATCAATCCAGAAAACATGTTCCTTAAATATCATGTGTTATATGTTTTAAAACTTACTTTTATGATAATGTTGCACATATATCTTAAGAAACTAAGATTGAGATTATTTTGCATCTAATTGTATATTTTAAACAGTGAAAATACAATTGAGACACATATGACTTGATTTTACCATTTTACCTTGAATGGACCAATGCAGAATAATAAAACCCTTTCATTTATTCCTAAAGGTATACGGACATTGTGATCATGAAACCAAAAATCATTTTACTCTTTTTTTTTTTGGTGACAGAGACAGAGAAAGAGACAGAGAGAGGGACAGATAGGGACAGACAGACAGGAAGGGAGAGACATGAGGAGCATCAATTCTTCGTTGAAGCTCTTTAGTTGTTAGTTGACTCCTTTCTCATATGTGCATTGACTGAGTGGGGGAGAGAAGTACAGTAGAGCAAGTGACCCTTTGTTCAAGTCAGCAACCTTGGGCTTTAAGCCAGTGACCTTTGGGCTTAAGCCAGCCACCTTTGGGCGCAAGCCAGCGACCTTGGGCTCAAGCCAGTGACCATGGGGTTATGTCCATGATCCCATGCTGAAGCCAGCGACCTGGTGCTCAAGCTCACGAGTCCACGCTCAAGCCGGATGAACCTGCACTCAAGCCAGCGACTTCAGAGTTTTGAACCTGGGTCCTCTGAATTCCAATCCGACGCTCTAAACACTATGCCACCACCTGGTCAGACCATTTTTACTCTTGAATGAAGTGAGATATAAGAAGAATGAAATTAAGTTATATGATAATAGATGCAAAATATAAACATCATATTTCAAAATATTTGAAGCCTAAAATAAGTTCTAAATTCTGCCTCTTGGAGATTTAATTTTTATTTTTACATAACTTTAATTGATTTGCCAAAGAAAAACTTGATTTGTTTTAAAAATCCATAATTCAAAATAACTTACTTTGAAAATCCACAATTCTCTTTCCTACTTGTCTTTACCTTGGTTGGCTCCAATGGACAATTGATTCTCATGCTGTGTTTTTAAATTTTTTCAGCTTATTCTATAAAAGTGTAAAGGAATTTTTTTATTTTATTTTCCAGCTAAGGATGAATCTTGGACTTCTTTTGTCTAACCAAGTCAAGGTTCAGAAATAGTCCTTTTCTAACTAACCACAGGGTTAGAGCATGTTCTTTAATTTACTAATTATTGTTATTAATTTATTCCTCAGGGCTCACAAGGATTATTGCTTAGTGCAGGAACCAGTATTGTTTGACGGTGTTAAACAGGAAGGATGCATCTTTTCTTAAGGGAAGAGAAGCTTTCTCTCATAATTTAAATGTTTTGTAGTTTAACTGCTCTTCTGCTTTTTTTTGTTTTTAAATCTCCAGATAATAACAAGAATGGCTAGAATATAATTCGAGAACAGAAAGTGCACAATCCTCTCTCACAGAGCATGAGGTTTTTTTAGAAGTTTACTCACTTCCCATTATGATTGAAGATATTGAAGAAAGGATACGCTGAGTTGAGTGTTACCTGGGTGTCTCCCAGAGCATCCTCTCCCCTCTCAGCATGTTTTTATTCCTGTCAGTGGCACCTGTCCTGTCGCTCTGACCTCTCCTTTTGATGTTTCACCTCCCTCTACCATTAACTTACTTTCCCTTCCCCCATGTCAGGGGAGTTTTCTTTTAGTCTTAAAAAAAGGAAACACCTTTATTACACATTGTTTTTCAAATATGCATCCCAAAAGGGTCCCTGCATTTTAGAGAGACAAGAGGAGCTACAATCTTTATAGAAAAAATCTACAGCATCACTGGAATGAAGGCAACTACTCTTCTGGCAGATCTAGGGGGACATGAAGGCTCCAGGCACAGAGATGCAGTGATCCACCTCGGACAACAGACAGAAGTCCTCAGGGATGTGAGCGGCACCGTGATAACTCTGCTGCAGTGGAGATGGGTGCCAGGGGGTGGGTAATTATATAGAAATAAAGCATGTATAGTTCTCATGACCAATATGTATAGAAGTTACCAACTCTTCAATACGGTGACACAAAGAATTGGGTTGTTAAACCAGACTCATAAACATTCTCAGAGATTTTAGTCAGTATCAACTTATACTAGTAATTTCAATGGGACAATACTTGTGAGGTGCAGGCAGGGCAGTGAGATGTCTAGGCTTGCAATCGGCTCCCTTGTCTTTCTTTCCACCTTAGGATGCACTCTGATCCAGACTAACAGAATAACAACTGAGGTCTCTATGGAAGGTGTGTTGGTACCATATGTATAAAAGGTGATGCTTTGGTCAGGATACACCTCTATTTCATAGTCAGATGGAAATAAAGTTTATGTGACATTTTCCAGGTTGTGGTACTCAATAAACTCATAGATTCTAGGCCTATCTTTTGTTTTGTTTTGTGTTGATAGTAAATAGTTTTAGATATTTTAATACATTTGCTAAAAATATTCAATAGATAAGGATTCTGACAAGCAGAACCCACAGCGTTTGCTAGCAGTTTTGTTCTTAGCATGCTACAAAAGAATTTGTCAGCCCAGGATCCATTCTTTTTATTTCTCAAGGAGACTCCCCTCTTCCTGAAGAGGAAAATATGTTGCAGCCTAATGTTAACAATTTTATTTCACTCAGAGAATGCATGAATTTTCAAAGTAGTGAGATCAAAATAAATTTGTCCTTTGGGGCTCTTAGCATGCATATTATTATTATGTTCTGCAATATTTTAGTTAGAAGTTGCTAGGCAGAGAAAAGACTTCACAGCTTATATTTTAAGGGGACATAAATTTATATTCCCTTGCTCCTTGTTTTGATCAGAATGATGAAGTTATTGTTGTAACCACGTGCTCTGAACAAAGGTTAATAGTAAATTACTGTGAAGAAAAGTGTGGTTTTTGCCTCCAATGGCCACTGGGGGAGAGGAGACCCTGAAAGAGAGGTACATCTTCTGGAAGGATATTCAACCTTTTGAAAACAAACACGTTAACTGAACCTGACCATTTCAGTGATAGTTCAGTTTGGGTTTTCTCTGCAGTGGACCCTGAGAATGGTTTGAGTGCAGAGGTGGATTAAGGTCAATTGAAGCCCCAGGGGCAGAGGAAAATATTGGGCTCCTTAAAAACTTGGTGTCATTAGAAAAAAGTGTAAAGTTGGGGTTTTTCAGGGCCTTTCAGAAGTTGGGGCCCAGGGTGCATGCCCAGTGGGTCTGCCGTTAAATCTGCCTCTGTCTGAGTGAGAAGTTTAATTGGATGTGCATGGAATCAAGGTTGAAAAGAGAGAGCTACTCCAGGAAAGGGCAGGCAAACACAATATTGGTGGATCCTGAATGTAGCTACTAGAGAAGGAGGAGACTGAAGTTAACACCATTGAGTGTTTCTGGGTAATGGGACAAACCCCAGTGTTCAGAATTGCTTTTTGTAAGGGCTGAAGATGTTTGTCTACACCAAATCCTGAAATTCCTTGGTTGAAACCCATCTAGGTGATAGTTCCACGTTGCTCCTGGGTCACCATGTGTGAGATGATGACAGCTTTCAACAGTTCTAGGAGAAAAAAACCCTGCAGATGCAGAAGTACAGATACTGGCTGGCCAGAGCTCTCTGAATATAATGTGGGATATGTGGGGCACAATAATAATTGCGCTCCAAGGAAGACAACTGGTTAGGACCCTGGCACAAGAACAATTCAACTACCACTTACAAGAAAGAAAAAATCAGCCAGGGTTGGCAGTTCTGAAAGCGAGTATATTTATATAGAACTTTTTGTGTGTGTATGTGACAGAAACAGAGAGAGACAGAGGGAGGGACAAATAAGAACACACAGACAGGAAGGGAGAGAGAGAGATGAGAAACATCAATTCTTCATTGCGGCACCTTAGTTATTCAATTGATTGCTTTCTCATATGTGCCTTGACTGGGGAGCTACAGCAGACTGAGTGACCTCTTGCTTAAGCCAGAGAATTTGAGCTCAAGCTGGTGACCCTTGCTCAAATCAGATGAACCTGCGCTCAAGCCGGTGACCTCAGGGTTCGGAACCTGGGTCCTCTGAGTCCCAGTCCGATATAGAACTTTTGTGTGAGTGTATAGATGTGTGCACAACTACCTTTTTTTGTGACTTCAACCTAATCTTCTTGAATTGAACATATCTTGGATGAATTTTGAGTTCTATATCAGTGAACTAACACAAAAATAGAAGACAATGTTTTAGATAAGTATCATCAAATATGGTTCTGAAAACTTATAAAAACTTCCAAATGAAGATGGTCCTGTTAGTTTCTAAAGTGTACTAATAACACCTGCACATATTCTGGCATACATTTGTATTATCTCAAAACTAAATCTGAAGGCAAAATCTTATAATCCAGTTAGTTAAGGTGATTTTACATGTGGCAAAAAAAGTAAAATTATGCACTTTCTGGTAGTTCAGCTTTGTCCAACATGAAAACTAAAAATGAATAAACTTAAGTGGGCAAAAGGTCATTGTACATCACCTCTCTCAATATGGATTTGCATAAAGTTTGGATGATATTGAACTATTATGTTTACATTCTCTGTTTCAAATTTAAATATCAATTTTGGTGGTTCAGTAAAAGCAAATCTAAGCACACTCTGCATAAAACGATGGAAAACTTTTAACTTCTTGGACACTAAAAAATAAAATCCCAATCCTTGTTTTTTTATTTTTATTTTTTCCTCTACCTTTTTAGGTGAAAAGTCTGTCTTTAACAAAAAAAGCTCATCTATAGCAATATTATAATGCTTAAAATAAACAATTTAAAACAAGAAAAATTTATTTGGGAGTCTGCTTTACGTGTGAATGAATCATATATTTTATTTTCACACACTAAATCAGAGATCAAAGTTTCTTACTTTCAAATATTTTAACCTGAATATCTGTCCCACATTTGAATTTCTCACTAATAATGCTATTCTTCCAAGAACAAAAAATGTAACTTCAATTATCACTATGTTATCTGAACACAGTAAAATAAAAATCTAATAGTAAAATAGAGCACAGTAAAAATATAATAATTAAAACACTAGTAAAAAGATAATAGCGTAATTGAAGCCATGTTCAAAGGACTCAAAAGGAATTTAACATGGAGAAAACAGTATTGGAAGCTTTTAAAGCTCATGTGAATGAAGCACTCCAGTGTGGTCAGAAACTACATACACAATTGTAGGGCACAGGTGTGTGTGTATGTGTGTGTGTGTGTGTGTACATGGAACTGTAATGGGAAGTCACTCTAGCTCTATATTTTTTATATTTGCCTTCCATAGCTGGGTTATGCAGCAGGGATCAGAAGCACATAATGAGGGATGGAAATACCATCCACTTTGTGCTAGGAAAAAGAAATCAAAATCACGAAACATAGACAGATGTAAGTTTGATTTGAAATATATTGCATGTGTGCTCTGGAGAAAACCTGAGTCTCAAACTTGCTGACCTTGGTCAGGTATTGAGCCCTATCCTAGTCTTCGCATCACTAAAATGAGTACATTTATGTATCTTCATCTTAAGTCATTTTTATAAATAAATGAACTAAGATATGCCAAGTGCTTTAAACTCTGAATAGCACAGGTATGTTATAAATATTTCTCATTATTAAAAGAGAAATACCCTGTGGGGAATTTCGTTACACTAAGTAAATTTAAGTTTGGTTTGATCACTTTTTTCCTATGTCTAACAATTTTTAATTGAACTTATTAGGGTGACACTAGTTAACATAACTGTACTATGTTTCAATAATTTTAAAGTTGATTTTAATGTTCAAACATTGAAAAACTACCTCCTCTCACCTCTATTTATGATTGTCAGTGTTCACACTATACAAGTACAATTGCACAAGTATTTCCTGTATTGTGGTTCAAGAACATTATAAAAGCTAGTGATTTACTGTCTTTTGTTCATACTATACATCTGTGTCTCACCAATGATGATTCAAGATCACTTAAATACACAAGTTTTCTTTTTCTTTTAAATTTCCTCACGCAATTTTCTGATTCCCAGACTTCTGCTCAATTCCGTGATCTGCCAGCGTTCTGGAGCAAGCCAACATTGTGAGTTATCTGCATCGACGCTGGAACAACGCTTCTCATGGCAGGTATGTGAGGTCCCAGTCATAAAATAAAAATAGATGTAGCAAGGGAAAGCTCTAAATTCTAAGTGGGGAATGAATTTACCAGGTTAAATTATGAGGAACATAATTCTAGCATAGAGTAGATAACAATGACCAAATATCAATGACACAATGCTTTACCAGTGCTATATAAAAATTTATCATTTTTGTTGTGACATCCAAAAACCAGTCGGATTGATAGTTTGACACATTGGACTATTGTTCATGACAGCAGTCTTTGGGAGTGTGCTAAGGTTGATGCTCAATTACTTAATGTTTAATTGTTTTGGAAAAATGACTATAAGCAAGTAATTACGGGTATAAGAAAATATAATGTTTTTGTAAAAAAATGGTTGTTTATGTATCATAATGCAATGTATTGTGTGATGAATCCCGGTCCACAAGGCATTGCCTACGCATTGGTTGGGGAACCTCTCACACTGGGTTCAGATACACGTATGTATTCTTGTCTCTGTGAAATCTCTACAATCCATGAGAACGTGATCTTTCTCAGAGCGGCAAATGCACTGAGATCAGAAGGAGGGCACGTCCCAAGTGGTGTTTTGATAATGATGGAGTATGTTAAACAAAAACTCTGGTTTTCGACAAATTTTCATGGATTTCTGACGGGCAATTACTAGTTTTGATAGCTTAAGAAACTAACATTATTAAAGGATTCTAAATTTTTCCACCTGCCGAATTAGAATCATACTACTATCTTGTGATATTTGTTGAGAAAATAAAAGTAAATGTCTGTTATGTAAGCCCATAAAACAGACGTTGGTGCCTGTTTATCTCTTCTTACTTTAGATCTGAGCTAATTTGCTAAGTCTAAAAAAAGGTGTTAAATCCACTCTTCTGAGACAGATCTGGTAAGGAACAAAAGGTATGAATGATCTCTCAGAAGAATAAAGTGCTACATATACATTTTCTTTTTATTGGGTGGAATTCTAAACGAATGCCTTCATTTTCCAATGTTTTATTGGCAAGATGTTTCAGTTGGCAAACTGAAGAAGTTTTTGGATCCTTTATCCTTGGTTTCTGCCTTTAACGACTTCAGCCCCTGTCTTTATTATTTAATTTTAACTCATCCCCCTACTTCTCTTTTTCTATAGCGTTTCAGACCGCTCCTTGGAGGTTGATTTCTGCATTTTTAGGAGTAACATGCCTTGTGTTGATGGCTACTTTAGGAATTATGTTAAAAAATAGTAAGTTTTTTAAATAAGTTTATATAAAGATCAAAACTGTGATGAAACCATTCAATATGTAAGGTTTCACTTTATTAATATGTAATATTGTGGTATTTCACAAACTTGTACCTAATTCTAATCATTTCTTATAGAATTAGATAAACAAAGTATTCAGCCAACATCATCTCCAGGACACCCCCTAGAGCTCCAGGAAGGTAGGTAGCATACTTTGGAAAACCTTTATGTTGTAGAATAGTTTCTTGTTTTTCTTATGTAGAAGCATGGTAGAATTGTATATAGTAATACAAGTTTACCTGTTAATTGTAGAATAGTCTTATGTCATTGTTCTCTACAACAAGAAATTTTAGATTACATTGAATATGCAAATAAATTATATATTTAATTAATAAATTAAATATTAGCCTGAAATGACGTTTTTCCTGTGTGAGTGTTCATGTTTAAGTCACAAATAAAAAATAAATTTAGTACAAACTACGGTTAATTTTAATTATCTGCCTTTGTTTGCTCATAACTTATACTGCTATATCTCTTTATCTTTGCTTCTATTTCTTGCATAACTCAGAATATAGTGCAGAACTTTAACCAGTAAAATCCAGTTCAAAGTGCAACTTTTTAATGTGTTTGTTTCAAAAGTTCTCCAAGTTGTCTCACCATCTTCCATGATTATATAACAATTTACTTATATCTTTTTAGTATTTTTCTAGATTATTGAGACAAAATTGGCATATAACATTATTCAAGTTTAAGGTGTACCTTGTGTTGATTTGTTACACTTATATATTGCAATATGATTGACACCATAATGTTAGCTAACAACTCCATCACTTCACATAATCACCTTTTGTTTTTTTGTAGTGAGAACACTTAAGGTCTATTCTTTTAGCAACTTACATGTGTACAGTACAGTATTGTTAACTGTAATCATAAAGCTATACAGTAGATTCCCAAAACTTATTCATCCTTTAACTGGAATATTTTAACCTTTGGATGAAATTTCCCCATTTGTCACCACTTCACAGCCCCTGTGACCACTATTCTATGCTACAACTTCAGCACCATTCATTTGACAAAGATTTAAGTACCTTCCATGTATCATGACTTTTATCACTGAGGATAGTAAATGTTTAAGACTCTATCATTCTAGAATCACTCTAAACTATATTATCAGATTTAAAGCTAATTGCTTTTTGAATAGCATCTAGAAAATAAATAATCATATATTAAACTTATCCCTATGTACCATATTTTTTCTGACTCAGGAAGTATGCTAACATGTCTTCCTCTCTTAAACTTCTCTTTCATTGAGTGTACTCTTATATACACAGCAATACTCAACTTTGGGTCACTTTCTCAAGAGAAGTCCTTCTAAGTGCTCCCATTTTACACTCTGCTACACAATATTTTAACATGTTAAACTTCCTGGGTATACTTTCCCAAATTAGCATTAAGTATAATTAATAAATGATTGGAAATTACATAATTCTGACTCTATCTCTAGAATATAATCTCATGAGAAAGTTATATAATTCTGATTCTATCTCTAAGATATAATCCCCATGAGGAAAACAGTTCAAGTCTTTTTTTTTTTTTTCTTTCTGAAGCTGGAAACGGGGAGAGACAGTCAGACAGACTCCCGCATGCGCCCGACCGGGATCCACCCGGCACGCCCACCAGGGGCAACGCTCTGCCCACCAGGGGGCGATGCTCTGCCCCTCCAGGGCTTCGACCAGAACCACTCCAGTGCCTGGGGCAGAGGCCAAGGAGCCATCCCAGCGCCCCGGCCATCTTTACTCCAATGGAGCCTTGGCTGCGGGAGGGGAAGAGAGAGACAGAGAGGAAGGAGGGGGTGGGGGTGGAGAAGCAAATGGGCGCCTCTCCTATGTGCCCTGGCCGGGAATCGAACCCAGGTCCCCCGCGGGCCAGGCCGACGCTCTACCGCTGACCCAACCGGCCAGGGCCAACAGTTCAAGTCTTACTCAGTCTCATTACTATCTCTGAATTATGGTATATTTAACAGATTGTTGATAATATTTATATAAAAATAAATATCAAATAATTTCTAAATGAGAGTTACCATTGGTTGTATTGAATCTTCAATGCTATCAATTTTGCTTTATTTTTTCTCTTAGGCTCTGGCTGCTGTTCTTGCCAAGAAAAGTGGATTGGATACCAATGCAACTGTTACTTCATTTCTAATGAACAAAAAACTTGGTCAGAAAGCAAAAAATTCTGTGCTTCTCAAAATTCTAGTCTGCTTCAGTTGCTAAACAGAGATGAATTGGCATGTATTTAATTCTGATTTTCTCTATTTTATTTTGACCTAGGGATATATATTATTTAAGTAAACTGAATACTTTGAATCAAGTCTTTAATCAGATAGTAACTGGATGGTTATGTTTGAACTAATAACTTACTAATTTCCTATACCTTAAAATAATTATTGTAGAACTTATGTAGAATTTTTCAATGATTTATATTATAATAAAAAAATCAAGATAAATGCTGGATAAAGTAGAAGAGACTTTTTGAGGGATTCTAAAAATAAATGAGTCATTATTTTTATTCAAAGGTCCACTAAATCAGTGGTCCCCAACCCCTGGGCCGAGGACTGGTACCGATCCATGGGCCATTTGGTACTGGTCTTCAGAGAAAGAATAAATAACTTACATTATTTCCGTTTTATTTATATTTAAGTCTGAACGATGTTTTATTTTTAAAAAATGACCAGATTCCCTCTGTTACATCCATCTAAGACTCACTCTTGACGCTTGTCTCGTAAGTTCGACAATTATATTTAAAAATACCACAGTTTTTATGCCAGTTGCATAATTTTATTTTGTGCATTTATCTGTCCCACCTTAAAGGCCGGTCCGTGAAAATATTTTCTGACATTAAACCGGTCTGTGGCCCAAATAAGGTTGGGGACCACTGTACTAAATAACTTTGTAATTTTTTTTTGCTATAATTAAATTTATAATTTCTTTTGTAATTATATAGCTGTTGTCAACATTCTGGGATATTATGTGATGTGATTATGGAGAACATGATCATAAAATTGCCCACTGCTTAAGGAAATGTGAAATTTTCTTTAGCTGTATGAAGAACCTGAACAGAGTATAGGTTGAGTAAGTTATACATAAAATTTATTCCTAAGGTACTGCTGATTTGGGATCAGACTTGATTGTTGATCCTCTACAAAGAAAGTGCTCTAAAAAAACTATAATTGTCTTTATAAAATTATTCATTCCCTCAAGAAATTAGATTTCTTTCTCCATAAATGAATGAAACTGATTAATGAAAAACAAGGGTCATGTGACTATAGTTCTTATATTAGAGGTTAAAAATTATTTCAGTTTAAGTGATTTAAAGGCTGTATTTATCTTATGCTAGACACTGACTTTTTTGAAAGTTCATTATTCTCAGAGTAAACTGAAATTCAGCTAATATTTGTCTCTGTTTCCAAACAGCATTTTATGAAATCCAATACCTATTTTTACTGGATTGGACTTTCTTACAGTGAAAAGCATGGTGCCTGGTTGTGGGAGGATGGCTCTGCACTCTCCCAAGATCAGTAAGTTTCTGGCTGCAAGGTCTTTTCAGTTCTTTATGAGTTTATTCTTAGATCCTACCAGAAAATGAAACCTATGTGAACAATGTAGCTCTGATAACCTACCTAAGGTATGTGTATACAGAAAATAAAATAAATACAAGCGAGTAACAATTTTAGCCCCATCTAGAACATCCACGTATATGCACAACTGACATGAAGTTAGTGTTTGTGACCATTAAAGAGCTTTTGATGTATAATTGTTTTTTTCTTGCCTTAGTCCAAGTACTCGGCTGTGTTGTAAACGCACAGATGCTCACACACAAAAGCTGTCCAGGCACCACAGGAGAGCCATTACTTTTTTTTTTTTTGAAGTGAGAAACGGAGAGGCATAGAGACAGACTCCCACATACACCCCACCCGGATCCACCCCCCAAGCACACTAGGGGACGATGGTCTGTCCATCTGGACCCTTGCTCTGTTGCAACCAGAGCCATTCTAGTGTCTGAGGCGGAGGCCATGGAGCCATTCTCAGCGCTTGGCTGACTTTGCTCCAATGGAGCCTTGGCTGCGGAAGAGAAAGAGAAAAATGATTGGGGGAAGGGTGGAGAAACAGATGGGCGCTTCTCCTGTGTGCCCTGATGGAGCATCAGACCTGGGACATCCATGTGCCAGGCTGATGCTCTACCATTGAGCCAACCGGCCAGGGTCCATTCCTTTCTTTATTATGGTGGAGCCCAGTGTTCTCAACATCCCTCATGCTTTAAATATGTTAGGCTTATTTTTGTATATTAGTAATCTTAAAAATCTCATTTTCATTTATAAACACTGTGTTTGCAGCATTATACATGGCTGATTTTTATGATCTTATTGGATTTCTTACTAAGTTAATCAATACACCTTTAAACAAAACCAATGCAAAGTTTATCACTTATCAAAGCTATTAATAGCAATGGAAAAAAATTCTGGCCTCAGTGCTATTAATTACTGGGGCAATAACTGAGTTTTTGGACTATTATACTTGAAATCTTGAAAACTGTGATTATTGAAAGATAAAAATATAATGACTCATTATGTGACTATATCATTCAAATGCTTTAGAAAGTACTATTATTTAATAAAAAGCACCATTCCTGAACTTTCTCATTTTGTTTCCCATATGATAACATATATATTTTTTATTACAGATTATCATTCACTAGACATAAAAATCCAAGGGACTGCATGTCATATAGCCCAACCAAAAGTGTTTTGGATGAACCCTGCAAAAAAGAAAATTATTATATTTGTAAACAACAACTTATTTAGGTATTAGGGCAGAAGGGGTGGGTAATGAAGGTACAGTATTACTAAAAATAGTAAGTTTATCTCTTATAGTAATACTAATTATCTACTGTAAAATTATCTGTAAAATGTTTCATATTGTCTTATCATACAATCTTCATGTATTTGAAACCATGTAGTCTAAAAATAATAAAATTTGTGCACTTATACTTGAGGTTATAAACTATCAAGATGATGAATTTCATGAGTATTTTGATTTAATGCATATTTTCAATATTGAATGTAATATATTTTATTTTCATTTTAATGCATGTATTCTTTTATAATGTTCTGCAATAACTTAAATAAAACAATTCTCACAAAAAAAATACGTCAACATCATTTCAGACCTATGTGTGATGTACGAAATTGGGAATTCCCATTTTACATTTCCAAAAGCTTGTTCTTTCTGGATATCTATACAATATAAGTTTTCATTTAGAGCTGCAAGTGCCATATGACAGTTTTCTCATGTGTATCATCTGATTTCAGAAGGAAACACACGAGTCCTCTCTTGATGCTCCTGAGTTCTGTAGAACAATCAGACGTCTTTGGCCAAATTAGCGGTTTCAGGTGATTGCTTTCAGATTTTGCGAAGCATCTAAGTCCTGAAAACATAAATTTACAATACCTATTTCTTTTCTCCACAGATTTTTCTTGCCTTATGCTTATCAATTAATAAAAAGTTCACAAGTGCATTGAAAAATCTTAATTTTTAATCAATCCTAAAACTATTTTCTAAAAAAACCCAAACAAATCACTTTTCTAAAAGTTTGTCAAAACCAAACAATTCCCTTTTGGAGGGTGGAGTTTTTGTTTGTTTGTTTTTGTTGTTTATTCAGTTGTTGTTTTATTTCGCAGATATGAGTGAAATTATATGGTTCTTAACTTTTTCTGACTGACTTATTTTGCTTAGCATAATATTTTCAAAGTCTTACTCATTTTGTCGTACCAAACTTTATTCTTAATATATAAGAAACCAGGAGGAGGACAAGCCCTTTCAAGTTTTTTTTTCTTTCTCAAAATATATACATAATGAGATTATAGACTGAGCTCTTTATATTTTTGTATGAAGATTGACTTAGGGAAAAGTGCACTTAAGTTATGAATAAAACAGGACAGAGTATAGGATCTTTCAAATGTTTAAATTCGACTAAGAGAATATACATTTGCTCTCTGGATATTTGAAATGTTTTAACTTAATTATCCATGTGATTTAAAAATAATACTTTTTTTTTTTTGAAGTTGGAAACAGGGAGGCAGACAGACTCCCACATGCGCCTGACTAGGATCTACCTGGCATGTCCACCAGAGGGCGATGCTCTGCCCATCTGGGGCTTTGCTCTGCTGCAACCAGAGCCATTCTAACGCCTGAGGCAGAGGCCATGGAGCCATCCTAAGCGCCTGGGCCAACTTTGCTCCTCTCACTTAAAAAACACATTTAAAGTCTAAAATAAATAATAAATTATGCCTTTTGGAGATTTATTTATTTATTTATTTATTTTTGTGCACAATGGTCTATTTTTGTCAAAGGAAAACATACATGTGTTTTAAAAATCCATAATGCAGAATGACTTATTTTTAAATTCAACAATTCTTTTTCTTACTTGTCTTTACTCAGATTGCCTCCAAAGGGTAATTGATTCTCATTATGTGTTTTCTACTTTTATCAGTTTTCTCTGGAAAAGTATACAGGAGCATTTTATACTTCTTTAGCTGATGATGAATCTTGGACTTCTTCTTTTTTTTTTTTTTGTATTTTTCTGAAACTGGAAACGGGGAGAGACAGTCAGACAGACTCCTGCATGCACCCGACCGGGATCCACCCGGCACGCCCACCAGGGGAGGCACTCTGCCCACCAGGGGGCAATGCTCTGCCCCTCCGGGGCGTCGCTCTGCCGTGACCAGAGCCACTCTAGCGCCTGGGGCAGTGGCCAAGGAGCCATCCCCAGCGCCCGGGCCATCTTTGCTCCAATGGAGCCTTGGCTGTGGAGGGGAAGAGAGAGACAGAGAGGAAGGAGGGGGTGGGGGTGGAGAAGCAAATGGGTGCTTCTCCTGTGTGCCCTGGCCGGGAATCGAACCCAGGTCCCCCGCACACCAGGCCGATGCTCTACCGCTGAGCCAACCGGCCAGGGCTCTTGGACTTCTTTTGTCTAACCAAGTCAAAGTTAAGAAAGTTTTTTCTACCTAACCACAAGGTTGTAGCCTGTTCTTGAATTTACTAATTATTACTATTAATTTATTCCTGAGGGCTTATAAGAGGGATCAAGAACCTTTTTGGCTGAGAAAGCCATGAAAGCCACATATTTTAAAATGTAATTCCGTGAGAGCCATATATGTTTAACATAAATACAAGTAAATGTGTACATTTTATGTAAGACCAATACTTTTAAAGTACAATAAGTCTCTGAATTCTTTTTAATAACGTTGTTATGCTGTTTCTAACCAATGATAAATAAAGTATTTCTTATCATTAATGTTACTTCTGGTGCTTCATGGTTTTGCTGATGGCTTTGTAATCTGGTTGATACGTGGTGAGGTTAAACTTCATGCAGGCGTTGAGACTTTCATCCGTTAAACATGATCATAGGTTGGTCTTAACGTTCTTAAGATGTGAGAAAGACTGCTCATATGCATTTGTAGAGCCAAACATTGTCAGTACAGTAGTACTCACATGCTGCAGTGTGTGGTATGTGAGGGGAAGAACATTCCAAGTTTTGACAATCAGCTGGTCCGCGGGTTGAAGTTTTTCATTTCTCCCCACTTGTGTTTGCTCGCCAACTCTGCTTGCTGTCGTGCAAGTCTTTCCAAATCTTCATTCAGTGACTTGAACTTATTCACCCACATGTCTGAGGCCTACAGGTCAGGAGCTTGTAGCTCAAAATCTCTGATGGAGACACTGGGATGTAACTCAGGTCAGCGCTGTCCACTGCACACTCGGGTGGATTGGTAATAAACTTAAAAAGACGAGTGCGCTCATGAAATTCTCCAAAGCATGTTTTGAATGACTGCAGATTAGATGTGAGGCCCGCTAGCTGCTGGAGATCAAGATGTTGAGCAGGGTCACTTGCTGTGCATGCATCTTTAAACTCTCCCAGTTTTTCAAAGTGTAGTAAATGACCTGTTTCAATGTTGGTGATGAAAAGTTTCAGCTTGTTTTCAAATGCAAACACTGCTTGTTGAAGGGATAAGACTGTATTTCCAATGCCTTGCATTTTCACAATGAGCTGGTTTAGATGTTCAGTCATGTCCACGAGATAGTAGAACTTCAGGGGCCACTCACTGTTAGCTAATGCAGGATGCTCGATGTTTTCATTTCAAGAAAAGTCTGGATTCACTCAGACAAGCCGCAAAATGGCTGAGCATCTTCCCTCTTGACAACCAACGTACATTGCTGTGCAGAAGCAAACCAGGATAATTATTCCCAACTTCATCCAGCAGTGTTTTAAACTGGCGATCATTTAAAGCTCGGGCCACAAGAAAGTTAATCACCAGAATGACCAGTGACATCACCTCACCAAATTGCTCACCACATATCTGAGCACAAAGCATCTCTTGATGTAGGATGCAGTGAAAACTTAGAATGGGTCTCTTTTCATGTTCACGAAGAAGCGCTACGAATCCTCTGTTTTTCTCCACCATGCACAGAGCACCATCAGTACACACCGAAATAAGTTTATCCATTGGTAGATTTTTTTCTTTAGCAAACTCAGTGAAAGACTTGAATAAATCCTCCCCTCTTGTTTTCTCTTTCATAGGCAAAACAGCAAGACTTTCCTTGTGTAATGCGTCACCGACAGCATACCTTGCAATCACGCTGAACTGGGATAAATGTCTTATGTCTGTTGACTCATCCAAAGTGAGAGAAAAGAATGGTGCTGCATTTATGACCTTCACTAGTGTTGCCTCAATTTGATTTGCCATCATGATGGCACAATCGTGAATAGTTCTTGCCGACAGAGGCATGTCTTTTATTCATTTGATTATCTTGTCTTTATCTGAAAAGTCATCAGAAGGTTCACTGGCAACATCAAGCATGAATGTTTTGGCATACTCCCCACCTGTGAATGGCTGTTTGTTTCTCACAATTGCTAAAGCACCAGCAAAGCTAGCCGAATTTCAGTCACCTTGTTGGGTCCAAACACAGAGTTGCTGCTGACTAGCTTGCACTCTGCACAGTAGCTCTTGACATGCTTTCTTCCTGCTGTCCCCCTCTGAATATTTTGATGCAAATGTAGTATGGTATGTATCAAAGTGCCGTTTTATATTTGACCGTTTCATCGATGCAATTTTATCATTGCATATTAAAGACACTGCAAAACCTGCTCTCTCCACAAAGGTGAATTCCTGTGTCCATTCCTGCTGAAAAGTACTATACTCGTCATCTTTTTTTCTTTTAGCCATCTTCTTCGTCAAAAGGGTTTCTGAAATTAGCTAGCTGACTACTCGATTAAAGGGAGGGAAGTTTACTTCCTGACTTCACAACAACCTGTGTACATTATGCATTATCCAATAAAAATTTGGTGTTGTCCTGGAGGACAGCTGTGATTGGCTCTAGCCACCTGCAACCATGAACATGAGCGGTAGGAAATGAATGGATTGTAATACATGAGAATGTTTTATAGTTTTAATGTTATTATTATTTTTTTTTTATTAAAGATCTGTCTGCAAGCCAGATATAGCCATCTAAAGAGCCACATCTGGTTCGCAAGTTATAGGTTCCTGATCCTGGCTTACAAGGATTATTGAATAGTGTAAGTAACAGTGTTATCAGATGGTGTTAAATAGGAAGAATGCATCACTTTCTAACAGAAGTTATATTCAGGTAATGACAAAAATGGCTAGACTATGACTTGAGAGAAGAAAGTGCACAATACTCTCACACACAGCATGAGGTTTTTTTAGATGTTTACTCATTTCCTGTTAGGATTGAAGATATTGAAGAAAGGATATGCTGAGTTGAGTGTTACCTGAGTATCACCCAGAGCATCCTCTCCCCTCACAGCATGTTTTTATTCCTGTCAGTGGCACCTGTCCTGCTGCTCTGACCTCTCCTTTTGATGTTTCACCCTCCTCTACCATTAACTTACTTTCTCTTCCCCCATTTCAGGGGAGTTTTCTTTTAGTCTTAAGAAAAGGAAACCCCTTTATCACACATATTTTTCAAATATGCATCCCAAAATGGTCCCTGCAGATTAGAGAGACAAAAGGAGCTGTGATCTTTATAGAAAAATCTACAGCATCACCTGAGTGAGAGCAGCTACTCTTTTGGCAGATCTAGGGGGACATGAAGGCTCCAGGCACAGAGATGCAGAGATTCACCTGGGATGACAAGCAGAAGTTCTCAGGGATGTGAGTGGGGTCATGATAACTTTGCTGCAAATAAAGATGAGTGCTAGGGGTGTATGATTATATACAAATAAATTACGCTTAATTCTCCTGATCAGTGTGTATAGAAGTGATCAATTCCACAATAAAGTAACACAAAAGATCAGATTATTAAACCAGACCCACATTCTCAGAGATTTAGTCAGTATCAATTTATACTAGTAATTTCAATGGGACAATACTTGTGACGTGAGGGCAGGGCAGTGAGATGTCCAGGCTTGCAATCATCTCCCTTGTCTTTCTTTCCACTTTAGGATGTACTCTGACCCAGACTAACAGAATAACAAATGAGGTCTCTACTGGAAGGTGTGATGGCACCACTTACATAAAAGGTAATGCTTTGGTCAGGATACATCTCTGTTTTATAGTCAGATGGTTATATAATTTATGTGATATCTTCCAGGTATCGGTACTCAATAAACTCACAGATACTAGGCTTATCTTTTGTTTTCTTTTGGCAATGAATAGTTTAATTTCTAACACTTCTTGCTAAAAATATTCAATAGATAAGGATTCTGACAAACAAAACCCACGAGTGTTTGCTAGCAGTTTTATTATTAGTATGCTACAGGAGAATTTGTCAGTCCAGAATCTTTTCTTATTTTTTTCTTAGGGAGTCTCCCCTCTCCCTTAAAAGGACAATAATTTGTAGCTTAATGTTAGCTATTTTCTTTCCACTCAGAGAATGGATGCATTTTCAAAGTAGTGAAATAAAAATAAATTTCTTCTTTGGGCATCTTAACATGTATATTATTACTATGTCTTACAATATTTTAGTTAGGAGTTGATAATAGAGAAAAGACCTCATAGCTTACATTTTATGGGGATGTTAGTTTATATTTCCTATCTTCTTGTTTTGATGTGAATGATAAAGTTATTGTTGACACCACTGGCTTTGAACAAAGGGTAAAAGCGTGGTTGTTGCCTCCAATGGATGTGAGCAGGGTTGAGGAGACTCTGCAGAGAAGTGCATCTTCTGGAAGAATACCTGACTTTTAGAAAACAAACATGTAACTGAATCCGAACATTTCAGTGAAATTTCAGTCTAGGTTCTCTATGTAGCTGACCCTGAGAATGGTTTTGTGAGAAAAGTTTAATTGAATGTGCATGAAATCAAGGTAAAAAAAGAGAGAGGTACTATGAAAAATAGAAGGAAGAACACAGTAAATATTGACCTGAATGTAGTTACTGAAAGAAGAGACTGAAGTTACTGCTATTGAGTGATTCTGAAAATGGGACAAATCCCAGTGTTCAGATTGCTTTTTTTAAGGGCTGAAGATGTTTTGCTACATCAAATCCTGAGACTAGTTGGTTGAAGCCCACTCAAGTGATAGTTTCTCAGTGTTGCCAGACAGCCATGTGTGAGATCAGAAAGGCTTTCAGTAGTCCCAGGAGAAAAAAGGTTGCAGATGCAGAATAACAGATACTGGTTGGTCAGAGTTCACCAAGTATAATAAGGGCTGTGGGTGGGGGTAATAGTGACTACTGCTTCAAGGGAGATAACTGATTGGGACCCTGGCACAAGAACAATTCACCTACCTCTGTACAAGAATTTGACAATGTTGACAGTTCAGAAAAAATGAAAATGAGTATTTTTATATACAACTTTTGTGTGAGTGTGTAAATGTGTGCATTAAACAATCTTTTTCATGACTCAAGTGTAAGGTTCTCGAACTGAACACATCTTTGATGAATTTTCAGTTCTAAATCATTGAACTAAGAGGAAAAAGGAAGACAATATTTTAGGTAAGTCTCACCAAAATGGTTCTGAAAACAGCAAAACTCCCAAATGAATGTCGTCCTGTTAGTAGTAATGAAGCCTGCTACATATTTTGTTAGCAATTTGTATTATCTCAAAACTAAATCTGAAAGAAAAATCTTAAAATTCTATTTACTTAAGGTGATTTTACATGGGGCAAATAAAAAACCCCCAAATTATGCCCTTTTTTCTAGTTCAGTTTTGTCCAGCATGAAAATTCAAAATAAATAGATTTCAAGTGGGCAAAGAATCATTGATACATCACCTCTGTCAACATAAATTTGTATAACTTCAGGATGAATGAATTTTATGTTTACATCCTCTTGTTAGAATTTAAATGTTATCAATTTTGGTGGTTCAGTTAAAGCAGATCTAAGCACATTCTGCATAAAAAGATCAATAACTTTTAACTTCATGGAGACTAAAAAATAAGTCCATTTCTTATTTTTATTTTATCCTCTTTTTTTTTTTGGTTGAAAAGTCTGTCTTTAACAAACAAACAAAAAAGCTAATCTCTGGTAATAATAAAATGCTTAAAATAAACAAACAACAAAAACAAGAAAAATTTATTTGAGAGCCTGCTTTACATGTGGATTAATTGTAGATTATATTTAGAGATATCGATCAGAGAACAAGTTTTCCTACTCAAAGATTTTTATTCTGATTATCTGTCCTACATTTCAATTCCTCACTAATAATGCTATTCTTCCAAGAACAAAATGTATAACTTTAACTAACAGTATCTTATTTGAATGAGATATCACAATAAAAATATAATAGTTAATATACTACCAAAAATAAGATAATAGAACAATTGAAGTCATGTTCAAAGGACTCAAAAGGAATGGAACATTGGAGAATAGAGTATTGGAAGATTTTAAGGCTCATGTGAATAAGTCTCTACTGTGGGCAGAGACCAACTGGGGCAGTCGTAGAGCACAGGTGTGTTTGTGTGTGTGTGTGTTTATGAAACAGTAATGGGAAGTCACTGGCTCTATATTTTTGAATTTTGCTTTTCATAACTGAGTAAAGGAGGCAGAGGTCAGAAACACACAATGAGAGCTGGAGATACCAGCCACTCTGTTCTAAGAAAAGAGATGAAAATCACAAAACATAGAGATACGTTTAATTTGAAATATATTGCATATGTGCTCTGGAGAAAAATGGCTTTGATTTCAAACTTAGTGACCTTGGTCAAGTATTTAGCTCTGTCTCAGTTTTCTCATTAATAAAATGAGTATATTTATATATCTTTGTTTTAAGTCATTTTTATAAATAATAAACTAAGATATGCCAAGAGCTTAAAAACTGTGAATAGCACAGGTACATTATAAATATTTCTCATTATTAAAAGAAAAACTCTGTAAGGAATCTTGTTATACTAAGTAAATTTAAGTTTGGTTTGACCATTTTTTTTCATGTTTTAATCATTTTTTTAATTGAATTAATTATAATTATACTAGTTAATATAATTATACTATGTTTTAATAGTTTTTAAGATGATTTTGATGTTCAAACATTAAAAAAATACTTCTCATCTCTTTTTATGATAGTTAAAGTGTTTTCACTACACAAGTACAGTTACACAAGTGAGTATTTCCTGTTCTGTGGTTTGGGAACATTATAAAAGATAGTGATTTTACTGTCTCTTATTCATTCTATATATCTGTGTCTCACCAGTGATGATTCGAGAACATCACTTAAATATACAGATTTTCTTTTTCATTTATATTTCCTCACACACTACTTTTGGATCCTTATCGTCCTGCTCAATTTTGTGATCTCACAATGTTCTTCTTGAACAAGCAAACATTGTGAGTTAGCCGCATCGACATTGGAGCAATATTTCTCATGGCAGGTATGTGAGAACCAGTCATAAAATAAGAATAGAAGTAATAAGGGAAAAACTATAAGTTCTAAGTAGAAACTGAATTTACCAGGTTAAATTATAAAGAATATAATTCTAGCATACAGTAGATAGCTATTACCAAAAATTAATGACGCAATGCTTACAAATTTATTTAAAATTTTAACAACTATGTTGTGATGTCCAAAAACCACTCAGATTAACAGTTTGATACATTGGACTTTTGTTTATGACAGCAGTCTTTGGGAGTGTGCTCATGTTAGTGCTCAATCTCTACTGTTCAATTGTTTTCGGGAAATGACTATAAGAAAGTAATTATAGGTATAAGAAAATATGTCTTTGTAAAAAATGGTTGTTTATGTACCATAATTCTTTTTTAAATTTTAATTTATTGTGTTTACATAGATTCTAGTGTTGCCCTGAATGTATCCCCCCCCATATTCCTCTCAACATCTCTGCCCCCTTTCCCTTAGGTTTATCTCATCTTATCAACCTCTTTCCCTCTGTCTTCTTTTCCTCTGGTCCCTTTGATCCCTCCTCTGTCTCAATTCCATTCCTCAGTTCTCATTGTTCCTTGGATTCCTCAAATGAGTGAGGTGTATGATTTTTTCTTTCTCTGCCTGGCTTATTTCACTTAACATAATAGTTTCCAGGTCCATCCATGTTGTTGCAAAAGGTAGTATTTCCTTCTTTTTCATGGCCCAATACTATTCTATTGTATATATGTACCAATGCTTTTTAATTCACTTGTCCACTGACAGACATTTGGGCTGTTTCCATATCTTTGCTATTGTGAACAATGCTGCCATAAACATGGGGGTGCATTTCTTCTTTTGAGTTAGTGATATGGTGTTTTTGGGATATATTCCTAAAAGTCGGATGGATGGGTCAAAAGGCAGTTTCATTCTTAATTTTTTGAGGAATTTCCATACTGTTTTCCACAGTGACTGTACCAGTTCGCATTCCCACCAGTATTGCAGGAGGGTTCCCCTTTCTCCACATCCTCATCAGCACCTATTATGTGTTGTTTTGTTAATGTGCGCCATTCAGACTAGTGTGAGGTGGCATCTCATTGTGGTTTTAATTTGCATTTCTCTAATGATTAGTGATATGGAACATTTTTTCATCTGCCTATTGGTCATCTGTATGTCCTCTTTGGAGAAGTGTCTATTCATTTCTTTTGCCCATTTTTGATTGGATTGTTTGTCTTCCTGGTGTTGAGTTTTACAAGTTCTTTATAAATTTTGGTTATTAACCTCTTATCAGACATATTGTCGAATATGTTCTCCCATTGTGTGGTTTTTTTTTATTTTGTTCATATTGTCTTTAGCTGTACAAAAGCTTTTTAGTTTGATATAGTCCCACTTGTTTACCCTGTCTTTTATTTCACTTGCCCGTGGAGATAAATCAGCAAATATATTGCTGCGAGAGATGTCGGAGAGCTTACTGCCTATGTTTTCTTCTTAGATGCTTATGGTTTCACAACTTACTTTGAAGTCTTTTATCCATTTTGAGTTTATTTTTGTGACTGATATAAGTTGGTGTTCTAGTTTCATTTTTTTTTTTTTTTGCCGGTAGCTGTCCAATTTTCCAAACACCATTTGTTAAAGAGACTATATGTACTCCATTGTATGCTCTTATCTCCTTTGTTAAATATCAGTTGTCCATAAATGTGTGGGTTCATTTCTGGGTTCTCAGTTCTGTTCCATTGATCTATATGCCTGTTCTTATACCAGTACCGGGCTGTTTTGAGTATAACTTGATATCAGGAAGTGTGATATCTCCCACTTTATTCCTTTTTTTCAAGATTCTTGAGGCTATTTGAGTTCTTTTTTGGTATCATATAAATTTTTGGAATATATGTTCTATATCTTTGAAGTATGTCATTGGGATTTTAATTGGTATTGCATTAAATTTATAAATTGCTTTGGGTAATATAGACATTTTAATGATGTTTATTCTTCTTATCCATGAACACAGTATATGCTTCCTCTTGTTTGCATCTTCCTTGATTTCTTTTATCAATGTTTTACAATTTTTCGAGTACAAGTCTTAAATCACCTTGGTTAAATTTACTCCTAGGTACTTTATTTGTTTGTTGCAATAGTGAAAGGGATTGTTTCCTTAATTTCTGTTTCTGACAGTTTATTGTTGTTGTATAAAAATGCCTCTGACTTCTGAGTATTAATTTTATATCCTGCCACCTTGCTGAATTCATTTATCAGGCCCCATAGTTTTTGGACTGAGATTTTAGGGTTTCCTATGTACAGTATCATGTCATAAGCAACTAGTGATAGTTTTACTTCTTCTTTTCCAATTTGGATTGCTGTGGCTAGGACTTCCAGAACTATGTTGAATAAGAGTGGTGAAAGGAGGTACTTCTGTCTTGTTCCTGATCTTAAGGGGATTTCTTTTAACTTTTGTCCCTTGAGTATGATGTTGGCTGTGGGTTTGTGATAGATAGCATTTATCATGTTGAGGTATGTTTCTTGTAACCCAGTTTGCTTAGAGTTTTGATCACAAATGAGTGCTGGATTTTATTAAACACATTTTTTGCATCTATTGAAATTATCATGTGGTTTTTCTCCTTCCTTTTGTTTATGTGATGAATCACATTGATTGATTTACAAATATTGTACCAGCCTTACCTCCCCAGAATAAACCCCACTTGATCATGATGTATGAATTTTTTCATGTATTGCTGGATTCGGTTTGTAATATTTTGTAGAGGATTTTAGCATCTAAATTCATCAGGGATATTGGCCTGTAATTTTCTTTTTTTGTGTTGTGTTTGCCTGGTTTTGGAATCAGAATTATGCTTGCCTCATAAAAGGAGCTTGAAAATCTTTTCTCCTCTTGAATTTTATGAAATAGCTTGAGAATTATAGGAGTTATTTCTTCTTTGAATATTTGGTAGATTTCACCTGTGATGCCATCTGGCCCAGGGCTTCTGTTTGTAGGGAGTTTTTTGATAACTGTTTCAATCTCATTTGTTGTAATTGGTCTGTTTAGGTTTTCTGATTCTTCTAGATTGATTTTGAAAGATAATATGTTTTAAGAAATTTGTCCATGTCACCTAGGTTGTCTAATTTTTTGGCATACAGTTCTTCATAGTATTTTCTTATAATCCTTTGTATTTCTGTTGTTTCAGTTGTTATTTCTCCACTCCCATTTCTAATTTTATTTTTTTGAGTCTTTCTCTTTTTTTCTTGGTTCATCAATCTTGTTTACATTTTCAGAGAATCAGCTCTAGATTTCATTGATCCTCTGTATTTTTTTTTTTAGCCTCTATGTCATTTTTCCCCACTCTTATCTTTATTATTTTCTTCCTTCTACTTTCTCTGGGCTTTACTTGCTGTTCTTTTTCTAGTTATTTTAGATGCAGGGTTAAGTTATTTATTTGAGCTTTTTATAGCTTTTTGAGGTATGCTTGTAATGCTATGAACTTCCCTCTCATGACTGGTTTGCTGTGTTTCATAAATTTTGAGTTGTTGTATGCTCATTTTCATTTGTTTTTAGAAATTTTTTTATTTCTTCTTTGATCTTATTGTTAACCCATTTGTTATTTAATAACATGCTATTTAGTTTCCAAGTGTTTGAGAGTTTTTCAATTTTTCTGTTGAGGTAGATTTCTTGTTTCATGCCATTGTGATCAGAGAAGATGCTTGATATGATTTCATTCTTCTTAAATTTGTTGAGAACTGTTTTGTGCCCTAACATTTGGTTTATCTTAGAGAATGTATCATGAGCACTTGAAATGAATGTATATTCTGCTGCTTTAGGGTGAAATGTTCTGAAGATATCTATTAAATCCAGTTGATCTAGTATGTTCTTTAAGTCTGCTGTTTCTTTGTTAGTTTTCTTTCTTGAGGGTATATCTATTGATGTTAGTGGGGTATTGACATCATCTACTTTTATAGTATTGCTGTTGATCTCACACTTTAGGTCCATCAAAATCTGCTTTATCTATTTAGGTGCTCCTATATTTGGTGCATAGATATTTATAATGGTATATCTTTTTGTTGGATTGCTCCCTTTATCATTATGTAGTGATCTTTTTTTATCTCTTTCTATAGCCTTTGTTTTAAAATCTACTGTGTCAAATATAAGTATTGCTATCCCAGCTTTTTTTTATTTCCATTTGCATGAAATATTTTTTCCAACCTTTTACTTTCAGTCTATGTATATCTTTTGTTTTGAGGTGTGTCTTGTACACAGCATATGTATGGGTCCTGTTTTCTTATCCATTCAGCTACCCTATGTCTTTTGATTGGATCATTTAATTAATTTACATTTAAGGTCATTATTGATATGTAGTTGTTTATTGCCATTTTATTCTTTAAATCTATGTTCCTCTTTTACTAGATATTTTCCCCCCTTTGTTCTCCCCTTTGTTCTGTTTACTACAGGCCCCTTAACATTTCTTGAAGCATTGGTTTGGTTATAATCAATTCCTTGAGTTTTTTTTTTTTTTTTTTTGGTCTGGGAAGCTTTTTATTTCTCCTTCAATTTTAAATGATAGTTTTGCTGGATAAAGTAGTCTTTGTTGTAGGCTCTTGTTCTGCATTAATATGAATATTTCTTGCCATTTCCTTCTATCCTTAAGTGTTTCTGTTGAGAAGTTGGGTGTCATCCTTATGGGGGCTTCTTTGTAGGTGATCGACTTTTTCTTCTCTTGTGGCTTTTAGTATTTTTTCTTTATTTTTAGCTTTGTTATTTTAATTATGATGTGTCTTGGTGTAGGTTTTATTCAGTTTTTCCTTAATGGAATTCTCTGTCCTTCTTGAACTTGCATGACTTTTTCCTATATCATTTTAGGGAAGCTTTCAGCTATGATTTCTTCAAACAGGCTCTTTATCTCTTGTTCTTTCTCTTCTTCTTCAGGAACCCCTATGATGCGTATGTTGTTTCTCTTTATGTTTTCACAGAGCTCTCTTAGAGTTTCCTCAGACTTTTTGAGCCTCTTTTCTTTTTGCTGCTCTGCTTCCTTAATTTCATTTATCTTGTCTTCTAAATTGCTGATTCGATCCTCTGCTTCATTCAGCCTGCTTTATTTCATTCCAGTGCAGTCTTCATTTCTGATATTGTATTTGTCATTTATGATTGGTTCTTCTTTATGATTTCAATGTCTTTTTTGATACTTGTTATTTCTTTATTTAGGTGCTCATTGTGTCCATCCATTGTTGCTCTAATATCTTTGAACATTCTAGTAATCATTTTAAACTCTGCATCTGGTAGTTTGATTATTTCCATCTCAATTAGTTCTTTTTGGGGGGATTTCTCTTGTTTATTCATTCAGATTGTATTTCTCTGTCTTCCCATTTTGTCTGTGTATACATTCCTCATTTGGGTGTGTTGTTTGTGAACCTAGCTAAGTCTAGGGTTGGTATTGTCTGCCTTCAATTTTTAGTTGTGTTATTTCTAGGTCTTCTTGGGTTGGCATCAGCTGTTATTTGTAATCTGCCGTGGGCTACTTATCTGCTATCACTGTTCATTTTGTTGTTTATGTCGGCATTTTCTATGTCTTACCTTGGTCAGGTGTGAGGAGCCCTTCCTTAAGCTTTCATTCTAACATGGGTTGTTAGGTCCTGAATTGGTGCTTTTTGTATCTGACCGCTGAATGTGCCTGCCCTGGACCTCTCTGTCTTGAGCATGGTGGAGATCAATGGGTGTCTCTGCCTATGACAGGCAATTATCAACCTTTTCAGAGCTACAGGTGATGCAGATCTTGTGGCCGCCTCTGCTGGGCCCAGGTGCCATTATACATATCAGGTGCACTCCTAGGCTTGCTTTTATCTACTCTTGGCCTGGGTGAAGTTTCTTTAAAAGTTTAAGTTCCCCTGAGATCCTCTTTCTGTTCCTCTTATTGCTGGCTACTTTTTGGGTTCAATACTGTAATTCAGTAATTATGTATGGTATTGGGTGTGACTTGCTCCTTAGCCTCAGGTGTCATTCTATTCAGACTTTTTAATTTTATTTTATTTTGCTTTTTTCTTCTTTTTCAGCAATCAGTAGAGTGTAGTCACAGGGGTCCAGTGGGTGTGGCCTCTGTGTTCCTGTTGTGTGGTCTGCCCACCAGGCCACCTCCACTGTTGCTGCCTGGGCATTTGTGCTCAGGTGCCTTCGAGGCTGTCTATCCTCCGCTGCCACTGATGGCGGGTGTGCACTGTGGGTAAGTTTGGGCATGATTTTGGGCCTCTGCAGTGTCTGCCACAGTTTCCACACCCACATGTGGGCTTGCTCACACCCGCTTAGACCTCTTCTGGGGCTGCCTTGGCCTCTGCTGCGGCCGAGGGTGGGTCTGCGTTGCCTAGGTGTTTGTGCCTTGACTCAGACCTCCTCAGCAGCCACTGTGGCTCCCACCTCAGTGACCGGACCTGTGTCCTCCCTCTTGGCCCACTGCTGAGGTCGTCCGTCTTCTGATGCTGCTGAGGGCATACAAGCACAACGGGCAGGTTTGCATCCCAGGGCAGACCTCCGCAGCGGCTGCCGCAACTTCCTCCCTTCCTCCCTCACTGGCTGGCTTGAGAACGTCTGTGAAGAACCCCTTTGCTGTCGCTTGGGCCTCTGCCCCCACCAAGGGCAGGCCCATGACACAGGACAGACTGTGTATGAGCCCAGACCTCTGCAGTGGCCCCTGTGGTTTCAACCTCCATGGGCCTACCTTCGTGCTCTCACTCCGACCACTTTTACTTGCTCCGACCACCTTGACTTCCGCAGCCATGCCCTGGCTACCGCTGCTGCGCCCTGCCACCTCTGGCCCGCCCACCCCCACTGAGCACTCAGCAGGGGTGGTGGGGTGGTGCTGTAACTTAGACCTTTGCACTCACTATTTGTTTCTCTAACGTGCTGCCTGCCTCTAAGTGTCTCTTTTTTCTAACTGGGGCAGGACAGCCTCTGGTGGATGGGGTAATTTCTTTCCTTTGTTGGTGATGCTGTTCCCAGGAAAAATGTTCAGTTTAGATTTGGGGAGTGACTCAGTCCAGAGGTTAGGGTGTCCATCCTTCAAAATGTCTCCCTCTGTGCTTCTGAGACCACTCTGTCCCCTGGCATCTCCAGTTTTCCCAGCACTTCCTGTTCCTGAAGCTCTGGGAAAGTGGCTGTGAGCGAGGCTCTTCATGCAATCCCTTTAATACAGAGGCTGCATCCAAGAATTCTGTCTCCTTCTCTCAAACAGTATCTAGGCTCTTTTCTCAGCCAAATATTTTTGGTAAGCCCCTTCCAGGCTCCACGGCTCTAAGCTGGGATTCTGGTTTTTGGGCTGAGGACCTACAACTCACCAAGCAACCCGCCCCATCACAAGACCCCTGGGAGTGGGGCAGCCTTTTCCGCATTTATGCCTTCCCTTCCAGTCTCAGTGTGGGTTCTTTGGTGGTCCTTGGCTGTAGAATCCTCTTAGTTTAGTCCAAAGTTGGTCTTTCAAGATGAGTGTTCTCAGAATTAAGTTGTAATCCACCTTGGTTCTGGGAAGTGGGATTTGGAGCATCTGCCTACTCTGTGTACATCTTTCCTCCTCTGTATCATAGTTCAATGTACTGTGTAATGAATCCTTATCCTCAAGGCATTGCTCATGCAGTGATTGGGAAACCTCTCTTCACACTGGATCCAGATGCACTTATGTCTTCTTGTATCCATGAAGTATCTGCAATTTATGAGAACATAATCTTTCTCTGAGGAGTCAATGCATTTAGATAATATCACCCTATGTGATATTTTGAGACAATGATAGGGGATGTTAAATAAAGACTCTGCTCCTAGACAAATTTTCATTTGATTTCTTAGGGTACTTACTAGTTTTGATACCTTGAAAAAATACCATCATTAATGGCTTCTAAATTTTTCTACGTCCTAATGAAAATCATACTACTATTTAGTGACTTGCATATTTTCAGCCATTATGTGCTATAGCTGTTTATTAAAACATTACATAAATAACATAGAAGAGCTACAGTAAGACAAATGTATCCATGGCAAGCAGTCTCCCAGATTAATATTTTAGAATGCTTATTCACTGAGAATAAGATTTTATTGGTTGAGAGTAGCAAATAGGTTTTAGACTAAGGATATAAAAGAAAGAATACATTAATACATGTACTAACTAAACTTACAGTTTCATATCGCAGAAATGGTTGCCTGATTCCAAATATCTCCACTATCTCCCCCAAATCTATATAATCAATAAGTAAAGCAAAGAAAACCACATAAGACTCATGCCCTTTCAGTGCCTCTGCATCAGAGACAAAGAATAGCAAAACTTTTAAATTATCTGTAGGTAGAGAAAACAAATTAACAGAGCTCTTGCTCCAGCATACTACTGAATGCTCATGTTATAAGGTAGGGGGATTAGTCCTTAAAATATTCTATTAAAAGAAAAAACAACATAGAAGCACAGACATACTTAACTCAGGAAGGTAAAACTGCAACAACTATTTCCAAAATACTTAACATAGTTTGGAACTAGTAGTTCATAATGAAGAAGGGTTTGAAATGTCAGACAAGAAGTGAGAAACTTGAAAAAAAAACATTTTTTTTCCCTGTAAAAGAAGCATATAAGAAAGAAGGTGTGGTGTATCTTAGAGACATGAGTGTAAGAGCCAAGAAATAATTTGGAAATAATTTGAAAGATTTAAGGATCCTGAAGTAATAAAAGCAAAATAAAAGTATGTTTTTCCCCTCCCCGCTCCATACAAGCACCGTCCATAAAAGAAACTGCGCAGAATAAGGAAGAACTGACAGGAGGGAAAGCTCTCTAACTGGGAATCTTGGCCATTAAATAAATAGGATTAAAAAAACCAGACTATATTTACATAAAAACCTTTTTAACACTTCAAGAATGTAAACAGGATATTTTCTACATAAGAAAAATCATTCATCTAAAAGAGGAAACAACCACAAGTCTGAAGAAAAATGTGGTATAATACTGAAATTAAATTAGATATCTTCATAGAATCAAAGAAAGAACAGAGATGTAAAGTTAATAAAAAAAGTTGAACAGAGGACAATCTGACTTTGGATTAAATGTATACAACAGAATTGAATGACAAGATGAACTGGACATGTTTTCTTTGAATATATGTACTATATGTACCCTGAGTTATTGATGTCACCCCATTAAAATAAAAATTTATTTATTAAAAAAAAAGTTGATGTCGGAGTGATATCACAAATGGCACCTTGAGCGATACTCCCGATTTCTCCCCTTGAAATTTCAACAAATTCAACAACTAAACACAGAGAAAAGAATCTCAGGAGCACCTGAAGTATACACACACCAGACAAAAATATGGTTGGGTGAAAAGGTGGCTGAATATATAATCCACTCTGAAGAAAATAAGATGGAGAATGGGGTTTTTCACTTTCCTCACTGATCTGAAGAAGGAGCACTTTTGTTTTGAGCAGAGTAGAGAGTCTGAGAGAGGGGAAGGACCTGAGTTATGTAGGTGCTCATAAAATAGAAAGAACACACCAGCTCTGCCTGATATCACCGATGCAGGGCATGTGCTTGGGCATTGGGCTCCAACTAAAATTACCACAGGAGGGTGCCTTCATGGGCTGGTGCCAGCATCTTTGTGCATTCCCAGCTCTTCCTAGCACCACTGGTTCTGGGTGCAAGGGCCAGAGTGCTCAGCCTGAGATTATCAGTGCTAGCATCTGTGTGAGTTGTTGCCAGCAACTCTGGACATTGCCGGATCCACGATCACCAGTGCAGGGCATGCACTCGGGGAAAAATCCTTAGTCTGAGTCTGCCTGCACTGGGCCCCTCTGTGTGCCGATACAAGCATCTGAGTGCATTCCCAGTTCCGACTGAGATCAAAGGTGTTGGGTGTCTGAGTGGGTGGGTGCTGGCTTCTGTGTGCATTGCTGGAGTCCTGGAAGCTGGACACACACCTGGCTTACTGTGGGCTACCAAAAGTGCAGGAGGGAGAAGCCCATGGAGATTAGTCCCATGGAGCGCTGAGGTATACTAGACCTGCCTGCTGGCCCATAGAATTTTGCCTGTGTGTAACAGAAAGGTGCTTGATCTGTGATCGACTCACAGCCCTTCCTTCTCTCGGTGGTGGCTCTCATTGCCCCTGCCTTGACCAGAACTGTGCTTTTAGCGGTACTAGAGGAAGGACCTGGCTGTGCATAGATCCTCCTGCCCTGCAGACAGTGGCTGAGGCAAACCCCACAGCTAGGTTACCAGGCTTCTAGCTCCAGTGGAAGGGATGTGGGGAGAGGCACCTGGAAAACTGAGACAGCTATTGCTATAGGCATAAAATTGCAAAGCCCGGACAAGTCCCACCTACCAATGGGACGGAGGCTTAGCCTATATCATTGCCACAGAGACACACTAGCAGACTCCTGCCCAAGAGCCCCACAGGGGCAAAACTCGCAGTATAGTACCGCCTGCCAAAAAAGGGAAGAAGTTACCTCTCAAAACCAGAAAAAATTACATTTTTATAACACTTTTTGTCATTTTAGTCATCTTTTCTTTCTTTTTTCCCTTTCCTATTGAATTTCATTATCCATGGTTGTTACATTTTTCATTATTGTTTAGTGTGAGGGTTTCATTTCAGAAATCTTTACTTCTTTTTTTTCTCTCCTCTCTTCCCATTTCTTCTCCTTCCTCATTTTTATCTCTTTTTTTGCCCTCTCACTCTGATCATTATTTATCATCAAATTATTATATTTTGGACACTTATTTTTCTTTGTGGCAGTTTGCTTGTTTTTTTTACTTCATTTTTTTCTCTCATTTATCATTTTTCCTCAGTTCCTGTTCCTTGTTCTTTGTAGTTTTTGATCCACTTATCATTATAGAATTTTTGTTTCTTCACTGTATTTTTTCATTTTTTTATTTATCTCTTATTAGTGTTATTAATAATATCACTTTCAAATTCCATTAAGAAAAAAGAAATCAAATATCATGGATACAAGAGACAGAGATGTAGCTCAGATAGATGAGGAGATATCTCCAGAAAAAATTTCAATTACTTAGAAACCTAGGAGTTAAATGACAGAGAATTCAAAATTGAAGTCCTAAAAATACTCAGTGAAAGACAAGAAAGCTCTGAAAGGCAATTTAAAGAGCCCCCCCAAAAAAACAATTTAATGACCAAAAAGAATAGTTCACCAAGGAAATTGAAACTATAATAAGGAACCAAACAGAGATGAAAAAATCAATACATGACCTGAAAAACAAGGTAACAAGCTTAGCTAATAGAACAGGACAGATAGAAGAGAGAATTAGTGACCTAGAAGATAGGCAACTAGAGATACTACAGAGAGAAGAGGAGAGAGACTCACAAATTCAAAAAGATGAGAAAGCCCTACAAGAATTGTCTGACTCCATCAGAAAGAGCAACATAGAATAATGGGTACATCAGAAGGAGAAGAGAGAGAAAAAGGAATGGAGAACATATTCAAACAAATAATTGATGAGAACTTCCCAAACCTGTGGGAAGAATTAGAGCCTTGAATCCAAGAAGCAAATAGAACACCGAGTTACCTTAACACAAACAGACCTACTCCAAGGCACATCGTAATGAAATTATCACAAATCAATGACAAAGAAAAAATCCTCAGGGCAGCCAGGGAAAAGAAGAATACAACATACAAAGGAAGGCTCATTAGGCTATCATCAGATTTTTCAGCAGAAACTCTACAAGCCAGAAGAGACTGGTTGCCAATATTTAACGTTCTGAAAAGAAGGAACTTCCAGCCAAGAATATTATATCCATCAAAGCTATCGTTTATTTATTCATTTTATTTATTTATTTAAAATATTTTATTTATTCATTATAGAGAGGGGAGAGAGAGAGAGAGAGAGAAGGGGGGAGGAGCAGGAAGCATCAACTTTCATATGTGCCTTGACCAGGCAAGCCCAGGGTTTTGAACCAGCAACCTTAGCGTTTCCAGGTTGACGCTTTACCCACTGTGCCACCACAGGTCAGGCCAAAGCTATCCTTTAAATATGAAGGGAAAATAAAAGCATTAGCAGATATAGAGAAGATGAGGAAATTTATCACCAGAAAACTCCCATTTCAGTAAATACATAAAGGGGGTTATCAGATCACATACAAAGAACAAAACAAAATAAACAAAATCACAATAAAAGTTCCAAGATCACAATAAAAACAAGAATAATCTGTGACAACAAAAACAAAAAAGGGGAGAGGACAAAAATTAGCAGTAACAAAAGAGGATGGAGTGTAGAAGCACTGATGAGATAATGGACTACAATGAATATGATATATATTCTTTTCATTACTTAATGGTAACAACCTCTGAAAATACCACTACTGAAACACATGTCTTAAAAAAAGAAGGAACAGAGGAAAGAAGTATGGAATACAGTCAAACAAAAACAAATGACAGAAAAACAAAAGAGAAGAGCCAAACAAGAAACAGAGCTATCAGAAAGCAATATATAAAATGTCAATAGGAAACCTTCAAGTAGTTTAAATTAATTACATTAAATGTAAATGTATCGAACTCATCAATAAAAAGACACAAAGCAGCAGAGCAGGTCAAAAAAGAAAATTCAACTGTATGCTGCCATTAAGAAACACATCTAAATTATAAAGATAAAAACAGATTTAAAGTGAAATATTGGAAAATGATTCCTTAAGCAAATAATATCCAAAGAAAAGCAGGTGTAGCCATACTTATATCTAACAATGCTGACTACAAGACAGCAAAGGTAATGAGAGACAAAGATGGCCATTTCATAATGATAAAAGGAACATTGAATCAAGGATACATAACACTTCTTAATATATATGCACCAAACTAAGGAGCACCAAAATATATCAGACACCTACTAACTGATCTAAAAATAAAAGCCGACAAAAACACTATTATACTTGGAGACTCAATACACGACTGACTGCTCTAGATCATTCATCAAAATAGAAAATCAATAAAGAAATATTGGCCTTAAACAAAACACTAGAACAATTGGATATGATAGACATCTACAGAACATTTCATCCCAGAACATCAGAGTATGCATTTTTCTCCAGTGTACATGGAACATTTTCAAAAATTGACCATATGTTGGGCCACAAAACTAACATCAACAAATTCAGAAAGTTTGAAATTATACCAAGCATATTCTCTGACCATAAAGCTTTGAAACTGGACTTGAACTGCAAAAAGGAAGTAAACAAAGCCACAAAAATGTGAAAATTAACAACATACTTCTAAAAAATGAGTAGGTCAAAGAAGAAATAAAAGAAGAGATCAAAAGATATATACAGACAAACGAATATGACAATACAACATATCAGAATTTCTGGGATGCAGCAAAAGCAGTAGAGTAATAAGAGGGAAGTTCATATCACTACAGGCTTATATGAACAAACAAGAGAAAGCCCAAGTAAACAACATAACATCTCATTTTAAGAAACCTGAAAAAGAAGAACAAAGGCAACCTAAAACCAGCAGAAGAAAGGAAATAACAAAAATCAGAGCAGAAATAAATGAAATAGAGAACAGAAAAACTATAAAAAATTATTAAATAAGGAGCTGGTTCTTTGAAAAGATCAACAAAATTGACAAACCTTTGGCAAGACTCACTAAGAAAAAAAGAGAAAGAACTCATAAACAAAATCCAAAATGAAACAGGAGAAATCACCACAAATATCATAGATATACAAAGAATTATCATAGAATACTATGAAAAACTATATGCCACCAAATTTAACAATCTAGATGAAATGGATAAATTCCTAGAACAATACAATTTTCCTATACTGAGTCATGAAGAAGTAGAAAGCCTAAACAGACCCATAAACAAGGAGGAAATAGAAACAACTATCAAAAACTTCCCCCAAAATAAAAGTCCAGGGCCAGATGGCTATACTAGTGGATTCTATCAAAAATTCAAAGAAGACTTGGTTCTTATTCTACTCAAAGTCTTCCAAAAAATTGAAGAAGAAGCAATACTTCCAAACACATTTTATGAGCCAACGTAACCCTCATACCAAAACCGGCAAGGACAACACACACAAAAAAACTACAGACCAATATCTCTAATGAAAACAGATGCTAAAATACATAAACAAAATACTAGCAAATCGAATTCAACAACACATTTAAAAAATAATTCATCATGATCAAGTGTGATTCATTCCAGAACCACAAGGATGGTTCAACATACACAAAATAATTAATGTAATACACCATATCAACAACACAAAGGACAAAAATTATATGATACTATCAATAGATGCAGAAAAGACATTTGATAAAATACATTGTTTTATGTTTAAAACATTCAACAAAATGGGTATAGAAGGAAAATATCTCAACATAATAAAGGCCATTTATGACAAACCATCAGCTAACATCATATTAATTAGCATAAAACTGAGGACTTTTCCTCTAAAATCAAGAACAAGACAAGGTCTCCACTCTTATTAAATGTAGTGCAGGAAGTTCTAGCCAGAGCAATCAGATAAGAGAAAGAAATAAGAGGCATTCATATTGAGAAAGAAGAAGTAAAAGTTTCACTTTTTGCAGATAATATGATCCTGTACATGGAAAACCCCTAAGACTCCACTGAAAGGGTATTAGAAACAATAAACAAATACAGTAAGGTCGCAGGATACAAAATTAATATACAGAAGTCTATTACTTTCTTATATGGCAACAATGAAACTTCATAAAATGAACTAAAAAAAATTATCCTTTTTAAAGTTGCAACAACATCAACAAAAAATACCTAGGAATAAACATAACAAAAAATATAAAGGATATATATCAATATAATGAAAACTACAAAGCATTGTTAATACAAGATAGAAAATTTGGACAAAATATGATTCTCTCTTTTTTTATTTTTATTTTTTTTGAAGCTGGAAACGGGGAGAGACAGTCAGACAGACTCCCGCATGCGCCCGACCGGGATCCACCCGGCACGCCCTCCAGGGGTGGCGCTCTGCCCACCAGGGGGTGATGCTCTGCCCCTCCGAGGGGGTCGCTCTGCCGCCACCAGAGCCACTCTAGCGCCTGGGGTAGAGGCCAAGGAGCCATCCCCAGCGCCTGGGCCATCTTTGCTCCAATGGAGCCTTGGCTGCAGAAGGGGAAGAGAGAGACAGAGAGGAAGGAGGGGGGGGGCGTGGAGAAGCAAATGGGCGCTTCTCCTATGTGCCCTGGCCGGGAATCGAACCCGGGTCCCCTGCGCACCAGGCCGACGCTCTACCGCTGAGCCAACCGGCCAGGGCAAAATATGATTCTCTTTAAATGTACTTGAAGCATGCATAAAAATTATTCAATATATGATATTATATATTTATATATTCATTTATGATATCTATTTACATGTTCATATAAAACTCCAGAAAGGAAAACTATATGGATATTTTTTAACTCTACAAATTACGTATATATTTCTATGTGCATATGTATATGTGTGTGTGTGCATGCATTCTAAAGCCGGTGTTTTACTTTGGGGAAGAACTCTTGGTTGTTTCCATTTGATTCATATGAATGGCATTGATGCCAGTTATCTCCACTGCTATTAATACTGTTCTAGACATGTTAGCTAATACAACTAGGTTAAAAAAAATTAGAAAAATAAAAGCAGAATTCAAAACCCTTATATTTCCATATAACATGATAATGTTTGTAAATAATATGAGAGAATCAATAATAAACCTAAATCAAATAATAAAAAGTTTAGTAAATTAACAGGTTGTACAATTAATATACTAAAATGGATAACATGAATTTACAAAAATAAAACCAATTTGAGGACAATGGATGAAAGCCCCTATTTACATAATGATAAATAAGGTCAAATATTTGAGAATAAACTTACAAAGAACTATTTAAAATTTATATAAAAATGTAAAACATTCCTGAAAAAATATATTTTAAAATATAAAGACATGCCCTGTTTCTGGTTAAGACTTTGCTTCAGGTAGTTTATAAATTTAACTGATTCCCATAAAAACCCAAGGACTGATGCATCTAAACAAGCAGACACTGAAGTTCACATAGAAAATACACAGAGAATAAGTAAAAAGTGAAGCTATACCTTTTAGGAAGTACTAACCTTACTAATCATTAAAGCATTAACTACACTTAAAAAGTTATAAAGTTAGAGGTCTGAATAGAACATCTTCTTTTTCTAGTGTTTCATTGGTCAAAGGACTATGTATGACTGTAAGTAACCTAAAGACTGAAAAACAACTTCATATATTTATGTGGGTCCTGGAGCTTTTTGAATTCTCCTCCACTGGTTCCCACTTTTAAGACCTCTATCCCTTGAGTTCTCACTTTAACTCCTTTCCTTGTCTCTCTTGCTTCCTCTGTATCTTTTCAGAGTGTTCCAGGAAGGTTGACTTCTGAGACTTCAGGAGTGCTGCACCCAGGACTGGCAAGCATGGCATGAATCTTGTTTAAAAACAGTAAATTTTTTAAAGGAATCTTTATGAAAATCAAAGCTTCTTTTAAGCATTTTGATCAAAAACATTTTATTTAACCAATATATATAGGTTTTTATTTCATGTATTTCTTGAAACCTGAATCTAATCACATAGATATCTATTAATTTCTTATGGCACTTTCTAAACAGTTTCCAGATAATGTCCCCTTCAGGACCTACCATAACCAGTTAGGAATGTAGGTTTCAGTATTTGTAGAGCCCCAAAGGTTGGTTTAACTGAAAGTAGAAGGTCTCCTGTACTTCACCATTCAGAAATTTGAGGGATTATAACATAGTAATCAAAGTTCCCTTTCCCTATTGTAGGACAGTATAACTCCAATGTTCTCTAAGGTAAGGATGATAGCAAGTGCTCAGTATCTGTATGTTAAATGAATGATAGAAAGATGGGGAAAGATGGGCTTGATTTTTTCCTTTCTGTATGATTATGATTATGAAACAAATTAAAAATAAAATACCACAAATTTTACAATGAATTTAATTACCTGCTTGTGATTGCTCATAGCTACTGCCTTTCTAATTCTCTGCCTTTGCTCCTGCAAAAGAAGGAACTATATTACTGTGAAAAATATACAACTACTTAAGCATTTCCAAATCTTTCTTATATGAGACACAGCTCAAAATCCAATTGCTATTTGAATTTCTGCTTACTCAAATGCTTCCTAAAATTGTCCCTCACTTTGCTGTGATCATGTAACACTTCATTTGTAACTCATTTCATGAATTTTGGCACTATTTATTTGGCAAACACTTGAGTTCTTATCATATTCTATGACCTACAGACACTAAAGAGATGAAAGTGTGCAGATACTATCACTCTCATCGTCACTATAACACAATACTGTAATTTTTTTTAAAGTCTGTCAACCTTTGAGGGGAATATAAAAACACTTGCAGAACATCTGTCAAAATTCCACCACTATATTACCTAATTATGGGTAGAAACATATATTTCTTTTCTTTTTTTATTATTAATTTTAATAGGGTAACATAGATCAATCAGGGTACATATGTGCAGAGAAAACATCTCCAGGTCATTTTGACATTTGATTATGTTGCATACCCATTACCCAAAGTCAAATTGTCTTCTGTCACCTTCTATCTGATTTTCTTTGTGCCCCTCCCCTCCCCCCTTTTTCCCCCAACCACCATACTCTTGTCCATGTCCCTAAGTCTCGTTTTTATGTCCCATCTATGTATGGAATCATATAGTTCTTAGTTTTTTCTGATTTACTTATTTCACTCAGTATAATGTTATCAAGGTCCATCCATGTTGTTGTAAATGATGCGATGTCATCATTTCTTATGGCTGAGTAATATTCCATAGTATATATGTACCACGTCTTCTTTATCCAATCATCTATTGAAGGTTTTTTGGTTGTTTCCATGTCTTGGCCACTGTGAACAGTGCTGCAATGAACATGTAACAAGTGTTGGATAGGCTGTGGAGAAAAAGGAACCCTCAGCCACTGTTGGTGGGAATGTAAAATAGTACAACCATTATGGAAGAAAGTATAGTGGTTCTTCAAAAAATTAAAAATAGAACTATCATATGACCCAGCAATCCCTTGACTGGGTATATAGCCCCAAGATTCAAAAACACTGGTACGTAAAGATACATACATTTATTTTCTTATTGTATTTAAGATTAAGAAAAAATATAATTCCATCAATACATAAGGTTTATTCCTGTCTTTAAAAGTGTGAAAACTCATTGTAGTTTTGATTTGCATTTCTCTAATAACTAATGAAGATGAGCATCTTTTTATATATCTGTTGGCCATTTGTATTTCTTCCTGGGAGAAGTGTTTGTTCATGTTCTCTTCCTATTTTTTATTGGATTGTTTGTTTGTTGTTATGCAGCCCCATGTTCATTGCAGCATTGTTTACAGTGGCCAAGACATGGAAACAACCAAAAAGCCTTTCAAAAATGACTGGATAAAGAAGATGTGGTACATATACACTATGGAATACTACTCAGCCATAAGAAATGATGACATTGGATCATTACAACAACATGAATGGATCTTGATAACATTATATGGAGTGAAATGAGTAAATCAGAAAATATTAAGAACTGCATGATTCCATACATAGGTAGGACATAAAAATGAGACTAAGAGACATGGACAAGAGTGTGGAGGGAAGAGAGAGAGGCGGTGGTGGGAGGGGAGGGGCACAAAGAAAACCAGATAGAAGGTGACGGAAGACAATTTGACTTTGGGTGATGGGTATGCAACATAATTAAATGTCAAAATAACCTGGAGATGTTTTCTCTGAACGTATGTACCCTGATTTTTTAATGTCACCCCATTAAAATGAAAAAAAAAGTGTGAAAACTCTATTTCCTTTGCCTACTGAGCTTTTACCATTTACTTTCCCCTCTGGTTAACTTCTGTTCATCCTTACAAGCTAAGTTTATAGGTAAGACAGATACATTTAATTTCATTAAAAATTTAAGTGACAAATAGTGCTCTAAGCCAAAGGAAATATAATAGACTGTGACAAATCCTTACTATAGAAAACTAAGAAAAAGCATAAACAGGCACCTCTTAGTTTTTCCTGAAGTATTTCTCTATTTACAAATGGACTATTCACCCTTTTCTTCAATATATCAACTTTCTTTATATGTAGAAGCTCAAATTCTGCTTTTCAGACAAATCACTTACTCTAACTGAATAACAATATTCAAAAGCTTTGCATTTTTTCAAGTCATCAAATTTTTTTTTACTAAATTCTAAATATTAAATAATAAAATGATAAATAATGGAATAACTTCATAAAATTGAGGACATATAATTCTTTTTGAGAAATATGAATTACATAGGAATGTGACTAATTTTTATGTTTGGTAAATTCTCTTTCGGTATCTTTGTTTCGTAGAGAATGACTTTTAGAAGAGTTTACATTATGGCAAAAGAGTCATGAACCTGAGTTATGCTGAGAAAAACCATGTGATATTTCTGTAGAGATAAATAGCATAACTATTCTTGAAATAGAAGAGACCAAAATATGATAACACAAAACGTGACTTTTAAAGCTCTAGCTCCTGGACCAATATTTGAGGATAAGCTATTTAATAATACATTGCGGAGAAGTTAAAAGGAAGTATTGGTGGAAGTGGATTATTTTTCTAATAGCAAAGGTCGGTATTTTGTTTAAGTCTTAAAATCCAAGAATAGAGTAAACTATATTGATGATTACTGCAAATAGCCACATACTTGAAAAGAATAGAAGATTAGACTGATGAAAGACCCAGCTCTAGTGATGATTTTAGATATAAGGGCTTCCTGTGTGGTTGCATCCAGAGAGCTCTTATTTTCAGATTTGATGCTAACCTATTAATTTCAATATAGAACAAACAAAGACATTAGTCTATGTACTTATTGCTTTCTCTGTTAGATTTTACAAGGATTATCAAGAATATTTATATTCAGACTTTTGTCAGAAGAGTTACAATCTCCTTCTTCCCAGGAAATTCACATTCTTCAAAGATCTTGACATCTTTCTCTGAAAAGCAGGTAATTTTTATGATATTAATTTATTTTTATTAATATATACTATTTAAAAATTGTTAAACAAAGTTTGATTAACATAATTTGAATACAAACATGAGATGTTAAATTTATAAAGAAGCAGGTACACATTCAGATAGATGAAAGACCTATAGTTTGATTGATAGCTAGAGATAGATGATAGGTTGGGAGACCAGAACAGACTTGAATATATTTTCTTGATTATAATAACTATTAGAAATGAGATAATTAAAAATACCTGGAAGGAAATTCTTACTTCATTCTATGTGTAAGATATTTGAAAACAATGACACCCAAAATTCTACTGGGAAAAAGTGAAGAAAACTTTCTACTAAATTTACATATTTAATAATACCCATAATAGCCATGGACTATTTGGGTGCTGAAACATAAGCAAAGCTTCCTTTAATAATTTTAAGATTCCTTTTGAGCTAGAATCTGTTTGCTATATTCTATCAAATATATAAAAAATTCTGTATCAAGGTCAACTTGTTGAAATTATAAAGTGCATAAATGAACCTATAAATAATTGTGGCAATAACAAAATCATTAAGATGTATTATTGAGATTCTGTTATCAGAGTGTGTTCTAGTGAGGAAGCAGCAGTATAAAACTAAAGGCAATAATGAGTTCAAAGCATAATGTCAAAAACAAGGAAAGTTTGTAGGAAGAAGACATAAATTCTTGTTGAAGTATCTGAAAAATTTTCTTGACAGAAGTATAATTTGTCATATTTTAAATAATTACTTTCTGATACTAAAACAACATCGGCAACAATTCTATACTAAAAAGAGAGACAAGTTTAACCAGAAGTATGAAGGTCTATAAGAACATATCATAATTGAAGAGAGTGATTAAAATGAATGTGGAGGTGGATGCTGTGGGATGTAAAGACCAAAACAGGTGCAGGTTAAGTGAAACTAGGAGACTTTCTTCAACCTGACTTAAAAAATCCTTTTATTTGCCAATTATTAATTCTTTTAATGACAATTATTAATTCAACTTGTATCATCAATTTGTAATCTGGTAATGTAATTTAAAAACAATATTTAACTTGAATGCAAACAAAAAATGATGTGCTACAATAAGTTTTTATAAATCTTTTACAAACTTTATTGATCATCTGTTTTTAAAAATATTCTATATTTCAAAAGAGTCTCCAAATTAATTATTAGGTATAATTATATTCAGTAATGTCTTCATACACTGTTTATTTTAGTGATGGCATTCTTATAGCCAATTAACTCACAATAAAGCTTTTATGATTTTCAGAAATGAGAGAAGAAAGGGTGACTTACTCTGAGGTGCGAGTTCATTCTTCATCCCACCAGCAGAGAAGGACATCTGAAAACTCTGAAACCAAGAAGACTGTGTATTTTGAGCATCTAGGTTCGTAGCTTTCTCACTTTTATTTTATTCTTTTACTTTATACTTTAAAACAATGTCTGAAATGGAACATAAAAAATGCACAAGTTTGTACACACAATCAAACTATTACCTCCCCAATCATAAAATATTTTATGACTGTGGGTTAAGGCAAATATTTGACACATTGCCCAACATCATCTTAGCTCTAAAGCAAATAAATGCATTTCAAATGAACAAATACATTTTCACGAGGTTATTTAATTTACCATACCTAGTTGTTTCAAGGTAATAATCACAGCACTTAATAATTTGAGAAATAAAGAAAATTAATCATTAATTCACACCTCCTGTGAATTTTTTACTTTATTTGTTTAATTAAAAAAAATTAAACCTGCCAGAGAAGGACAAATACCATATGATTTCACTTGTGTGTGGAATCTAAAAAACAGTATAAATGAACAGACAAAAGAGAAAACCCATAGATACAGAGAACAGAGTGGTGGTTGCCAGAAGGGGTTGGGGAGTTGGGTGTCAAAGGTGAAGAGACTAAGGAATACAAATTGGTAGTTACAAAATAGTTACGGAATGCAAAGTACAGCATAGGGAATATAGTCAATAATATTGTAATAACTATGTATGATGCCAGGTGGGTACTTGAAATATTGGGGACCATTTTGTATAGTATTATAATTGTTTAACCGCTATGTTTTATACCTGCAACTAATACAAAATAATAATATTGAATGTCGAATGTAAACTTATGAAAAAAATTAAAATAGAAGCATGGGCATGGAACTGTCAGAGGGAAGGGGATAGGGAACTGGATGAAAAAAAGTTAAGGAATTAGCCCCCAAACAGATATACGTATATATATGTATCTATAGACCCAGACAACAGGGTGGGTATAGCCAGAGGGCAAGGGCAGTCGGAGTAGGTGGAAGTGGGCAAAGGCAGGGGAATGAGGATGGAAAGAGACTTTGCTTGAGGTGGAGGGTGCATTATGCAGTGTGCAGATGGTGTTACATTGATTTGTACACTTAAAACCTATATGGTTTTGTAAACAAATATCCCAATAAATTCAAGTTAAAAGAAAAAATAAAATAAAAATTATTCTTGCCATCATTAAATACACAAAATGTTTTTTTTCACAGCATGTTACCATTATTATGTTTAAATTTTATCACCACAATTTTATTTTTATTATTTATTAGACAGGTATAACTGTATGTATTTGGGCTAATAGTGTCATTTGAATATTGTTTCCATATTTTAACATATATAAATAGCACAGTGATGCATACCTAACCTTTTGATGCAATCAACCTTTTAAATAGGTGACTATTGAATTAATTCTTTAGTGTTTCACTAACATAAATATCTAAATGTTATGTTCAATTTTATGCTTAATGTAAATTAATGTTAAAATTAATTGTTCAAATTTTTAATATTTATATCTTGTTTTAATATCTTTTAACCCTTAAGTCCTACATGTAAACACTGGAGTATATAGAGTAAACATTTTTTCTCAAGATGTATGAAATTGTAAAACTCTCAAGGTCTCAAGTACAGTTGGTTGAGGATGACTATTGGATTGCCACAAGCCTCACATTCTGTGCTTGCCACTTCTTCTGTGATAGAGTTAATTGTTGCAATTATTACACAAAGAAAAAATTTATTTGTTTTTGCATTTTATTGAGATATAATGGATGTACAATTAGTTTCAGGTGTACAACATAATGTTTTATATTTGTATATATTTGAAAATGATCACCACAACTAAATCTAGTTACCATCCATTAGTACAGTTAAAGATTTTCTTGTGTATGTTATGAATATTTTAAGATCTGCTTTCTTAACAACTTTGAAATATGCAGTAAAGTGATAATTGAAGTCATCCTATTGTATATTACATCCTTATGAGTTATTTTATAACTGGAAGCTTGTCCATGTTCACCCCCTCCCCCCATTTCACCCACTCCTCTCATCCTCCACTCTGCAAGCTTAGGTTTTTTTTTTATTTTTTATTTTTTTATTATTCCACACATATAAGTGAGAGCATATGGTATTTGTATTCTCTGTCTGACTTTGCATCATGCTCTTAAGTTCCATCCACATTATCACAAATGGCAAAACTTTTCGTCTTTGTTATGACTGAATAATGTTACACTATACATATGTGTGTGTGTGTATTCATCATCCATTTATCTATCACTGAACACTTGTTTCCATATTTTGGCTATTGTAAATAAAAGCTGTAGTAAAAATGGTTGTGCAGATATTTTTTTTAGTTAGTGTTTTTGTTTCCTTCAGATAAATATTGCAGAAGTGAAATTACTGGATCATATAGTAGTTCTATTTGTAATTTTTTGAGAAACCTCCATACTGTTTTCAACAGTAGTTGCACCAATTTGCATTCCCACCAACAGTGTATAAGGGTTGTCTTTTCTCTAGCTTCTAATCAACATTTGTTATTTTTGATAGTAGCCATTCTAACAGGTATGAGGTACCATCTCATTGTAGTTTTGACTTGCATTTCCCTGATGATTGAGCACCTTTTCATGTACTTCTTGGCCATCTATATGTCACCTACAAAAAATGTCTGCAAATCCTCTACGCAGTTTTTAAACAGATTCTTTTTTTTGCTCTTGAGTTGTATGAGTTCTTTATATATTTTATGAGATATATAATTTGCAAATATTTTTTCCTACAATGGTCAGTTTCCTTTTCAATTTGTTGCTTGTTTCTTTTGCTGTGCAGATGTTTCTATTTTGATAGAGTCTCATTTTATTTCTACTGCTCACAAAAATTAGGTGATATTTCAAAATGAATATGAAGCGATAAAATACTCTCTAATTTTTGTGAGCAGTAGTATTTAGCCTTTTATTTTAGTGTCAAGTCTAAAAAGTAATCATCAAGGAGCTTAACAAGTATGAGTCTTCTAGGAGTTTTTAGCTTTCAGGTGTTATGGTCAAGAGTAATTCACTTTTGAGTTAATTTTTGTATGTGGTTTAAGATAGTGGTCCACTTTCAATCTTTACCTGTGGCTATCCAGTTTTCCCAGCATCAATTATTGAAAAGACTGTAATACCTCATTGTATATTCTTATTTTTTTTATCATATACTAAATGAGCATATATATACAGGTTTATTTATCATATACCAAATGAACATATATGTACAGGTTTATTTTGAGGATCATTATTCTGTTCCACTGATCTATGTATTTATTTTTAATGTCAGCATATTCTTTTAATTATTATAGCTTTAGTAATATAGTTAGAAATCAGGAAGTATGATGTCTCCAGCTTCTTCCTTTTTATAAGATTGCTTTGTCTATTTCAGGTCTTTTGTGATTTCATACAAATTTTAGGATTATTTCTTCTATTTCTGTAAAAATTCCATTAGCATTTTAAGAATTGTATTGAACCTATAGATTGCCTTGAGTATTATGGACATTTTAACAATATTAATTCTTTCAATGCATGATTACATTATTTTTCATTAATTTGTCTTCAATTTATTTACAAATGTCTTATAGTTTACAGTGTACAGGTCTTTTACCTATTTGGTAAATTTATTCCTAGGTATTTTGTTATTTTAGATGTAATGTAAATGAAATTGTTTTCTTCTGGAAGTTTACTATTAGTGTATAGAATTGCAACATATTTTTGTATATTGATTTTATTTCATGCAATTTTACCAAATTCATCTTTGTTACTAATTGTTTTTTGGTGGAGTCTTTAGAATTTTTTATATATAAAATCATGTCATCTGCAATAAGTGGCAGTGTATTTCTCTGTTTCTGATTTAAATGTTTTTTTTTATATGTATTTTTTCTTACCTAATTAATCTGGGTAGGGCTATACTGAATGAAAGTGGTGAGAATGGACATTCTTATATTGATCCTGATCTTGGAGCAAAAACTTTCAGCTTTTCATTGTTGACTATGATGTTAACTGGGGGCTTGTCATAAACGGCATCTGTTACATTCACTCTATACCAACTTTGTTGAGAGTTATTATTACATATAAATGCTCATTTTTTTCAAATGCTTACTCAGCTTCTATTGAGATCAACGTGTGGAAACATCCTTGTACCCATGAAATAAATTCCACAATTGTGCTGCATAATTGGTTTAATGTTTAATTGTTAAATTTGGTTTGCTAATATTATGTTGAAGATTTTGCCTCTATGTTTATCATTTAAAAATTATTCTTAAAGTATTTAAAAGTTGGAAAGCTTAACAAAGGGCTAAAAAGAAAAATTAGATTACTAATAAATCTATAAAACATGAAATCTATTCGTATTTAGATTCACATTTCCAGTTATTTTCATACATACATAAGAGTATAAATACAAAATACAAAGATCATATGTGCATTTTTTTTTAGTGAGAGAGTGAGAGAGCCAGCCAACCAGCCAGACAGACAGGAAGGGAGATGAGAAGCATCAACTCATAGTTGCAGCACTTCAGTTGTTCATTGATTGCTTTCTCATAAATGCCTTTGTGGGGGGGGAGGGGCTCCAGAGGAGCCAGTGGCCCCTTACTCAAGCCAGGGATCTTTGGTTCAAGTCAGTTACCTTGGGCTTCAAACCAGTTACCTTTGGGTTCAAGTCAGCAACCATAGAATCACTTCTATAATCCCAGGCTTGAGTTGGTGACCCTGTGCTCAAGCTGGTGAGCCTGCACACAAGCTTCATGAGCTCACGCTCAAGCCAGAAACCTCAGGGTTTCAAACCTGGGTCCTCACAGTCCCAGGTTGACACTCTAATCATTGGGCCACCACATGATCAGGCATTTCAAAACTAAGACTTACCCAACATGGAAATATTTCATATTCTTTCTAAAGCTCTAATTTTATGGACAAGTAATACAAATGTTGATTTATTTATGTAAGCATTTATAAAAGTTGAATGTTTTGTATTATGTATATAAATCCAGAATTATATTTGTCTGTAATATATTTCATATAGTAACTTTTTAAAACAATAATCATTTTTCACAACATGATTATTATTGTGTTTGAAGAATGCATGCTTATACTCAATTATGTAACTTTTTCTTATATTGATATTTAAAATTTTATTTTTCTTCTTTTTCCTTTTTTCTATAATCATTATACTTTTTTGCATTTTTCTGAAGCTGGAAACAGGGAGAGACAGTCAGACAGACTCCCGCATGCACCCGACCGGGATCCACCTGGCATACCCACCATGGGGCAACGCTCTGCCCACCAGGGGGTGATGCTCTGCCCATCCTGGGCGTCGCCATGTTGTGACCAGAGCCACTCTAGCACCTGAGGCAGAGGCCACAGAGCCATCCCCAGCGCCTGGGCCATCTTTGCTCCAATGGAGCCTTGGCTGCAGGAGGGGAAGAGAGAGACAGAGAGGAAGGAGAGGGGGAGAGGTGGAGAAGCAAATGGGCGCCTCTCCTGTGTGCCCTGGCCGGAATCGAACCCAGGTCCTCTGCATGCTAGGCCGACGCTCTACCGCTGAGCCAACCGGCCAGGGAATCATTATACTTTTATTGTTGTAAATTATAACTTTAATTAATAATAATACAGTGGTACCTTGAGATACGAATTTAATTCATTCTGTAACCGAGCTCGTAAGTCAGTCAACTTGTATATCAAACTACCGATACTGGACCCATGTGCCAACGTGCCAACTAGTGGCAGCTTCCCAAATCATGACTCGACCCTTGGAATTTCACTCAGATCTCAAACAAAAATATGGACTAAGTCGCAGTTCGTATCTAAAAAAATCGTATGTTGGTCTGTTTGTATCTCAAGGTACAAAAACTCCCAGTATTTCCTGGGTTTAATGCTTTATTTCTGCTGAATCTGTCTTCACGTTTTCTAAAGAATAATTACTTTTCTCCTTCTCCAGACTCAAGAGGTAGATAATCTTTTCATGGATTTGAGTAGGAATGGAAAAATTCAGAGATTGTTTAATCTTCACCTTCCTCAATATAATCAACCTCAACTTTATTTGTGGTCTAAACTTTAGATATTTGAGTTTCATTTTTTCTATTCTACCTATCTTAATAACTAATGTTTACAAAGAATTTGTTGATCTATAAACAAAAAATCCCCTAAAACAAAACAAAACCAAAAAACCAAAAATGAAACAAAACAAAAACCCAGTTCTAACTGTACTACTCCTCTCTCTTCTCCCATTCTTTCATCCTTTGTCTTTATATCATTTTAACCCATTACTATTATTTTAAGGGGTATTCATAAATCAGAGATGAACTCACATGTTCAATATGCTATGTTTAGTGAAAAGTCCCTTTTCATATTTGATACCAAGTGGAAACTGCATGTCTAAATATTTCAGTTTTCTTCATGGAAGAGTACTTCCTACAGATTTTGCTAGTCTTGCAGGGAATAAATTGGTTCTAATTGTAAATCTTAGTATAGCTAAATTTTCCTCATGTATTCAGTCTCTTCCAGTGCAACATAAAAACAGCTTGAGATAACCAGAACACAAGGCACTACATTCAGCTAAGCATTACCCAAAAAGATTTTCTTCAGAAATTTACCAAAAAATGATTACTATCTGAAGATAAAGGAAGTTTGTGGTATTAGAATAACTAACCATTTCTTAAGGAGAGCCTCAAAACTTTTTATATTTTAGTGAAATCACATAGTGCCAAGAATATCTGATTTTGTATCTAAATCATTCCAATTTGAATCATGAATTCTTCTGAAATTTTAATTTCTAATTCCACGTGGTTTCTATATTATTGTTTGGCTTTGTGGTTCTATTACAATATAAATAGTTACTTATATCTCATACAGTCCTATCTCTCATACTTTATACCATATGTCTATGTATTAGGCAGTCTCAGCAAAATCACCTATCATTATTGTGAGGGGGTGGTAATTTTTTAATCCAGTGAGTATCAGATATACACATTGGCCTCCAAATGGATTCCAAATGAATCCTTCCCAGATCACTTCCTCTGCATTTTCTGGCCATTCTTGCCTCTGCACAGAGAAACATGCAAAGGAACACAGCTGAGAAAAGAAAATCGAATACAATAAATCTTTTTTTTTCATGGATTTTCTTAGAAATTTTATTCACAAGTGCCATGAATTTTTCTCAAAAGTTTTGCCTTTTCTTTATCCAATTTTCATACAGGTATTTGGCTTCTCCTAAAACTCTCCCATGCCAAAGACCACTAACCCAACATTATGACTAACACTGTTTCTAGTTTTTTTGTTTGTTTGTTTCCTTCTGTACTTTTCTGAAGTTGGAAACAGGGAGGCAGTCAGACAGACTCCCGCATGCGCCCGACCAGGATCCACCCAGATGCTCACCAGGGGGCAATGCTCTGCCCATCTGGGGCATTACTCTGTTGCAACCACAGCCATTCTAGTGCCTGAGGCTGAGGCCATGGAGCCATCCCCAGCGCCTGGGCCAACTTTGCTCTAATGGAGCCTCGGCTGTGGAAGGGGAAGATAGAGACAGAGAGGAAGGAGAGGGGGAGGGGTGGAGAAGCAGATGGGCGCCTCTCTTGTATGCCCCGGCCAGGAATCCATCCTGGGACTCCCACACGCCATGCCGATGCTCTACCACTGAGCCAACAGGCCAAGGTGTTTCTAGTTTTTATGTGCCAGTCACATCTCCTCATTTACACACACACACACACACATACACACACACATTTTATTTTATTTTTATAGAGACAGAGAGAGAGTCAAAGAGAGGGATAGATAGGGACAGACAGACAGGAACGGAGAGAGATGAAAAGCATCAATCATTAGTTTTTCATTGCGACATCTTTAGTTGTTCATTGATTGCTCTCTCATATGTGCCTTGACCGGGGGCATTCAGCAGACCAAGTAACCTCTTGCTTGAGCCAGTGACCTTGGGCTCAAGCTGGTGAGCTTTGCTTAAGCCAGGTGAGCCTGTGCTCAAGCTGGTGACTTCGAGGTCTCGAACCTGGGTCCTCCACATCCCAGTCCGATGCTCTATTCACTGCGCCACTGCCTGGTCAGGCCACACACATTTATTTTAGCACTTTATCATATACGTGAATGTGTGCATTTATTTACATCTCATTCTTCTTTTTAAAGTTATTTTTTCCACTTTACTTATTCTTTTAATTCTATATTATGGAGAACCTTGATATCAGACCAACAAAAAAGTCAATATACAAGACAATGATGGTACCCTTGTAAACTAAAAAACATGACTTGTGTTGGGATGGAAAAGAAGGGAAAACTCACACATTAAAAGTAGAGTATTTAGCCTGACCAGGTGGTGGCACAGATGATAGGTCATCAGTCTGGGACACAGAGGACCCACGTTTGAAACCCTGAGGTCTCAAGCTTAAGTGCGGGCTCATCTGGCTTGAGCTCAGGCTCACTAGCTTGAGTGTTAGGTAACGGGCTCGAGCGTGGATGCGTAGACATGACCCCATGGTTGCTGGTTTAAACCCAAAGGTCACTGGCTTGAAGTCCAAGGTTTCCAGCTTGAGCCCAAGGTTGCTGGTTTGAGCATTAGGTCTCTGGCTTTTCTGTAGCACCCTGGTCAGGAAACATATGAGAGAGAGCAATCAATGAACAACTAAGGTGTTGCAACAAAGAATTGATGCTTCTTATCTCTATCCCTTCCTATCTATCTGTTCCTATTGGTCCCTCTCTCTGTCTTTGTCTCTTTTGCTAAAAATAAAGTGGATTATTTAAAAAATTATTTAAATCTCTTTAAGCTGAATAGACAGAGTAAAACAAGTATAAGAAGTATAAAGTTCTGTCACCTGTCTATGTTTTTTTATTGATTTCACTCTAAGCATCAAAAGAATAAAAGAACAAGCAAACAAAAAAAGCTACTTCAAGGAAGGAAAGATTAACAATGAGAAATTATATCCACAAGCCCACTACATATCAGACATGTTGCTAACAAGATCTTTAGGGACATTCTTGACAGCATTTTTTTTTATTACCAGAAGAAGAGTCCAACATGGAGAATAAAGGAAACAAAGATATGCAAGAATAGGAGTTAGTGAATTTAAAAGATTTTTATAAAATTTTTAAAAAGAGAAATATGGGAGAGAGATAGTTTGATAGAGTGGAATATAAGAAAAAAGGGAGACAGTTTGTTTATTTTCTTGTGCTTGCTTCTCTTATATTCCACTCCTAGGTCATAGAGAAGTAAAATGGCTTTTAAAATATATGAGAAGGCCTTGTTAGGGTACAAAAGTGGTCTCAACAAATTTAAGAAGATTGAAATCATATCAAGCATTTTCTCTGATCACAATGGCATGAAACTAGAAATCAACCACAAAAGAAAAGCTGAAAAATACTCAAACACATAGAAACTAAATAGCATGTTATCAAATAACAAATGGATTACCAATGAGATCAAAGAGAAATAAAAAATTCCTAGAAATGAATGAAAAGCATACAACAACTCAAAATTTATGGGATACAGCAAAAGACAATTGAACAAAATAAAAAGACAAACCACACAATGGGAGAACATATTCGACAATGTGTGATAAGGGTTTAATAACCAAAATTTATAAAGAACTTGTAAAACTTAATTAACATCAGGAAGACAAACAATCCAATTAAAACATGGGAAAAAGAAATGAATAGACACTTCTCCAAAGAGGACATACAGATAGCCAATAGACAGATGAAAAAATGTTCAACATCACTAATCAATTGAAAAATGCAAATTAAAACCACAATGAGATATCACCTCACACCAGTCCAAATGGTGCTCATCAACAAAACAACAAATGATAGGTGCCGACAAGGGTGTGGAGAAAAGGGAACCCTCCTGCACTGCTGGTGGGAATGCAGACTGGTTCAGCCACTGGGGAAACAGTAGGGAGATTCCTCAAAAAACTTAATGATGAAACTGCGTTTTGACCCAACCATCCCACTTATAGGAATATATCCCAAGAATACCATATCACTGACTCAGAAAAAGGAATGCACCCCCATGTTCATGGCAGCATTATTCACAATAGCGAAGATTTAGAAACAGCCCGTGTCTGTCAGTGGACGAATGGATTAAAAAGGAGTGATACATATATACAATGAAATAGTATGGGGCCAGGAATAAGAAGGAAATAATACCTTTTGCAACAACATGGATGAACCTGGAAACTATTATGTTTAGTGAAATAAGCCAGGCAGAGAAAAAAAAATATCATATGACCTCACTCATTTGAGGAATCCAAGGAACAATGTGAACTGAGAAACAAAATTAAACCTGAAGGGAAGGGAGGAAGGAGCTGTTGGGAGAAGGGCAAGGGAGATGTTGAGGGGAATACGGGGGAAAGAGGATGCATTTGGGGAGACACTAGAATCTGTGTAAACATAATAAATTAAATAAAAAAAATGGGAAGGCCTTGCCAGATGGTTGCACAGTAGATAGAGTATCAAACTGCGACTTGGAGGACCTAGGTTCAAACCCCCAAGGTCCCTAATTGAGTGCAGATTCACCAGTTGAGTGCCGGGTGCTGGCTTGAGCATGGGATCATAGACATGACCCAATGGTAGCTGTCTTGAGCCCAATGTCACTGGATTAAGGAAGGAGGTACTTGCTCTGCTGTAACCTCCCTACCCCTATCTGGTCAAGGCACATATGAGAAAGCCATCATTGAATAACTAAAGAGCTGCAAGAAGAATTGATGCTTCTCATTTCTCGCAATTCCTGTCAGCCTGTCCCTATCTGTCCTTCTCTCTGACTCTCTCTCTGTCTCTGTCAAGCAATAAAATAAATAAAATGTATGGGAAGGTTTAGATTAAGTGGGAGGACTAAACAATGTACTGAAAAATGGAAAGGACTTTCTAAATGTAAGCACTGATGGTAGATTTGACTGTTTTAAAAAGACTTTAAATTTCTAGAACAAAAATTTAAAGAAAAACAAGCAAATAAAAAATACAAGTAGATCAACTAAAGATTTAATATATTGAATATATGGTAAGTTCATTAAAATAAACATTTACAACATTAAAACCCCTTATAAGAAAAATATGTTACAGATTATTCACAAAAGAAATAAAAATAGCTAATATGTTCATGAAATAGTTTAAATTTCAGTAGCTGAAGAAAATGTAAATTGAAACTAGTGCTAACAATGTTTGTGTATAAAATTACAAACTCAGTAGTAGCAGATTTCATGACAAAGTACATTGCAATATTTTTATAGAAAAAAGTTTATCCCTATGTCTGAAAAGAGAAGTTTAGTAAAAAATTTATTATATATTATATATGTATACACACACATATATATATATATATCAGTATTATGCAGTCCATTAACAAACATTTATTAAAATTATAATGAGCTGTTAAAGCAGTAAAAACTCTTAACTGGGTAAAACAGACATAGTAAAGGGAATAAAGCAAAAATGATGCTGGTGTGCTTCTGAATGAAACACTTAGTAATTGGTTTTTAATTACCCTTTAATCATTTCTCAAATTTTCAAATGTTAAAAATTATTACATAACTTTAAATACTTTATTTTTAAAAGATAATTAATATTTCATTCTTGCATTTGATATTACAATTAATACCAACACCATTAACTCAAGAACAGTTTTACATAGTGAATTGGCAGATGTGCAAAATCACAGTACTGGATAGAGTCTATAGACATGTCTTTGGAGTTTAATTATGAAATACTCAAAATTAAAATAGAAACAGACTCATAGATAAAGAGAACAAACTAGTTGTTGCCAGAAAGGAGGGTGTTTTGGGGAGAGGGTGAAAAAATGGGAAGGAATTGAATACAGATTGTTAGTTAAAAAATAATTATAGAACCTAAAGTTAAGCATAGGAAATATAGTCAATAATATTTTAATAATTATGTGTGGTTCCAGGTGGATACTAGAAATATTAGGGGAACCAATTTGTACAGTATATGATTGTCTAATTGTTATGTAGTACATCTGAAACTATATAATACAATATTGAATGTAACAATAATTTAAGAAATTAAGAAACATTGAGAATAAACATATAAAAGCTAATATTAAACTGATTTATTAATTTCTGTCTAATAGGAAATTCTACCCTGCCTATTTCATGGAAGATAATTTTAGTGGTTCTGTGTATCATCTGCTTGGTGCTCCTTCTATCTGTTGGAATATTAGCCACAAAGTGTAAGTCTCTAATGATAGAAGTCAGTTTTTTAATTTTCATAGAAATTCAGCTTTTAAAAATTTTTTTAATTAATTTTAATTTATTGTGCTTACATAGATGTAAGTGTCCTCCCCGAATATATCTTCCCACCTCCACCCCGTATTTCCCTCACCATCCCCCTTGTGCTCTCCCCCCAATGCCTTCCCCCTTTCCCTTCAGGATTTACTTTCCTGCTCTCTATAACGCTGTGTTATGTATATATAATTTCACTAATCATTTTCCCTTCTCTGATTCAATCCTCTTATCCCCTTTCCCTCTGTCCACTTTCCCTCTGGTTTCTTTGATATCACCTCTGCCTCTATTTCATTCCTTAGTTCACATTGTTCATTAGATTTCTCAAATGAGTGAGGTCATATGATATTTTTCTTTTTCTGCTTGGCTTATTTCACTTAACATAATAGTTTCCAGGTCCATCCATGTTGTTGCAAAAGGTAAGATTTCCTTCTTTTTCACAGCCATGTAGTATTCCATTGTGTATATGTACCACTGCTTTTTAGTCCACTTGCCCACTGATGGACACTTGGGCTGTTTCCAGATCTTGGTTATTGTGAACAATGCTGCAATAAACATGGGGGTGCATTTCTTCTTTTCAATCAGTGACTTAGTATTCTTAGGATATATCCCTAAAAGTGGGATGGCTGGGTCAAATAGCAGTTCCATTTTTAATTTTTTGAGAAATTTTCATACTGTTTTCCCCAGTGGCTGCACCAGTCTGCATTCCCACCAGCAGTGCAGGAGGGTTTTCTTTTCTCCACATCCTCGCCAGCACTTACTATGTGTTGTTTTGTTAATGATTGCCATTCTGACTGGTGTGAAGTAGTATTCTGTGGTTTTAATTTGCATTTTTTAAATGATTAGTGATGTTGAACATTCTTTCATCAGCCTATTGGCTATCTATATGTCCTCTCTGGAGAAGTATCTATCCATCCCTTTTGCCCATTTTTTTTATTGGATTGTTTGTCTTCCTGGTGTTGAGTTTTACTAGTTCTTTATAAATTTTCGTTATTAACCCCTATGAGTCGTATTGTTGAATATGTTCTCCCATTGTGTGGTTTTTCTTTTTATTTTGTTCATATTGTCTTTAGCTGTACAAAAGCTTTTTTGTTTTATGTAGTCCCATTTGTTCATCCTGTCCTTTATTTCACTTGCCCATGGAGATAAATCAGCAAACGTATTGCTGTGAGAGATGCTGGAGAGCTTACTGCCTATGTTTTCTTCTAAGACGATTATGGTTTTACAACTTACATTTAAGTCTTTTAGCCATTTTGAGTTTATTTTTGTGAATGGTGTAAGTTGGTGGTCTAGTTTCATTTTTTTGCAGGTAGCTGTCCAGTTTTCCCAATACCATTTGTTAAAGAGACTGTCTTTACTCCATTGTATGCTCTTACCTCCTTTGTCAAATATCAGTTGTCCATAAGGGTGTGGGTTTATTTCTGGGTTCTCTGTTCTGTTCCATTGATCTGTATGCTTGTTCTTATGTCAGTACCAAGCTGTTTTGAGTGCAATGGTCTTGTAGTATAATTCAATATCAGGAAATGTGATACCACTCATTTTATTCTTCTTTTCAAAGATTGCTGAGGCTTTTCATGTTCTTTTTTTGGTTCCCTATAAATTTTTTGAATATTTGTTTTATATTTTTGAAGTATGTCCATGGTATTTTAATTAGTATTGCATTGAATTTAGGAATTGCTGTGGGTAATATAGACATTTTAATAATGTTTATTTTTTTAATCCATGAACATGGTATATATGCTTTCACTTGTTTGCATCTTCCTTGATTTCTTTTATCAATGTTTTATAATTTTCCAAGTACATGTCTTTAACCTCCTTGGTTAAATTTACTCCTAGGTACTTTATTTTTTTTGTTGCAATAGTGAACGATATTCTTTTTTTAATATCTCTTCAGGCAGTTTATTGTTGGTGTATAAAAATGCTTCTGACTTTGGAATATTAATTTTATATCTTGCCACCTTACTAAATTCACTTATCAGGTCCAGGAGTTTTTTTTGATTGAGACTTTAGGGTTTTCTATGTACAGTATCATATAATCAGCTAATAACGATAGTTTTACTTCTTATTTCTTCTTGTTTGACTGCTGTAGCTAAGATCTCCAGAACTATGTTGAGTAGGAGTGGTGAAAGGAAGAACCCTTTGCCTTGTTCCTGATCTTAAGGGGATTGCTTTTAATTTTTGCCCATTGATTATGATGTTGGGTGTGGATTTGTCATAGATGGCCTTTATCATGTTGATGTATGTTCCCTGTATACTTACTTTGCTGAGAGTTTTGATCATAAATGGATGCTAGATTTTATCAAATGTTTATTCTGCATCTATTGATATTATCATGTGATTTTTCTTTTTTATTTTGTTTATATATATGATGAATCACATTGATTTGAGAATATTGTACCAGCCTTGCCTCCCCAGAATAAATCCCACTTGCTCATAATGTATGATTTTTTTCATGTATTGCTGGATCTGGTTTGCTAATATTTTGTTGAGAATTTTAGCATCTAAATTCATCAGGGATATTGGCCTATAGTTTTCATTCTTTGTGTTGTCTTTGCCTGGTTTTGAAATCAGAATTATACTCACCTCATCATAGGAGCTTGGAAGTCTTCTCTCCTCTTAAATTTTTTGAAGTAGTTTGAGAAAAATAGGAGTTAGTTCTTCTTTGAATATTTCATAGAATTTACCTGTGAAGGGCTTTTGTTTGTTGGAAATTTTTTGATAAATCTTTTAATATTTTTTGTTGTAATTGGTCTGTTTAGGTTTTCTGATTCTTCCAGATTGGTTTTTGAAAGATTATATGTTTCAAGGAATTTGTCCATTTCACTTAGGTTGTCTAATTTTTTGGCATACAGTTCTTTATAGTATAGAAAAGCATCTTTTTAAGATCTTTTATTTTTAATTTCTAATGTAATTTCCTCAGCACAACTTAGATATATTTTTGATATTGTCTCTGCATTAGAGGTGAGTTTTAGAGCCACATCTAATTACTATGTCCTTATCTTGAACTTTCATGACCTCACTCTGAGGTTCATTCATACTGTCTCATCCACCTGAAATAACAGATCTTCTTTATTTTTCCTTCTTTTTCATTGAATTTATTGAGGTGACACTGGTTTATAAAATTATACGGGTTTTAGGTGCAGAATTTCAGAACACATCATCTGGACATTGTATGTGTGTTTTAGCCTCCCAAGTCAAGTCACCTTCTATCTCTGCTTTACCCTCCTCTACCTTCCTCCATCTCTTCTCCTTTTCACCCTCAAATTTCCACAGTGTTGTCCATGTTCATACGTTTTTTCTCTTTTTCTTTTTTGCTCAATCCCTTTACCCCAACAACCAGCTCTCCCTCTGTACCCCATAGCCGCTAGCCTTTTTTTTTTAATCAATTAGTCTGTCTCTGTTTTGCTTCTTAATTATTTTGTTTTTTAGATTTAACATACGACTTAATTTTTTGGTACAGGTTAACTTTTATCTCTTACTTAAACTTATACCAAGATTACTCTTTCTGAGAAATCTTCCTTAGGTTTTCACTAATCAAATGAATTGTTCTGTAATCTGTACTCTTACTTATATTACTCTAATTATTTGTTTGACATATTATTATTAGATTTGTCTATGTATGTCCTTCCAATTATACATTAATAATGTATTTTTCCCTGTTTGTAGTCACTTCACAAATAATTTTTGTTTATAATAAATTTATTTTAAAGTAAATATGACAAACCAAACTGATATTTGTGGCTTTGTCTTTAGTAATGGAGCAAAATTCAGGAAATCTTACTTCCAATCAAGAAACAATCCAGAAGGGATTGATTTCAGGAAATTCAGGGATCCTAACACTACCAACAAGTACTCGAGGTAATTTAGGAATAGGTCATATTTTCTAAGAGTTAGAAAATAATTCTGTCTCTGTGTTTATTTTGATGCATATGTAATAATTAATTAATTTTATCACACACATATTATCCACTGTGAAATATCCAGAAATATATTTACTAAAAACTGACTTAAACTTGGAAGTTGTTGGTAATGTTAACATATCGACAATTGTCTCATTAGAATTACAGTGTCAAAAGTTATGTCTTAGCATTACTAAAATTATGCTAAATAGTTACAAGTAAAGGTTAAAATTTACAATGAGTGACTACATTTTTATCATATAATTTATGTATTGTTTATCATTTGTTCTTCACAACTTAAACACCTATATTTCTGTTTATAAATGTACTGACAGAAGACCTTTAAACCTACTTTCATTCTTCTTTAGATTGGAAATATCATCCTTGTGAAGACAACTGGTACCAATATGGGGAACATTGCTACTCTTTTACTAGAAATATGGTACCTTGGGAAGATTGTAATCTTCATTGTTCTACTTTGCTTTCAAGTTTTCTTAAATTAAATACTGAAAAAGAGATGGTAAAAACAAGTATATATTTCTTACATTTTAGCAAGTTCCTCTGGGAGATATTTCTACGTTCTAGGCTTTCTATCTTCTGAGATTACTGTTTGAGCAGAGAATTTGAGATGATACACATCAGATTATGCTGTTCTCTTTCTTGAAACTCTTCCTCAGTATCTAGCCATTTATGTACAAGTTTTATATATGCAGCCTCCTTAGTTACCAATAACTTTTTGTCACTTCTATTTCTTCACCCACTTATTTTAACATACTCCCCTTATGTATTCCTTAGAGTGTAATTCCATCTTCTCCTCATAATTTTACTGTTCTCTTCCCAATCCTTCGTGACTTTACCCTAATAAGTGCTTCTTTACTTTCTGGTTTATCCCCAAATCACAATAATATGAAAAATCTATTTTGATCATTTGGCCCTGAAAGAGTTCTTGATAAATACTGTCATTTTATTCTGTACTTTCCTTTTTGTAGCAATTGATTACTTAACTGATTTGTATCTTTCTTAGATTCTTAGGTAACAAATCTATTTACTGCCTTCAATATTCAGTACACAGCACAATGTTCAGATTATTATAATGCCTCCACAATGATCATTTGATGAATAAATTATTGGTTATTAGTGAGTTGTTAAAAAAGTCAAAGAGTATTTTTATTATAGTGCTGTAACTCCAGAAAAAGCATTTAATAGCTTGACCTGTGGTGGCACAATAGATAAGCATTGACCTGAAATGCTGAGGTCCCTGGTTTGAAACCTGGGCTTTCTTGGTCAAAGCACAAATGGGAGTTGATGTTTTTTGCTCTTCACCCCTTTCTCTCTCTCTCTCTCTCTCTTCCCTCTCTAAAATGAATCAATAAAATCTTTAAAAAATGTTTAATAAAGTTTTAATTTCTATACACAGTGAAAACTATCCAAAGGTATGAGATAGTATTTTCCTGTTCTCATTCTATCCAGGATTTTGTAATAAAATTGTCAAAGATGCAATGTCAAATGCATCAGGAAAAGTTTTGGATCAGTTTGTATTACAACAGCAGCCAACTGATATGGTCTTGGCTAGATGGCTCAGCGTTTACCTTGAACAAGTAAGTATCTCCCTACTATTTTAAAATACTGGTTCTAAACTAAGAATATTAATTAATTATTTAGTGTGCATATGATTAGATGTTAAATTATATGACTTTAAGTCTTCTATTAAACCTGATCCTGGCTACTGTAACCCAGATAGAGCTCTTTAAATATTTGACCCTTAGAAATGAAGAACATTGATGTTTAACATAAGACTAGTGATTTATATCCTATTTTAAACCCAATTTTCTAAGTATAGACTTAATTTCAACTTCTCTGGTCCATAATAATTTACTTTATAATGTATAAAAAACACTTTTGAGGGGATTGTGATATAAAAACTATTTTCATAATAATATTGAAATGTGATTTTCTCTTTTCAGTCTCATTTTCATGAGTGAGTAGTGAAATATTCCTGAACTTTTATAACATATCAAAACAGATTAAGCACTGAAGCAGATATGAAAATTTAATTGTTTTCTGTCATGCTAGACAATAAAAGATTTACAAAAATATAAAGCATTATCAATGTGGAACTATTTATTTTTCTTTTGAAAAATATAATTATTCTTATATTAGCACAAAATGTATATGTGTTTATTATTGTCACATATAAAAATGATTTTTTTAATATACCAGAATTAATTTTTCATAAGATAAATTAGGATAGATATATATCCCAAATAACAAAATTTCTTTGGGTGTCTCAATAATTTTTAAGAGACAAAAAAGTCCTGATACAGAATTTAAAAGCTGCTCTTATAAGAAATATAGCACCAATTTTCTTATTACCATGCTAACATATGGAAGGTACTCAGTTCATCCTAGTATATTATTAAATTAATAATCAAGACTAAAAATATTTTTAGTCTCTATCATTTACTTTTGAATAACACTCTCTTACAAAACCTTGGAAGCTTTTTTGTTTAATATACCAGCCTTGGGTTATTGTAAGGTTGGGTTTTTTTGTTTTTATATTTCAGATTTCTGAAAAAGTTTAGTTAGTTTTTGTCAACTTTATGATTCCTTTAGTAGACCAGTGTTTTGAAATTCCTTACAGTTTTATGGAATGAATATTATATATTATCTGAAACAAATGTTTCTTTATAGTTTAATAAATATATAACTTTAAAAATATTTATATATAAAATGAATTTTATTTAAAATGGAAATTCTTTTCTCTTCTAGGTTTCAATTAAAAATACCTGACAAAGCTTATAATCATTGCCAATGTATAAAAAATGGTCAATTACTTGATGATAATTGCAAAGAACATGGTTATTGTATATGTAAGAAGACAATATATGGAGATTGAATAATTCATATGTGGGACATAAAGCTGAAAGCAACAAATGAGCAAATAGAAAATACAAACAAGAAGTCACAGATATAGAGAATAGTATGGTGGTTACTAGAATGAAGGGAGTAATAAGGAATAAAAGGGGTCAAATTTATATATGACAGAGAAAATTTGACTTTGGGGAGTGAGCACACAATGTAATATACAGATGATATATCATAGAACTGTACAATTAAAACCTATGTAATTTTATTGACTAATGAAACCTCAATAAATTTAATTAAAAAAGAAAAAAGAAAACATTGAACCTTTTTCAGAATATTTTAAATAAAAACACTTATTTACTTAAAGTGTGTACCTTTAGATTATTGAATCTGATATAAATTTTTATAGTAAATAATACATCATTTAAATTTAAGTATATTAAACAAGCAAGACTCAAATATATGCTTTAGCAGTTAATAACAATAGGATATGAAAAAGATAAAGATGGAAATAAAAATATAAAAAAATCATAAAAAATGAAACTTTTGATCTATAATGATTGAAGTTTTATTTAAAAAACACAGGAGGACCTAACAAATAAAATTAGAAATAAAAGAGGAGAAGTAACAATTGACACCACAGAAACACAAAGGATTACAAGAAAATATTTCAAAGAACTATATGCCAACAATTTTGGACACTCTGGAAGAAGTTTATTTTATCTCATTGTAACAAATATTATATAAATAAATTTTAAACCATTCATATTGATAATAATTAAATACAAAGAAAATTTATTTTTAAAAATTTTTAATATTTGCCTGATAGAGTGTCTGACTGGGATGCAGAGGACCCAGGTTTGGAACCCTAAGGTCTCCAGCTTGAGCGCAGGCTAATCTGGCCTGAGCACGGGTTCACCAGCTTGAGTGTGGGGTTGCTGGCTTGAGCGTGTGGTCATAGGCATAACCCCAAGATCACTAGCTTGAGCAAGGGGTCACTTGCTTGGCTCTAGCCCCCCCCACCTACCCCCCTATCAAGGCACATATTAGAAAACAATCAACAAAAAACTAAGATGAAGCAACGAAGAATTGATGCTTCTCATCTCTCTTCCTTCCAGTCTGTCTGTCCCTCTGTCTGTCACACACACACACACACACACACACATACACACACACACACACACACAAAATTATAATTTTATAAGATTATTAAACCTCTTGTATTAAAACAATGTTCACACAGTGATTGCTTTCCTATTTGTCTCTAGGAAATATAATCCATTCCTTGGTCACTTTTGTACAGAATTTTTCACTTTTTCTCTTGGGTGTTTTGCCTTATGCTTCTCAGTAAAGGAGTCATCACCTGTCCTTTATTTTCTGATGAATCCAGAAAACGTTCCTTAAATATCATGTGTCATATGTTTTAAAACTCACTGTTATGATAATATTGCACATAAATCTCAAAAAATCTTGGATTGATATTTTTATTTTGCATTTAATTGTATATTTTAAACCAGGGGTCTCAAACTCGCGGCCCGCCGAACAATTTTGTGCGGCCTGCAGACTGTTTTCAACTGCAGTGAGAAAGTGTTGCGTAACAGTTGCCTTTTGTAGACCTAGTGCGGCCGCCGAATGGCTGTGATCTTGCTCTGCGGCCCACATGCTGAGTTGAGTTTGAGACCCCTGTTTTAAACACTGAAATACAGTTGAGAACAATGAGTAGGTCCACCATTTTACTTTGTAATGGGCTAGTGCAGAATAACAAAAGCTTCTTCTTTATATCTTAAGGTGTAAGGAGAATGTGACCACTAAACTAAAACCATTTTTACTCTAAAATAAAGTGAGATACAAGAGGTATAAAATTAAGTTATATGATAATAGATGCAGAATATTAAAACTATATTTCAAAGCATTTGAAGTCTAAAAATAAGTTATAAATTATGCTTCTTGGAGATTTGATTTTAATTTTTGCATAACTATTTGTTTTTGCCAAAGGAAAACAATATGTACTATAAAAATCCACAATACAGCCCTGGTCGAATAGCTTGATTGGTTTGAGAATTATCCTAAAGAGCAGAGGTTTCTGGCCCTGGCCGGTTGGCTCAGTGGTAGAGCGTCGGCCTGGAGTGCGGGGGACCTGGGTTTGATTCCCGGCCAGGGCACATAGGAGAAGCGCCCGTTTGCTTCTCCACCCCCCCCCCCCTCCTTCATCTCTGTCTCTCTCTTCCCCTCCCGCAGCCAAGGCTCCATTGGAGCAAAGATGGCCCGGGCGCTGGGGATGGCTCCTTGGCCTCTGCCCCAGGCGCTAGAGTGGCTCTGGTCGCAGCAGAGCGACCCCCCAGGAGGGGCAGAGCATCCCCCCTGGTGGGCAGAGCGTAGCCCCTGGTGGGCGTGCCCGGTGGATCTCGGTTGGGCGCATGTGGGAGTCTGTCTGACTGTCTCTCCCCGTTTCCAGCTTCAGAAAAAATACAAAAAAAAAAAAAAAAAAAAAAAGAGCAGAGGTTTCTGGTTTGATCCCTGGTCAGGACACATACAAAAACAGAAGTTCCTGTCTCTCTCTCACTTTCTCCCTTCCTTCGTCTAAAATCCATGAAATACACTTTAAAATAAAATTCATGATACAACCTGGGTGGTGGCTCTGTGGATAGAGCACTGCCTCCCTTTGCCGCTTCTCTCCTACATCAAGTGGCTCAATGGTTTTGAGCAGTGGCCTGGGGCACTGAGAACAGTTTAGTTGGAGCAGCATCAGCCTCATGTGCTAAAAATAGCTCGGTACTTAAGCATTTGCCTGAATTGGCGTTGCTGGGTGGATCCCAGTCCGGGCGCATGAGGAAGTCTGCTTCACTATCTCCCCTTTCTGTCACCTAAAAAAAGCCATAACACAAAATGACTTATTTTAAAAATCAACAATTTTTTCTTCTACTTGTCTTTACCCAGGTTTGCCCCAGAGGGCACTGATTCTCGCTCTGTGTTTTTTCAGCTTTTTTACTCTGTCTACTTTTCTCAGCTTTCTCTGGAAAAGTATCGAGGAGTGTTTTATTATTTTCCAGCTGAGGATGAATCTTGGAATTCTTTTGTCTAACCAAATTAATGTTCAGAAATAGTCTTTTCTGCCTAACCACAGAGTTCTGGCTTTTTCTTTAATTTATTATTATTATTATTATTAATTTTTCCTGAAGGCTCACAAGGGTTTTTGGATAGTACAGGAAATCGTGTTGTCAGATGGTATTAAACAGGATGGATGCATCTCTTCCTAAGCGAAGTTATATCCTGGTAATGACAGAATGGCTAGAATATGCCTCGAGAGCACAAAGTGCACAATACTCTCTCACACACAGGATTATTATTATTTTTTTTTACATTTCTCTCACTTTCTATTATGATTTAAAATAATGATTAAGGGACATGCTGATATGAGTGTTACCTGAGGTTTCTCTCTTCTCAGAGTATGTTTTTTGCCCTGTCAGTAACATCAGTCCTACCACTCCGACCTCCCCCCATGGTAGGAGAGGATGTTGTATTGTTTTTTGTTTTTGTTTGTTTGTTCTTAGACTAAAAAAGTAGAAACAGTTTTTTCACACATTTTTTTTCTAACATGCATCCTCAAAGAGTCACTGCATATTAGAGAGGCAAAAGTGCCTGTGATCTTGATAGATCAAATCTAGAGCCTCATTGGAGTGAGGGCAGTTACACTTTTGGGAGATCTAGCCGGAGATGAAGCCTCCAGGCACAGAGATGCAGAGATCCGCCCGGTAGACAGAAGTTCTCAGGGATGTGAGCAGGGCTGCCATAACTGCTGCAAGTGAAGATGGGTGCTAAGGGTGTATGATTATATACAAATGAAATATGCATAATTCTCCTGACCAGTGTGTATAGAATTTACCAGTTCCTCAATAAGGTAACACAAAGTGCTGAATTGTTAAATCAGACTCACAAAATTCTCAGAGATTTGACTCAGCATCAACCTTTACTAGTTAGTAATTTCAGTGGAACGACACTTGTGAGGTGCAGGCAAAGCAGTGAAATGTCCAGGCGTGCAATCAGCTTCCCTGTCTCTCTTTTCTCTGTAGGATGCACTCTGGTCCAGACTAACAGAATAACAAATGAGGTCTCTATGGGAGGTGTGACAGCACCACATACATAAAAGGTCATGCTTTGGTCTGTTTTATAGTCAGATGGTTACATAGTTTATGTGATATTTTCCAGGTAGTGGAACTCAATAAACTCATAGATTCTAGGACAGTCATTTGTTTTGTTTCGGCCATAAATAGTTTTAGACATTCTAATACACCTTGCTAAAAATATTCAATAAGTGAAGATTTGGGGAAGTGGAATCCACCAGCATTTGCTAGCAGTTTTGTTATTAGCATGCTAAAAATAATTTGTCAGTCCAGAATCTTTTTGATTTCTCAGGGAGTCTTCCTTCTCCCTTTAAAGGAAAAGAAGTTGTAGCCTAATGCTGGCAGTTTTCTTTCCACTAAGAGAATGCATGCATTTTCAAAACAGTGAGATCAAAGTAAATTTCTCATTCTGGGCTCTTAGTATGTATATTATTACTGTATTCTGCAATATTTTAGTTAGAAGTTGCAGGGCACAGAAAAGACTTCACTGCTCATATTTTAAGGAGACATTATTTTATATTCTCTAGCTCCTTGTTTTGATCTGGATAAAGAAGTTATTGTTGTCACCACTTGCTTTGAACAAGGAGCAATACTAAATTATTATGAAGCAAAAGTTTGTTGCCTCAAATGGTCATTGGGGGAAAGGAGATTCAGCAAAGAGAGTGCATCTTCTGGAAGCATACCTTGCCTTTAAAAAACAAACACGTAACTGAATCTGAGCATTCTAGTGAAATTTCAGTCTGGCTTGTTCTGCAGCAAACCCTGAGAACTGTTTTGAGTGAAGTTTATTTGGATGTGAATGAAATAAAGGTTGAAAAGAGAGAGAGAGTTACTACAGAAAAGGGCTGGCAAACACAATGAAGGTTGATCCTAAATATAGCTACTGGAAGAGGAGACTGGAAGTTACCACTACTGAGTGAATCGGGAAATGGAACAAACCCCAGTGTTCAGCTTGCTTTTTTTAAGGGCTGAAGACACTTATCTACACCAAATCCTGAGACTCATTGATTGAATCCATCCAGGTGATATTTACATTGGTCCTGGACCACACTGTGTGAGATCAGAAAGACTTTAAAAGTCCTAGGAGAAAACAGCTTACAGATGCAGAATTACAGATACTAGTTGTCCAGAGTTCAGCAAACATAACACGGGGTGTGGGTGGGGCAACAGTAACCACTGCTTCATAAGAGATAGGTGGTCAGGACCCTGGCACAAGGCCAATACAACTACCTCTGTAAATAAGGAGAGAGTCAGCCAGGCATGGCAGTTCAGAAAGAATAAAAGTGAGATTTTTTTTTTTTAAGTTAGAGGAGAGGAGATAGTGAAACAGATTTCCGCATGCACCCTGACCGGTATACCCCTGGCAACCCCTGGCCAACCCCTGTCTGGGGTTGGTATTTAGATCAGCTGAGCCATCCTCAATGTCCCAGGCCATGCTAGAAGCAGTTAAGCCACTGGCTGTGGGAGGGGACGAGGTTGAAAATGGGAGAAAGAGGGGATGGTTGCTTCCTTTGTGTGCCCTGACTGGGGATCGGACTTGGGATATCTGCATGCCTGGTAGATGCTTTATTCATTGAGCCAACTGGCAAGGACCAAAAGAATTAAAGTTAGTATTTCTTTTTTTTAAATAAATAAATTTTTATTAATTTTAATGGGGTGACGTCAATAAATCAGGGTACATATATTCAACGAAAACATGTCCAGGTTATCTTGTCATTCAATTCTGTTGCATACCCATCACCCAAAGTCAGATTGTCCTCTGTCACCTTCTATCTAGTTTTCTTTGTTTCCCTCCCCTTCCCAAAGTTAGTATTTCTATATACAACTTTTTGTGAGTGTGTAGATGTGTGTGTTTTACTGTCTTTTTTGTGACATGAGGCTAAGGTTCTTGAACTGAACACATCTTGGATGAATTTTTAGTTCTAAGTGAACCAAGATGAAAAAAAGAAGACAATGTAAGTCTCACCAAACATGGTTCTGAAACAGAAAAACTTCCAAATGACCATCAGACTGTTAGTGTGGGAAGAGTAGTAATACCCTCTACAATATATTGTCACAAATTTGTATTATCACATAACTAATTCTGAATGCAAAGTCTTAAAATTCATTTAGTTAAGGTGATTTTACATGTGACAAGAAAAAGCAAAATTATGCAGTTTTTGCCAGTTCAGTGTCATCCAATGTGAAAACCAAAAATGAATACAAGGGGTCATCAGCTCATAATAGTCTCAACATGTGACATTTCAAGTTTACAACGCTCACTCCCAGAAAAACTTAAAAAAATTGAGATGTGAGTGTTTCAGCTTACGCTGTTAACGTCCTACTATGGACTGCGTGGGTGAACTAGTTTTATTGCACAAGGCAAAAGAATATACAGTAAAGCGGCGTATGAGTGAGAAAGTTGGCATCCCCCAGTACAGTGGTCCCCAACCCCCAGGCCGCGGACTGGTACTGGTCCGTGGGCCATTTGGTACCGGTCTTCAGAGAAAGAATAAATAACTTACATTATTTCTGTTTTATTTATATTTAAGTCTGAACGATGTTTTATTTTTAAAAATGACCAGGTTCCCTCTGTTACATCCATCTAAGACGGACTCTTGACGCTTGTCTCGGTCACGTGACACATTTATCCATCCCACCCTAAAGGCTGGTCCTTGAAAATATTTTCTGCCATTAAACCGGTCCGTGGCCCAGAAAAGGTTGGGGACCACTGCCCCAGTACGCTTACCTACGCCATTTTGTACTATTAAAAGCACAAGTGTTTCGTTTGTGTTAGGCTAGGTTATTTTTTGACTTACACCAAAATTCGGCTTACATCACTGTTGTAGGAATGGAACTGTGTTGTAACTGGAAGACACCCTGTAGACTTCAAGTGGGCAAAGGTCATTTATACTCTACCTCTCTCGACATGGATTTGCATAAAGGCTGGATGAATGAATTTTTATGTTTACATTCTTTGGTTAGAATTTAAATATTATCAATTTGGGTGGTTCAGTTAAAGCAGATCTAAGCACATTCTGCATAAAATGATGGAAAACTGTTAACTTCATGGAAACTAAAAAATAAAATCTCATTCCTTGCTTTCTGTTTTAATTTTTCCTTTTTATTTGTTAAAAAGACTATTAAAAAACCAAAAAAAGAAGTTCATCTTTGTCAATATTACAATGTTTAAAAATAAGCAATATAAACATGAAAAACTTATTTGGGAGTTTGATTTTTACATGTGGATAAATTGTAGATGTATTTCCAGATACTAACTCAGAGATCAAGGTTTCCTACTCTCAAAGATTTTATTCTGAATATCTGTCCCACAATTTTTATTTTATTTATTTATTTATTTATTTTTCTTTTTGTATTTTTCTGAAGCTGGAAACGGGGAGAGACAGTCAGACAGACTCCCGCATGTGCCCGACCAGGATCCACCCGGCACGCCCACCAGGGGGGCCACGCTCTGCCCACCAGGGGACGATGCTCTGCCCCTCCGGGGCGTCGCTTTGTCGCGACCAGAGCCACTCTAGCGCCTAGGGCAGAGGCCAAGGAGCCATCCCCAGTGCCCAGGCCATCTTTGCTCCAATGGAGCCTTGCTGCGGGAGGGGAAGAGAGAGACAGAGAGGAAGGAGAGGGTGAGGGGTGGAGAAGCAGATGGGCGCTTCTCCTGTGTGCCCTGACCGGGAATCGAACCTGGGACTCCCGCAAGCCAGGCCGACGCTCTACCCTTGAGCCAACCGGCCAGGGCCTGTCCCATAATTTAATTCCCCATGAATAATGCTATTCTTCCAAGAACAAAAAGTGCAACTTAAAGTGTCAATATATTACCTAAATGAGATAAAACAGTAAAAATATAATAATTTATATACTATTAAAAAAAGTATAATAGAGCATTTGTCATTTTTAATGTCATAATTAAGTCATTTTTAAAGTACTTAAAAGGAGTAGAACATTGAAGAATACAATGTTGGAAGCTTTTAAGTCTCCTGTGGATAAAGCACTCTAGTGTGGGCAGAGACCACCTTAGGCAGTTGTAGGGCACAGGTGTGTGTGTACATGTGTGTACACATGAAACAATAATGGGAAGTCAATCTAGCTCTGCATATTTGATATTCACCTTCCATAGCTGGGTTAATATGACAAGGATCAAAAACACACAATGAGGGATGAAAATACCAACCAGTCTGGGCTAAAGGGAAGAAGTCAAAATCACAAAACATATACAAAGAAGGATAGCTTGATTTGAAATATATTGCATGTGTGCTCTGGGGAAAGACAGCCTGGGTCTCAAACTTAGTGACCTTGGTCAAGTGTTTTCATCAGTAAAATGAGTATATATATGTATCATAGTAAGTCTTTTTTTAAAATAAATAAATAAGCTAATATATGCCAAGTGCTTTAAATTGGAAATAACACAAGTATACTATAATTATTTCTCATTATTAAAAGAGAAAAACTGTGGGAAATTTTGTTATACTAAGTAAATTTAAGTTTGGCTTGACCACCTTTTGCCCTATGTTTCAATAAGTTTTTATTGAATTTATTAGGGTGAGACTAGTTAACATAACTATATTATGTTCTAGTAATTTTTAAGATGATTTTGATGTTCAAACATTGAACAAAAATACTTTCTCTCACCTCCTTTTATGATAGTCAAAGTGTTCACACTACACTAGTACAATTACACAAGTATTTCCTGTATTGTGGTTCAGGGCATTATAAAAGCTAGTGATCTTACTGTCTCTTATTTATTCTATACATCTGTGTCTCATCAATGATGATTCAAGAACATCTCTTAAATACACAAGTTCTCTTTTTCTTTTAAACTTCCACACACGCTACTTTTGGATTCCTCGCTTCCTTTTCAATTCCGTGATCTGACAACATTCTTCTGGAACAAACAAACATTGTGAGTTATTTGCATCAACACTGGAACAACATTTCTCATGGCAGGTATGTGAGGTCGCAGTCATAAAATAAGAATAGAAGTAAGAAGAGAAAGCTCTAAATTTTAAGTGGGAACTGAATTTAACAGGTTAAATTATGAGCAACATAATTTTAGTGTAGAGTAAAAGTAGAATTCCAAATATTAACAACACAATGCTTAAAAATTCTATTTAAAATTCTATTTAAAACCTTAACATTTGTGTTATGACATTCAAAAACTACCCAGATTAACAGATTGAGGCATTGGACTATTGTTAATGACAGCACACTTAGGAACTGTGCTAATGTTAATGCTGAATCTCCTAATGTTGAACTGTTTTGGGGAAATGACTGGATGTAAGTAATTCTGGGTATAAGAAAGTGTAATGCTCTTGTAAAAAATGATTTCTTATGTACTATAGTTTATTGTACTTGAAATGAATTTGGGTCCTCAAGGTATTGCCTATGCATTGGTTGAGGAACCTCTTCTCACACTGGGTCCAGATGTGCATATGTCTTCTCATCTCTGTAAAACCTCTGTTCATCTCTTCTTACTCCAGATCCTTGAGCTTATTTTCTAAATTAAAAAAAAAAAGTTTAATCCACTTTTCTGAGGTAAATCTGGTAAAGAACAAACTGTATGAATAGCCTCTTGGAAGAACAAAGTATCACATAAAAAGTTTGTTAATGGGTGAAATTCTGAATGGAATGTCTTCAATTTTCAACATTTCACTGGCAAGATGGTTGGATTGTCAAAATGAAGAAATACTTGGATACTCTCAACTTAGTTTCTGCTTTTAACAACTGAAGCTCCTGTGATTGCTGTTTAATTCATTCCCCTACCTTTCTTTTCCTACAGTTTTTCAGATCACTTCGTGGAGGTTGATTTCTGGGATGTTAGGGTTAACATGCCTTGTGTTGATGGCTACTTTGGGAATTATGTTAAAAAATAGTAAGTTTTTATGCAACTTTAATTAAAGATCAAATCTGTGATGAAACCATTCAATATGAAAGGTTTCATTTTATTAATGCATACTATTGTGGTATTTCACAAATGTCTATCTAATTAACTAAATTTCTAATTATTTCTTGTAGAATTTTATAAACAAAGTATTCAGCCAACATTATCTCCAGGACACCCCCTAGAGCTCCAGGAAGGTAGGTAGTATACTTTGGAAAACCTTTGTGTTGGTAGAGGATGTAATAATTTCTTACTTTTTCTCACACAGAAGCATGGTGGAATATTGTATGTAGTAATACAAGTTTACCTATTAATTGTAGAATAGTCTTATGTTATTGTTCTGTATAAGAAATTTTAGATTACATTGAATATCCAAATAAATTACATATTTAATTAATAAGTTAAATATTAGCTTGAAATGACAATTTTCCTATGTGAGTGCTCATGTTTAAGTAACAAATAAAAAATAAATTTAGTACAAAGTATAGTTAATCCTAATTTTCTGCTTTTGTTTGCTCACAACTTATACTTTTATATCTCTTTATTTTAGCTTTATTTCTTGTATGACTCAGAAGATAGTGCAGAACTTTAATCAGTAAAATCCAGTTCAAAGTGCAATTTTTAATGTATTTTTTTCAAAAGTTCTCCAAGTTGTCTCACCATCTTCTGTGATTATTTAACAATTCATTCATATTTCTTAGCATTTTTTCAGCTATATTGAGATATAATTGGCATATAACATTATGTGAGTTTAGGGTGTATCTTGTGTTGATTTGTTGCACTTATATATTGCAATATGATTACCATCATAATATAAGCTAACAATTATCACTTCACATAATCACTTTTTGTCTTTTGTGGTGAGAATAGGTAAGATCTACTTTTTTTTTAACAACTTATAATTGTACAGTATTGTTAATGAAAATCACAATACTGTGCAGTAGATTCCCGGAACTTACTCATCTTCTAACTAGAATTTAGCCAAAATTTCCCCACTTGTCTCCACCTCTCAGCCCCTGTGACCACCATTCTCTTCTAAAACTTCAGCAATATTTATTTGACAAAGATTGGAGTACCTACTGTGTGTATCACTTTTATCACTGAGGATAGAAAATCTGTTCAAAACAGTATTTTATCACTGAGGATAGTAATACTTTTCAAAACAGTATTGATTAGATTTCAAGCTAATTATTTTATTGAACTTCATTTAGAAAAGAAATACTCAAACATCTATCAAAATTATCCCAATGTACAATATTCTTTCTGTCTCAGGAAATATGCTAAAGTGTCTTCCTCCCTTAAACATCTATTTAATCTAGTCTACTCCTATTTACACAACAAAGCTCAATTTTGGGTCATTTTCTCAAAAGAAGTCCTTCTAAGTGCTCCCACCTTACACTGGGCTACCAATGTTTTAACATATTGAACTTCTTGTGTATAAGTTCCAAATTATCATTAGGTATAATTAGTACATGATTGGAGATTATATAATTCTGACTCTATTTCTAGGATATAATCTCTATGAGGATGTTTATATAATTCTGACTTGACTTCTAGGGTATAATTCCCAAGAGAAAAACTTCAAGTCTGACTCATTCACATTGTCTCCAAATTATGAAGTATTTAGTAGATTTTAGTAATATTTGTAGAAAAAAAAGAATTAATAGCAAATGATTCTTGAATGAGTAAATAGTATTGATAATATTGACTTTCCAAAGCTATCAGTCATGCTTTATTTTTTTTTCCTTAGGCTCTGGCTGCTGTTCTTGCCCAGAAAAGTGGATTGGATACCAATGTAGCTGTTATTTCATTTCTAATGAACAGAAAACTTGGGCAGAAAGCAAGGAATTCTGTGTTTCCCAGAATTCCAGTTTAATTCAGTTGCAAAACAAAGATGAATTGGCATGTATTTAATTCTGATTTTCAACATTTTCTTTGATCTAAAAAAATATAGTATTTAAATGAACTGAGTAATTTGAATTGTCTTTAATCAGAGAGTAACTGAATGGTTATATTTAACTAATAATTTACTAATTTCCCATGCTTTGAAATAATTATTTTAGAGCCTCCATAGAATTTTTCAAAGATTTATATTATAAGAATAAAAATAAAAATAAATACCATTTAAAGTAGAAGAGACTTTTTAGAGACAGATCAAAGATGAAACAATGATTCATTATTTTTATTCAAAATCTAACTCAACAACTTTGTAATTTTTATTTCCATAATTGAATTTATAATTTCTTTTGTAATTATATAGCTGTTGTCAACATTCTGGAATATAATGTGACATGAATATGGAAAATAAGATCATAAAACTACCCATTTCTTAAGAAAAAAGTGAAAAAATTTTCTAGTGGCATGAAGAACTTTCATTAAGTATAAGTTGAATAGGTTAGATCCATGAAATTTATTCCTTAAGGTGCTAATTTAGGATCAGATTTGATGGTTGGTCCCCTAGGAAGAAAGCATTCCAGAAAAACCCTAATTCTCTTTATAACATTATTCATTCCTTCAAGAAGTGAGATTTTTTTCCTTCATAAATGAATGAACCTGATAAAGGAAAAAAATATGGGTCATGTGACTAAACCTACTAAACTAAGGTTAAAAATAGTCTGCAATGACTGATTTTCTTGAAAGTACATTATTACCAGAGTAGACCCAGATTAAATTAATGTTTGTCTCTGTTTCCAAACAGCGTTTTATGAACTCAAATAAAAATTTTCACTGGATTGGACTCTCTTACAACAAAGAGCATGGTGCCTGGTTGTGGGAGGATGGCTCTTCTGTCTCCCAAGATCAGTAAGTTTCTGGCAATCAACATCTTTTCAGTTCTTTATGAGTTTATTCTTAGATATTACCAGAAAATGTAACTTATGGAACACTGTTGCTATGATACCTTATCTAGGGTATGTGTATACAGAAAATAAAATAAATACAAGTGAGTAACAATTTTAGTCCCATCTAAAACATCCATGTATATATATGCTCAACTGACAAAAAGTTAGTGTTTATAACCATTAAAGAGATTTTGATGTGTAGTTTATTTCTTTATTTATTTGGCTCAGTTCAAATACTTGACTGTGTTGTACATGTACAGATGCTCACACACAGATGCTGTCCCCGGAACACAGGAGAGCCATTGCTTTCTTTGTTAATGTACAAAGCCCAGTATTCTTAGCATATTAGTAACCTTAAAATTTTAGTTTTTACTCATAAGCATAGTTCTTTTTTTTTAAAAAAAGGTATCTTTTTTTAAAAAAATATTTTTATTTTTTACAGAGAGAGAGTCAGAGAGAGAGAGGGATAGACAGGGACATACAGGAACAGAGAGAGATGAGAAGCATCAATTATCAGCTTTTCGTTGCGAGACCTTAGTTGTTCATTAACTGCTTTCTCACATGTGACCTGACCGCGGGCCTTCAGCAGACCGAGTGACCCCTTGCTTGAGCCAGTGATCTTGGGTCCAAGCTGGTGAGCTTTTGCTCAAACCAGATGAGCCCGTGCCCACGCTGGCAACCTCACGGTCCTGAACCTGGGTCCTCCGCATCCCAGTCTGATGCTCCATCCACTGTGCCACCACCTGGTCAGGCATAAGCATAGTTTTTAAAGTATCATATATGACAGATTTAATGCTGGGATTTTTTTTCTAGAATAAATTAATCAATACATCTTTAAACAAAATAGAGGTAAAGTTTATCACTTATCAAAGCCATTAATAACAATGGCAAAAATAAAAAATTTCTGGCCTTAATGCTATTCATTAATGATGCAGTAACTGAGTTTTTATACTGTTGTACTTAGAATCATAAAACTGTTGCTGTTGAAAAAGAAATACAATGACTCACTACATGAATGTCATTCTAATGTTTTAATAAGTATTATCGTTTAATAAAAAAGCATACGTGAACCTTCTTATTTCCTTTCTTATATGATATTTTATTTTTCATAACAGATTATCATTCACTGAAATAAATACAAAGAACTGCATACTGTATAGGCTACTCCAAAGTTTTATAGATGAACCCTGCACAAATACAAATTATTATATCTGTAAACAACAGCGCATTTAGTTGTTGTTTAGGGCAGAAGAGGTGGGTAATGAAGTTGCTGTATTACTAAAAATACTGTAATAAATTTATCTTTTACAATATTACTAATTATCTATTTCTGGGATCTGTAAAATGTTTCACATTGTCTTATCATGCAATATTCATGTATTTGAAATCATGTATTTTAAAAATAATAAAATTTGTGCACTTATATTTAAAGTTATAAAGCATCAAGATGATGAATTTCATAAATATTTTGATTTAATGCAGATATTCAATGTTGAATGTAATATATTTCATGCATATATTCTTTTAATCATTTTTGCATTAATTTAAATAAAACAATTCACATCAAACAATATATATCAACATCATTTCAGACCTATGTATGCCATCCTAAACTGGGAATTCTCATCCCATTTTTACTTCTCTAGAAATTAGTTCTATCTAGATATCTATACATCTATATGATTTAATGTAGAATTGAAACTTCCATATGACAGTTTCTTCATCTGTATAATCTGACTTTCAAAGGGAACACATTTGTGCCCTTTCTTGATGTTCCTTAATTCTGAAGAACAATCAGAAGTCATTGGCCAAATTTGTGGTTCTATGTGATTGCTTTCAGATTTTGCAATGGATCCAAGCCCTGATCACTTTCATTCTGGTTTTTAAATTAAATTTATTGAGGTGCCATAGGTTCACAAAATAATACAGATTTCAATGTAAAAATCAATAAAATATCATCTGCATACTACATCACACACCCATTGCCCCAAAGTCTCCTTCTGGCCCCATGTCCCTCCCTCCCGCCCACCCTTTGCCCACCTCACCTAGCTCCCTACCCACCTTACCCTCTGGCTATCACCACACTGTTTTTGTGTCGATGTGTATATATATATTTTTTGTCTAATTCCTTCTCCTTCTTATTTAGTATTCTCCTCTCACACTTACTTGCATTCTTCTTTCCTTCATCCTGCAAGTATCTTTGTAGTCTTGGGGTACAAAAAATTTTTTTATATAAAGATCTTTCTACTATGTATCATTTTTCCCCCTCTGACATAAGATTTCTGATGTATTCTCTGGGAGAAGATATTTTTGTTTTTCTGTCTGGTTTATTTTATTTTATTTTTATTTTTGCTAGAAAATGGTCTAGTGCATATCAAAAGATCTAGCTGAGTGACTATTTTGGTGTTGAATAGAGAACTAAAGGGAGAAAATGAAGAAATGTGAAAAACAAACAACAAAACAAAATAACAAAACAATATTGTCAATGGTCAGTTTATGTTTCCTTAATTTTTAAAATTGATTTAAATTTATTGTGTTTACATAGATTCCAGTGTCCCACCGAATACATCCCCCACCTCCATGTTTCCTCAACATCCCCCTTGATCCCCTCCCCCCAATGCCTCCCCCATTCCCTCCACGATTTGCTTTTCTGCTCTTTATAATGCTGTGTTATATATATACAATTTCACCAACCTCTTTCCCGTGTCTGATCCCATCCTCTCAACTCCTTCCCTCTGATCATTTTCCCTCTAGTCCTCTTGATATCACCTCTGCCTCTATTCCATTCCTCAGTTCACATTGTTCATTGGCTTCCTCAAATGAGTGAGGTCATAAGATATTTTTCTTTCTCTGCCTGGCTTACTTCGCTTAACACGATAGTTTCCAAGTCTATCCATGTTGTCACAAAAGGTAAGATTTCCTTCTTTTTCATGGCTCCATAGTATTCCATTGTGTATATGTACCACTGCTTTTTAATCCACTCATCCACTGATGGACACTTGGGCTATTTTCAGATCTTGGCTATTGTAAACAATGCTGCCATAAACATAGGGGTGCATTTCTTCTTTTGAATCAGTGATGTGGTGTTCTTGGGATATATTCCTAAGAATGGTATGGCTGGGTCAAAGGGCAGTTCCATTTTAAATATTTTGAGGAAACTCCATACCAGTGTTTCCCAACCTTTTTTGTGCCATGCCCCACCTTAACCTTTATAAAATTTTTATGTCCCCCCTATGTAACATACATAATTTTTAACATTAAAAAATTGATTTGTTCACTTAATAAACATAAATGATAGGTTCTAGGAAGAAATCACTATGAAATTGTTAACAGGGCCTGACCTGTGGTGGCACAGTGGATAAAGCGTCGACCTGGAAATGCTGAGGTCGCCGATTCAAAACCCTGGGCTTGCCTGGTCAAGGCACATATGGGAGTTGATGCTTCCTGCTCCTCCCCACCTTCTCTCTCTCTCTCTCTGTCTCTCCCTCTCCTCTCTAAAAAAAAAAATAAAAAAAAAAAAATAAAATAAAATAAAAATTAAAAAAAAAAAAAAAGAAATTGTTAACAAAACACAGTTAGTAAAATTTCAAAACATATAATGAAAAACAGAAATTTAAATTCCAAATAATTTTAATACAGATTTTTCTATATTAATTTATTATTTTAATTTAGTGTGATCCTTGCACTTGATGCTTGCTGCACAGAGATTTTATATTAGGTTCCAATTTGGTTAGCTTTAGTCTCAAGTCTCCACATTGTGTTATATCCAGCTGATTTCTTTTTTTTACCAGTAAATCATTTACAGCACTAAATCCACATTCAGCTAAAAATGAAGATGGAAACGGTAGCAATAGTTTTCTTGCACATTTGGTTGAATTTGGGTATTTGATTTCTGTTTCCTCACAAAGCCATGCCATCGCTCCTTTGATATTAAATAAAGCTTTAACTGACTCATCATTTTGCAATTCTGCGAGTTCTTCTTGATACTGCATATTTGATATATCAGACAAATCCACTAACATTGGCTGCATCATCCATGTTGGGAAATCAATTTGTTTTAAATCAGAAAATCTTTCTTTTAAATCAGCTGATAGAATATTCAAATGATTGACAATAACAAGTAAAGTGGTATCAGTTACTTCACATTTTTGGAGCCAATGAAACTGTTTAAAGTTTTTGTTGTTAATATGTTTTTGACATAACTCAATATTGGTAATGAAACCAAATATCTTTGCTTTTGCATCGACAAGAATTTTATTTGTTCCTTGAAGTTGCTTATTTAATATATTTAGTTTTTCAAAGATATCGGCTAAATAACTCACAAATGCTCTACCATCTATTGTTAACAGATACTTCATTTCAGGTTTGTCGCTTAAAAAAAATCACTAAGAGTATCAAACAGTTCCATAAATCTTTTCAAACAGTTTCCTTTAGATAGCCATCTTACTTCAGTATGAAGTAAAAGTCTCACATGGTCTTCATTTTGTTCTTCACAAAATAGCTTGAAAAGACGCTCACATTTGGCACTAGCTTTAATAGCATTAACACACTTTATTACTGTATGTAATACTTCATTCAGAACAGGTGAGATGTTTTTAGCTACCAAGTTTTCCCTATGAATAACACAATGCACAAGAATCATTTCTGGATTCGCATCTTTCATCAATTTTAAGCAGCCGTTTTTCTTGCCCATCATATTGGGAGCACCATCTGCAGCACAAGATGTTATATTTTTCATTGGTATATCATTGACATCTAAGTAGTATTTTAGCTTATTATATATATCTTTGGAGGTAGTGGTGCTTTCTAATCTTTTACAGAACAACATTTCTTCAGCAAAATGTCCTTTATCAATATATCTTACGTAAGTTATCAATACTGCCTCACTGTCTCTCAAAGTTGATTCATCCATTTGCAAGGAGAATTTTCTTGTTTTCAGCTTTTCAATAAGTTGTTTTTCAATATCCTCACTCATTTCGTCTATTCTTCTGCTAACAGAATTTTTACTGAGTGGCATAGCTTTTACATCTTTGTCATCTTTTTCAAGAACCATTTTAAGAAATGCTGATATTGACGGTTTTATTAAATTCTCTCCTATAGTGTGATTTTCTCCAGTTTTAGCGATGAATAAAGAAATTTGATAACTAGCCTCAAGAACACGATTATTAGTTGAAGTATGAGCAGTAAATAGAGACTTTAATGTTGTTCTTTTTTCAAAATTTTTCTTTAAAGTTTTAAAGTAACTCAAATCTGAATTAATATGAGCACTATGTTTCGCCTTCAAATGCGCCTCAAGATGACCTCGTTTCATTGATTCGTTGGTCAAACATTGCTGGCATAAAAGACAAAAAGAAATCCGCTCATTGTGAACAGCGGGTATGAACCCAAATTTTAAATATTCCTCCGAATATTGACGAGATTTTTTCTTGCTTGCACCACTCATTTTACTATGGGCTATAATAAAAATAAGATCAATTAAAAACTAATATTAAAATATGTGTTAAAATATATTCAATGTGACATAGAGTAAATGTATGCTAAAAATTCATATTTATTTAAATGTATATAACACATTTACTACACTACCACCTCAAATCAAAAGGTATCTATATTTTTTCCACTTGACAAAATTTTCTAGAAAGTTATGCTTCTAAAATTAAAATTGTTGTGCATGCACTATTATAGCCCCAATAATATTTATAAAATATTAGTGCTTTTTAGCCCCGATGCAAGAAGTACTTAATAAAGAGTTTAATATTGATAAAAATAAAATCAAATACCAATATATTTGTATGCTATATATATATATGTATATTTATTAAATCAACGAGCTTTTACAACAGTTTTGACTGACACTTATTTCAAATTAACACCAACTGAATGATGTGAAACACTACAGAAGTTGCGATGGGCCAATTAGGTGAGAATAACTGCGTTGTTTAGCGAGTTTTTAAAAAGTCCGGGGTTCCCCGCGGCAGACGGCATGCTCTGCGGTGAACCCAGGACAAAATTTACTTGAGGACGCCAATCACCCAGTTGATATTTTGGTCTTGTCAAACAAAATTACACTTAATAATTATTTACCCCAATTATTTAAGAATTGCATTTTTTGTTAAATTTGGCACCGATATCTAGCATTGCATTTAAATGGCCCGGGGCGAAAGAGTTAAAGTCATGTCGAGTCCATTTTCAAATTGCCCTCCTTAACTATCGAATTGCCCCCCTGTGGGGCGTGGGCCCCACGTTGGGAAACACCGCTCCATACTGTTTGACCCAGTGACCGCACCAGTCTGCATTCCCATCACCAGTGCAGGAGGGTTGCCTTTTTTCCACATCCTCCCCAGCACTTATTATGTGGTGTTTTATTAATGAATGCCATTCTGACTGGTGTGAGGTGATATCTCATTGTGGTTTTATGTGCATTTCTCTAAAAATTAGTGATGTGGAACATTTTTTCAACAGCCTATTGGCCATTTGTATGTCTTCTTTGGAGAAGTGTCTATTTATTTCTTTTGCCCATTTTTGATTGGATTATTTGTCTTCCTGGTGTTGAGTTTTACAAGTTCTTTATAAATTTTGGTTATTAACCCCTTATCGGACGTATTGTCGAATATGTTTTCCCATTGTGTGGTTTGTCTTTTTATTTTGTTCATATTGTCTTTAGCTGTGCAAAAGCTTTATAGTTTTATATAGTCTCATTTGTTCATTCTGTCCTTTATTTCATTAGTCCGTGGATATAATTCAGCAAATATATTGCTGCGAGAGATGTTGGAGAGCTTACTGCCTATGTTTTCTTCTAAGATGATCATGGTTTCATGACTTACATTTAAGTCTTTTATCCATTTTGAGTTTATTTTTGTGAATGGTGTATGTTGGTGGTCTAGTTTCATTTTTTTGCAGGTAGCTGTCCAATTTTCTGACACCATTTGTTGAAGAGACTGTCTTCACTCCAGTGTATGCTCTTATCTCCTTTATGAATATCAGTTGACCATAAAGGTGTGGGTTTATTTTTGGGTTCTCTGTTCTGTTCCATTGATCTATATGCCTGTTCTTATGGCAGTACCAAGCTGTTTTGAGTACAATGGCCTTGTAGTATAACTTGATATCGGAAGTGTGATACCACTCACTTTATTCTTCTTATTCAAGATTGCTGAGGTTATTCATGTTTTTTTTGGGGGGGTTCCATATAAATTTTTGGAATATTTGTTCTATATCTTTGAAATATATTATTGGTATTTTAATAAAAATTGCATTGAATTTATAGATTGCTTTGAGTAATATAGACATTTTAATGATGTTTATTCTTTCTATCGATGAACACGGTCTATGTTTCCACTTGTTTGTATCTTCTTTGATTTCTTTTATCAATGTTTTATAATTCTCCAAGTACAAGTCTATAATCTCCTTGGTTAAATTTACTCAAAGATACTTTATTTTTTTTGTTGTTGCAATAATGAAGGGGATTGTTTCCTTAATTTCTATTTCAGAAAGTTCATTGTTGGTGTATAAAAATCCCTCTGATTTCTGAGTATTAATTTTATATCCTACCACCTTGCTGAATTCATTTATCACATCCAGTAGTTTTTTGACTGAGACTTTGGTTTTTTATGTACAGTATCATATCATCAGCAAATAATGATAGTTTTACTTTTTCTTTTTCAATTTGGATACCTTTTATTTCTTCTTGTCTGATTGCTGTGGCTAGGATTTCCAGGATTATGTTGAATAAGAATGGTGGAAGGGAGCATCCCTGTCTTGTTTCTGATCTTAAGGGGATTTCTTTTAATATTTGCCATTTGATAATGATGTTGGGTGTGGGTTTGTCATAGTTGGCCTTTATCATGTTAAGATATGATCCCTGTATCCCCACTTTGCTGAGAGTTTTGATCATAAATGGGTGCTAAATTTTATCAAATGCTTTTTCTGCATCTATTGTTAAGTTTTCTGATTCTTTTATGTTGATTTTTGAGAGATGATATGTTTTGAGGAATTTGTCCATTTCACCTAGGTTGTCTAATTTTATCTCATACAGTTCTTCATAGTATTTTCTTAAAATATTTTGTATTTCTGCTGTGTCAGTTGTTACTTCTCTTCTCTCATTTCTAATTTTATTTATTTGAGTCCTCTCTCTTTTTTTCTTGGTGAGTCTGGTTAAAGGTTCATCTATCTTGTTTACCTTTTCAAAGAACCAGCTCTTGGTTTCATATATCCTCTGTATTTTATTTTTAGACTTTATGTAATTTATTTTCGTTCTGATCTTTATTATTTTCTTCCTTCTACTTCCTCTGGGTTTTACTTGATGTTCTTTTTCTAGTACTTTTATATGCAGGGTTAAACTGTTTACTTGAGTTTTTTTAGCTTCTTAAGGTATGCCTGTAGTGCTATGAACTTCTTTCTCAGGACTGCTTTTGATGTATTCCATAAATTTTGAGTTGTTGTATGCTTGTTTTAATTTGTTTCAAGGAAATTTTTTATTTCTTCTTTGATCTCATTGTTAACCCATTTCTTATTTAATAACATGCTACTTAGTTTCCAAGTGTTTGAGCATTTTTCAGTTTTTCTATTGTAGTTGATTTCTAGTTTCATGCCATTGTGATAAAAAAGATGCTTTATATGATTTCAATCTTCTTAAATTTATTGAGACTCTTTTTTGTCCTAACATGTGGTCTATCCTAGACAATGTACCATGAGTACTTGAAAAAAAATGTATATTCTGCTGCTTTAGGGTGAAAGATTCTGAAGATATCTATTAAATCCAGTTGATCTAGTGTGTTCTTTAGTTTGCTGTTTCTTTGTTAAATTTCTTTCTTGAGGATCTATCCAGTGATGTTAGTGAGATATTGAGATCCCCTAGTATTATAGTACTGCTGTTGATCTCGAGTTTTATGTCCATCAAAATCTGCTTTATATATTTAGGCGCTCCTATATTAGGTACATTGATATTTATAATGGTTATATCTTTCTGTTCAATTGTTCCTTTTATCAAAATGTAGTGATCTTCTTTATCCCTTACTATTGCCTTTGTTTTAAGGTCGATTTTGTCAGATATAAGTATTGACACACCAGCTTTTTTTTTCATTTCCATTTGCATGAAATATTTTTTTTCAGTCCTTTACTTTCAGTTTATGTGTATCTCTTGTTTTGAGATGGGTCTCTTGTAGACAGCATATGTGTGGGTCCTATTTTCTTATCCATACAGCTTCCCTATGTCTTTTGATTGTAGCACTTAATCCATTTACATTTAAGATTATTACTGATATGTTGTTGTTTATTGCCATTATATTCTTTAAATCTACATTCCTCTTTTACTAGATTTTTTCTGCTTTTGTTCAGTTTATAACAGGCCCATTAACATTTTTTGCAACATTGGTTTGGTTGTAATGAATTTCCTAAATTTTTTTTTTTTTTTGGTCTGGGAAGCTTTTTATTTCTCCTTCAATTTTAAATGATAGCCTTGCTGGTTAAAGAAGTCTTGGTTGTAAGTTCTTGTTTTGCATTACCTCGAATATATCTTGCAATTCCCTTCTGGCCTCAAGTGTTTCTTTTGAGAAGTCAGATGTCATCCTTATGGGGACTCCTTTGTAGGTCCTTGACTGCTTTTCTCTTGCATCTTTTAGTGTTTTTTTAAATCTCTTAGCTTTGGTATTTTAATTATGATGTGTCTTGGTGTAGGTCTCTTTGGGTTCCACTTTACGGGATTCTCTGTGCTTCTTGAACTTGTGTGACTTTTTCTTTCATCAATTTTGAAAAGTTTTCAGCTATAATTTCTTCTATCAGATTCACTATCCTTTGTTCTTTCTCTTCTTCTTCAGGAACTCCTATTATGCTGATGTTATTTCTGTTCATGTTGTCACAGAGCTCTCTTAGAGTTTCCTCTGACTTTTTTTTTTTTGTATTTTTCTGAAGCTGGAAACGGGGAGAGACAGTCAGACAGACTCCCGCATGCGCCCGACCGGGATCCACCCCGCACGCCCACCAGGGGCGACGCTCTGCCCACCAGGGGGCGATGCTCTGCCCCTCCGGGGCGTCGCTCTGCCATGACCAGAGCCACTCCAGCACCTGGGGCAGAGGCCAAGGAGCCATCCCCAGCGCCCGGGCCATCTTTGCTCCAATGGAGCCTTGGCTGCGGGAGGGGAAGAGAGAGACAGAGAGGAAGGAGGTGGGGATGGAGAAGCAAATGGGTGCTTCTTCTATGTGCCCTGGCCGGGACTCAAACCCGGGTCCCCCGCACACCAGGCCGATGCTCTACTGCTGAGCCAACCAGCCAGGGCCTCCTCTGACTTTTTGATCCTCTTTTCTTTTTGCTGTTCTGCTTTCAAGCTTTCATTTATCTTGTCCTCTAACTCACTGATTCAATCCTCTGCTTCATCCAGCCTGTTTTTATTTCTTTCTAGTGTAGTCTTCCTTTCTGATATTGTGTTTGTCACTTCTGTTTTATTCTTTTTTATGATTTCTATGTCTTTTTTGATGCCAGCTATCTTTTTTTTTTTAGGTGCTCACTTTGTCCATCTATTATTGCATTAAGATTCTTGAGCATTCTAACAAGCATTATTCTAAACTCTGCATCTGGTTTTTTAACTTTTCATTTCATTTCGTTCTTTTTCTCAAGATTTCTCTTGTTGATTCATTTAAATTGCACTTCTCTGTCTTACCATTTTGTCTCTTTATAGATTAGATACCACTCTAACTATGGTTGTTAGGTCCAGAACTGCTGCTTTCCATATCTGGCTGCTGATTGTATCAGTCCTGAACCTCCCTGGCAGAAACGTGGTACAGATCAGTGGGGGGATAACTGCTTTTGACCGGCCCTTAGAAACCTTCTTGGAGCTACAAGTGATTCAGAATTTGTGGCTGTTTCTGCTGGGCCTTTATGCCATTGTAAATATCAGCTGCACTCCTAAGCTGGCTTTTATCTAATCTTGGCCAGTGTGTTTGGCCTCTCTATTCCTGAACTGAGGTCTTTCCACTGGCCCCCCCTCTGCCAACACCTCTTTAGGCACTCAGGCACCAGCACAAGCTGGTGGGCTACAGCTCTGGCTGCTCCAAGGTCATGGGGCACTCCTTGCCTCACTGGGCTCCATGCCCTGTGAGTGGACATGGCTGCCTTTCCAGCTCCATCTCCCTGATTATGTGGGAAGCCTCCTCTCTCCATCACAGTGCAGGCTGTCGGGCTCCACCCTTCAAGGGTGTGCAGGCAGCCTCTCCGGGCTCCACCTCCCACGGGAGCTCAGGACACCTCTTTGGGTTCTGCTCCTTGCTGTGTGGGTTGCCTGGCTCCACCCCCCACAGGAGCACAGCATCTCTCGCCAGGCTTTGCCTCACCCCACTGGGGTCCATTTGGTGCCTGCACAGGGAACTCCTCACCTGCAGGATTCTGCCTAAACTGGTGTGTGTGGCAGGCCCCTCTGGGCTCTGCCCCCGACTGTCATGCTGGCCAAATGCCATGGCCACGGCTGCAGCCTGGCCCTCCCACACTTCGGACGGTATTTAACAGGTTGGGGGTGTGTGTAACTGAGACCTCAGCACTCAAATCCTGTGTCCCTAATTTATCCCTTGCTTCTAAGTGTTTTTCTGCACTGACTGGAGCAGGAGAGCCTCTGGTGGGTGGGGTAATTGCTTCCCTTTACTGGCCTGGTTCTCCCAGGAAAAATGGGCACTTTAGGTTTGGGGAGTGACCCAGTACAGGGGTTAGGGTGGCTGTCCCCCACAGTCTCTCCCGAGACTACACTCTCTTCTTGCTACTCCAGTCCTCTCAGTACTCCCTGCTCCTGGAACCCCGGGTAAAAGGCTATAAATGAGGTTTTCTGCCCTGTCTCTTTAAGACGGAGCCTGGGTCTAAGAGTTCTATCTCCCTCTCACAAATAGTAACCCGGCTCTTCAACTAACTACTGTCTGTATGCCTCTTCTAGTCTCTGGGGCTTTAGTTCTAAGGCTGGGGGTCCACAACTCTCTGAGAATCCCCCCTCTGCTGTGAGAGACTCTCCAGGCCGCTTCTTCTTGTGCTGGTGTGCCAGCCCATGCTAAGGACCCCTGACCCAATTTTGCTTAACGCTTAAGAGGAACTACTTTATCGCTACAGCTGCAAGTAGAAAATTCTTACAAGCCTCAGCAGATCTAATTTTGCTAATAGAGACAGGATGTGTTCTTTTGTGCTTCAGCCTTGCAGATATTATAGGAAGGAGGTTTATTATCTTGAGAACAGTGTGTATTTTTACAAGATATTGTACAAACGTTCTGGAACAACTGTAACCTTGTAATTTTTGCCTATAAATACCTCTCTCTCCCTGAGCTCATCGCTGTTCATTGCTACCTTGTGCAGTAGACAGACACCAGCCAGCTAATAAAGGCTCTACAAATTCCTAATCAATTTGGGCTCTAGTTCCATTCAGTATGGGTTGCACCACAACATCGCTCACTCCTGGGAGTGGGGCAGCCCTTTCTGCGTCTCTGCCTTTCCTACCAGTTGAGTGTGGTTCCTTCGATGGTGCTTGGTTATAGATTCTTCTTAATTTAGTCCAAATTTGGTTTTTTAAGATGATTATTCCTAAATTAAGTTGTAATCCACTTTGGTTCTGGGAGGTGGGAGTTGTAATGTCTGCCTACTTTCTCGCCATTTTTCTCTCTCTATGTTTTCTTAATTTTATTCTGTTTTCCTGGATGCATGTAATATGCGCTATGTATTGGTGCAAACAAATTACAATAAATTCAGAGTCTCAAAACACATGTTTATTATCTCATAGTATCTATGGATCAAGAACACTGCATGGCTTAGTGTGTCCTTTGCTCTGGGTCACACAGGACTGGAACCAGGGTTTGAGTCAGCCTGCATAATGGAAACTCAGAGTATTCTTCCAAGCTCATTCAGTTTGTTCGCAGAATTTATTTCCTTGTAATTCTAGGACTGAGACAGTTAGCTCTCAGACACTGCCTCTCTCCATAGACAGTTACGCCATAGCTTCTTGCTTCTTCAAGACCAGAAGGAGAACATCTCCAACTTTGACTTCCTGTTTTCTAGAGTTCATCTGATTTGGTGTCTTAATTATCTTTGAATAATATTTTAAATATCACTGATAATAATATCCTTTAATTAACTGACAATGGGCTGATTTGGAATCTTAATTACCTCTGAAAAATAGCTTCATCTTTGCCACTTAATGTAATCTAATCGTGATAAAAGATGTAACAGCCCATCATATTAACAAACCCTATTTACATTCATAGGGAGAGTACTACATAGGTATACACAAAGGCATGAGAATTTTGGTGATTATCTAAGATCTCTGCCTATCATATCAATATTCCTTTAAAAACATGGTATAACTGCTATTTCATAGTTTATTAAATTTAAACACTGCATATTAATTCTTACTTTCTCCATTAATGACTTTTAAGTTTGCCTTATAAAATATAATTATTTTACAGTGCACTGGGACAGCTTTTTGCTTATCTTCATGTAAGTTTAGGAGTCAGTTTTTGGCTCTTGGCCATGACAAAGGCAGTAACTAACTATGGTAAGTAGTTTAAAGTTCAAAATTCATGAGTGAAACTTAGGGCCAAGTATTTAACTGATAACTTATCCTCAAAACAATCAGTTAGATACTCCATATATTTTTTTAAAGTACTTTTAAGATTTTTATTTATTGCTTTTAGAAGGAGAGAATAACAAAGAGAAAGAGAGAGAGACGAACATTCATCTGTTCCATATATGCCCTGACTGGAGATCAAACCAGCAACCTCTGTGCTTCAGGACAATGCTCTAACCAATGGAGTTATTAGGCCAGACAATATCCCATTTCTATATGACAAAATTTGTGGGAAACTTGTGCATGAACTCTTCTGAAGCCAAATATCAGCAGTTTTATCCAGAAATGCATCATGTCTTAATGTAAATAGAAATATATTAGGAGATTGTTACTAGATGTTTCTTAGTCTCTAACCACTTACCTGAACTCTCTTTCTTTTACCTCTTTGTATACTTTGATTTCATTAAAGTTTTACATGAATGTGATCATTGAAGTCTTATTTTTTAAAAAATTATCTAAACCTTAAAGTCTTTGGAATATTTAAGCTTCTAGTTAATTTCAGTAATTTTGTACCTTTAAATTTTTTTCTCTTTAGATCATAATACAGTGTTGAAAGCTTTCTATAAATAACTGAGTAGCAAATACCTTCAATTTCATGGGCCAGTCACTGTTGAAACTACTCAACTCTGCCACTGTAGTTTAAATGAAGACATAGCTAATAGCTAAATTAATGGAATGGCTGTGTTACAATAGAGTTTTATATACAGAAACAGATAGTTGGTGGAACAAATATGGTTCACAGGTCATAGTTTGCCAGCCCCTGTCAAAGTGTGTGAAATGAGAATGTAGGCATCAACCTTACTTTCCACATGGCTTTGTTCTTTTCTACATCATATCCTTCCACTTATAAATGTACTTAAGAATCTTGCTGCACTGAAACAGCTGTTTTATATTATCAGTCAATTTCATTATAAAAGGGGAAAATCTATAAGGTATGTGTTATAGCCAAACTGTAAGATGACCACCTTCTGGTGTATAAGCTCTTTTTTTTTAAGTTTTTTTTCAAGGTTTCATTCTTTTTTTTTTTTTTTTCTTTTTTGAAGCTGGAAACGGGGAGAGACAGTCAGACAGACTCCCGCATGCGCCCGACTGGGATCCACCCGGCACGCCCACCAGGGGCGAAGCTCTGCCCACCAGGGGGCAATGCTCTGCCCCTCCGGGGCGTCGCTCTGCTGTGACCAGAGCCACTCTAGCGCCTGGGGCAGAGGCCAAGGAGCCATCCCCAGCGCCCGGGCCATCTTTGCTCCAATGGAGCCTCGGTTGCAGGAGGGGAAGAGAGAGACAGAGAGGAAGGAGGGGGTGGGGGTGGAGAAGCAAATGGGCACTTCTCCTATGTGCCCTGGCCGGGAATCGAACCCGGGTCCCCCGCACACCAGGCTGACGCTCTACCGCTGAGCCAACCGGCCAGGGCCATTTTGTTTTTTATTTTTATTTTTTAATTTTTTTAATGGGGTGACATTGATAAATCAGGGTACATATGTTCAGAGAAAACATCTGCAGATTATTTTGACGTTTGTTATGTTGCATACCCCTCACCCAAAGTCAAATTGTCTTCCATCACCTTCTATCTGTTTTTTTTTCATACTTTTTTTTTTTTTACAGAGACAGAGAGAGTCAGAAAGAGGGATAAACAGGGACAGACAGACAGGAACAGAGAGATGAGAAGCACCAATCATTAGTTTTTTGTTGCGCGTTGCAACACCTTAGTTGTTCATTGATTGCTTTCTCATATGTGCCTTGACCGTGGGCCTTCAGCAGACCAAGTAACCCCTTGCTTGAGCCAGTGACCTTGGGTCCAAGCTGGTGAGCTTTGCTTAAACCAGATGAGCCCGCACTCAAGCTGGCGACCTCCGGGTCTCGAACCTGGGTTTTCCGCATCCCAGTCAGATGCTCTATCCACTGCGCCACTGCCTGGTCAGGTGTATCTTGTTTTCTTTGTGCCCCTCCCATGCTTTATTCATTTTGGAGGGGAGAGAGAGGGAAGGGAGGAACAGGAAGCATTAATTTCCTTATGTACCTTGACCAGGCAAGTTCAGGGCTTTGAACCGGCAACCTCAGCGTTCCAGGTCCACAATTTATCCACTGCACCACCACAGGTCAGAAAAATGTTAACATTAAAAAATGAATTTTGAGTAAAGCTCAAATCCAGGTGTTCTCAGGAAAGCATGGTTTAAAGAAAAAGCTGTAGGCATGAGTTTAAAATTCTCTATTAAGATTACAGAAAGAGCAAAGCTAGTGTTTTAATTCAATCAGAGAAGAGATCTATAAAGGGTATACTTTACAAATAATCTTGGCTAAACAACAAGATTTCCAGGAAACTTGTGGGTATATTTCCTCATTTGTATTAGCATAAGCTTCATATGAGAATCTCACACATATTCTTGTGCTGTGGCTTTTGTGAATGGAGCAAACCCCAAAAGATTTGTAGGTGACCCTAATATTTTTTGGAAAAAAAATTATGTCAGTGGAAACATGACTAGCTTGATAAAACAAAAGACAGTAAAAATATATTACATACATACATACAAAGACACAGATATATGTAAATGAGAATTTTGGTCCCTCAAAATATGTGCAAGCAGAAAGTATACTATAAAATCTGTGAGGTTACAAACAAATGTTACTTTTTATTGAAAAAGAAAGAATAATTTAGAACAGAACCAAGACCCTAAATTGTAGACCCAAAATTATGGAGATTCTCCTTAAGACAAAAGTAAGACAGAGTTATAATGAAATAAGTCCCACCATTTGTTCAGGAGTATTTCAGAATCACTATAAATCAGTGCTAACTTTATATCTCTCTTCTCCCCAACCTCCACAAAATATTTGAATAAGATTATCTGTAGAGTGTATCCTTCTTTGGATATTGGGTAGATAGGGAAAGAAAACTTAGTATTGTTAGATTCACAGGTCTTAAAATTGAGAGAAATGTACTTAAGAAGCTAAATTGAAGGAACTATATACATGTGTTGAGTCTCATCCACACCAAACCTGAACATGATGAACTTCTAGACTTTTAACTGATGGTATAATGGAATGAGATTTCAGAGGTATATATTTTTGCATGTGGGAAAGACATAAATGTTTTGGGGTCAAAGTTTGGATCCTCATAGTTAACCTCCTACATGTTCCTAATGATCCTTGGCTCATGGTAGTCAACCTTTATGAAAATATCAAATACATTGTGTTAGGATTGGTCAGTGTTTTCAATAGAATATAGCATAAATCATAAATATCACTTTTGAAGCTAGGTCATAAAAGACAGTGCAAGACACTTTTTCATTTCGTTTGAGTGACCAGAAGCCAGCTACCATGTCATGAGCAACCTTTTGGGGAGGTCCGTGTAGCCAGAGATAAATTAAAGCTCTTGCTGACAACCATGTAGGCAAGCCTTCTTGGAAGCAGCTTTTCCATCCAGTGTTAGGATTTTTGGCCACTGCAACCTAGCCTACATTTTCCCAGCAACCTCCTAACCGATATTGAGCCAGAATGACCTCACTCAGTTGCTCCTGTATTCCTAATTCATAGATATCATGTGATATAATGAATGTTTTTCTTGTTTAAACTGAAAAACAAGGTTAGATTGTTGTCTACAGTACTTAGTTAATACATTTTTTAAATCATACTGACTCTATGAACAAAGGTTATTTCAGATTCCAACAGCAAGCCAAAATTATATCTCCTAATTTAAGGTTCTGTTTTAATAATCCCTGTGAAATTAAAAGCAAATTCTCTGTCAAATTTAAGCTCTCTAACAAAGAATCTTGACTATTAAATAAATATAATTAATAAAAATACAGTTTATTTACATAAAAGCTTTTCAACAGTTTAAAAATGTAAATAAGATATTTTCTATCTAAGAGGAATTATCCACCTAAAAGAGGAGACAACCACAAACTTGAAGAAAACTGTAGTATAATATTGCAAATTAAATTAGTATCATCATAGAGTCATAGAAAGAAGAACAGAGATGCAAAATAAATAAAAATATTAAAGTCAAGCTGGAGTTGATCAAGCTCAGGAAAGCAATAGAATGCTAAAAGCAAAGGGATGAACAAAGATTTACAAGGCAAATGGAAACAAGAAGTAAGCAAGTGTTGCACTCCTGATACTGAGCAAGCCAGTATACCTATAGAATTAAAGGGAAGAAAGATACTTTATAACATTAAAATCAAATTACTATGAAAGTTAATCAATGAATAAGTAAGTCAAACCACAAATTGGTTTATCTTTCTCCCTTTTCCTCACTTTCTAAAGTCAATAAAGTAAGTCAAAAATTAGTAATCAAAGTGATTTTAACAAGCCTCTCAATACAAGGTAGAAAATTTGAACAGGATATACCTTTTTTTCAAATGGACCTGATGTATCCACAGACATTAATATGTTTTGATATTTATTTATTTGTATATTCATATATAATGATTATTTACATAATTTTATAAAACTCGAAAAGTATATGTATACATATATATTTGTGTGTTCATTGTATATAAATTCTAAAGTCAGTGTTCTACGTGTTGAAAAACCCTTCACGTATTCCATTAGAACCATATAAACGGCATTGACACCAAGTATCTCCACTTCTCTTAACACTGTTCTGGTCATGCTTAGTTACAGGTAGAAAAAAATAATAATTAATAAGATAAAAATTAAATTTATAAAACCTTGTATTTATATATAACATGATAATATATTTAAATTAAATGAGAGAATCAATAGCAATCCCAACTCAAATAATAAATTCAGTAAATTAGTCAGTTGTGAAATTAATATACGAAAATAGATGACATGCATTTACAGAAATAAAACCAATTAGAGGACAGTGGATGAAAAACCCTATTTATAGTGATAAATAAAGTCAAATATTTAAGAATAAACTTACAAAGGACTACTCAAAATCTGTATGAAAAAAATGTAAAGCATTTCTGAAAATATAAACCTTAAAACATAAAGACAGGTTAGGACTTTCTTTAATTTAGTTTATAAATTTAAGTGATTTCCATAAAACCCAATGACTAAGGGATCTGAGCAAGTTGACACTGAAGTTCATATAGAAAATAAACACAGAGAATAAGTGAAATGTAAAACTGAAGCTATTAGGAAGTACTAAGTCTACTAATCATTAGAACATTAATTGCACTTTAATATTATACAGTTAGAGGTCTGAATAGAACATCTTCTTCTAGTGTATGATAAATAACCTATAGACTGAAAAATAACTTCATATATTTTTGTGGATCCCAGAGCTTTTTGAATTCTCCCCCACTGGATTCCACTTTTAAGACTGCATCCCTTGAGGTCTCACTTAACTCCTTTCCTTGTCTCTCTTGCTTCCTCTGCATCTTTTCAGACTGCTCCAGGAAGGTTGACTTCTGAGACTTCAGGAGTGCTGCACCCAGGACTGACAATTCCATCAAGAATCCTTTTGAAAAATAATAAGTTTTTCTAAAGGAAATTTTAAGAAAATCAAAAATTTTCTGCAGCATTTTGATGACATTTTATTTAACTAATATATAACATGTTTTTATTTCACATATTTCTTGAAACCTAAACCTAATCATATAAATATCTATTCATTTCTTATGGTATTTTCTAAACAATTTTCAGGTAATATCCCCTTCAGGGTCTACCATAACCATTTAGGAATCTAGGTTTCAATATTTGTGTGCCCACTGGATGGTTTAACTGAAAGCAGAGGGTTTCCTGTACTTCACCATTCAGGAGTGGGAGGGAGTATAACAGCAATCAAAGTTCCCCCATTGTAAGAGAGTTTAATTCCAATGTTCTCTAAAGTAAAGACGATAGCATATGTTTAACATCTGTATGTTCAATGAATGATGGAAATAGAAGCTTGATAATAAAGATTTTCCCTCTCTATGTGCTTGTGATTATGCAACAAATTACAAATAAAATACCACAAATTTTATAATGAATTTAATTACCTGCTTATGATTGCTCATAGCTATTGCTTTCCTAACTCTCTGCCTTTGCTCCTGCTGTTAACTACATGACTGAGAAAAATGTACAAGTACTTTAGGATTTCCAAATCTTTTTTATCATGTGAGACACAGCTCAAAATCCAATTGCTACTTGAATTTCTGCTTTCCCAAACATTTTCCAAGATTGTCTGTCACTTTGGAATGATTATGAACCGCTTCCTTTGTAACTGACTTCAGGAATCTCAGCACCATTCATTTGGCAAGCACTTGAGTTCTTACCATATGCTATGACCTACAGATACTAAAGAGATGAGAGTACGTCACTCTCATCGTCACTATATTACAATAATTAAAGCTGCTTTTTTCTTAAGTCTATCAACCTTTGAGGGGTATATAAAAAAACTCCCAGAACATCTATCAAAATTCCACCACTGAATTACTTAATTATGGGTAGAAACATACATTTATTTTCTTAATGTATTTAAGACAAAAATATAGTTCTACCAAAACACAAGGGTCATTCCTGTCTTTAAAAATGTGAAAATGTTATTGCCTTTGCCTACAGAGCTTTTTCCCTTACCTGTCTCTCAAGTTAACTCCTATTCACCCTTACAAGCTCAATTTATAGATAAGACAGATATGTTTAATTCCATTAAAATGTAAATAACAAATGGTGCTATAAAGCAAGAGAAATGAATATATTGTGACAAATAAATTCACATTTGTTAAAATTTTTATGTATTGTTGTAGCCAGTTGATAAGAAGACGAATCCTTCTGATCAAAAACTAGAAAAAAGCATAAATAGGCACCTTTAGTTTTCCTGCACTATTTTCTATTTACAAATTAATGTTGACCTTTTCTCTGTATGTAGAAGCTCAAATTCTTCTCAGTTTTTTCAATTGTAAAAGAAATTCACTTACTATAACTGGATAATAAATATCAAAAGCTTTGCAATCTTTCAATGGGTCAAAAAGAAAAATTACTAAATTCTAAATATTAAATACTAAAATTCTAAATAATGACATAACTTTATATAATTGAGGAAATGCAATTCTATTTGAAAACTATGCTTTATGCATGAGTGTCACTAACAACTTATAATTTTGGTAAATTGTCTTTCAGTATATTTGTTTCAAAGAGAATGACTTTTAGAACAGCTTACGTTATGACAAAAGAGTCACATACCTGAGTTATACTGAGAAATACCATGTGGTATTTTCATAGATATAAACAATATAACTCTCTTGAAATGGAAGAGACTAAAAAGTGGTAACACAAACGTGACTTTCAAAGCTCTAGCTCCTAGACCAGTAATTGAAGATAGGATAAGATATTGAATGATATGTTACAGAGAATTTAAAAGGAGGTATTTGTGGGAGAGGATTGCTTTCCTAAAAGAAATTATCTGTATTTAGTTTAAGTCCTAAAATCCAAAATTTGAGTGAACCATATTTATGATTACTGAAAATATATCATAATTTTAATAGAACATAAGATTAGACTGATGAAGTACTCTAACCCCGGTGATATTTTTAGATATAAGGGCTTCCTGTGTGGTTGCACCCAGAAAGCACTTATTTTCAGATTTGATACTAACTGATTAATTTTACATATAGAACAAAGATGTTAACCTATGTACTTATTGCTTTCTTTTTATACTCTCTGTTGGATTTTATACCAAGGATAATCAAAAATTGTTGTATTCAGACTTTTGTTCGAATACTACAATTTCCTTCTTCCCAGGAAATGTACATTCTACAAAGATCCTGGCATCTTTCTCTGAAAAACAGGTACTTTTTAAGATATTAATTTATTTTTTAATATATACTATTTCAAAAATTGTTAAACAAAATTTGATCAACATAATTTGAATAAATACATGAGATATTAGATTTATAAATAAGGAGGTACATACTCAGATAGATGAAAGAACTATAGTTTGATTGATAGCTAGATATAGATGATAGATAGGAAGATCAGAACAGACTTGAATATGTTTTCTTGATTATAATAACCATTAGAAATGAGATCATCAGAAATACCTGGAAGAAAATTCTTACTTCACTCTATGTGGAAGGATATTTGAATAAAAGAAAGAAACCCAAAATTCTACTGAGAAAAAGTGCAGTAAACTTTCTACGGGATTTGCACATTCAGTAATACAGGTACATGGAATAGCCATGGACTAGTTAGGTACTAAAACATAAGCAAAACTTCTTTTAATAATTTAAAATTCCTTTTGAGCTGGAATCTGTTTGGTGTATAAAATATTCCGTTTGGCATCAAAACCAAATTGTTGACATTATAAAGTGCAGAAATGAACTTAATAAATAATTTTAGCAATAACAAATTTATTAAGACGTGACTTCTGCCATCAGAGACTGTCTTAGTGAGGAATCAGCAGTACAAAACAAAACAAAAAGTGGTGATGGCTTGACAGAGAAACGTCAAAAATAAGGAGAGTTTGTGAGAAGAAATAAAATATTATTGAACGGTCTGAAAAAGTTTCTTGACAAGAGGTTTAATTTGTCATATTTTAAATAATTACCTGGTGATAATGGAGCAACACCAGCAATAAATCTATACTAAACAGAAAAACGAGTTTAACCAGAAGTATGAAGGTCTATAAGAACATATCATAACTGAAGAGAGTGATTAAAATGAATGTGGAGATGGATGCTGTGGGATGTAAAGACCAAAACAGGTGCAGGTTAAGTGAAACTAGGAGATTTTCTACAACTTGGCTTAAAAAAAAAATCTTTTACTTACATAATGACAATTATTGACTCAACACATATCATCCATTTGTAATCTGGTAATATAATTTAACATGAATATTTAACTTGAATGCAAAAAATAATGTGCTATAACAATTTTTTATAAATCTTTTACAGATTTTAATGATCATCTGTTCTTAAAATAGTCTCTATTTCAAAAGAATATCCAAATTAATTATTCAAATAACATCTTTATACATTGTTTATTTTAGTGATGGTATTCATATGGCCAATTAACTCATAATAAAGCTTTCATGATTTTCAGAAATGAGAGAAGAAAGGGTGACTTACTCTGAGGTGCGAGTTCATTCTTCATCCCAGCAGCAGAGAAGGACACTTGAAGTTTCTGAAACCAAGAGGGTATGGGCATCTAGGTTCATCACTTTTATTTTATTCTTTTACTTTAAATAAAATAATGATACTTTAAAACAATGTCTGAAATATGTCTGAAATTGAACACAACAACTGTACAAACTTGTACACACAATGAAAATATTATCTCCCCAATCTTAAAATATTCTATGACTGTGGATTATGGCAAATGACATTGCCCAAAATCACCTTAACTCTAGAGTAAATAAATCCATTTCAAGTGAACAAATCACTTTCATAAGATTATTTAATTTACCATACCCAGTCTTTTCAAGGTAACAATCACAAACTGAGTAATTTGAGAAATAAAGAAAATCAATCATCGATTCATACCTACTGTGAATTTGTGGTTATTTTATTTATTTAATTTAAAAAATTATACTTTCCAGAGAAAGGCAAATACCAAATGATTTCACTTATATGTGGAAAACTCATAGATACAGAGAGCAGAGTGATGGTTCCCAGAAAGGGTTGGGGAACTGGGTGTCAGGGGTGAAGGGATTGAGAAGTACAGATTGGCAGTTACAAAATAGTCATGGGGATGTAAATTACAGCATAGGAATATAGACAATAATATTGTAATAACTATGCATAGTGCCTGGTAGGTACTTGAAATATTAAGGGTTCACTTTGTAAAGTATATGACTGTCTAACCACTGTGCTGTATGCCTGAAGCTAATACAAAGTAATATTGAATACCAACTGTAAATTTATGAAAGAAAAATAGAAACAGAGGCATAGACACATAAAAAAGATGGGCAGCAGTAAGAAGAGAGGGTAGTGAGGGGACAGGATGAAAGATGGTGAAGGGACTATCCAAAAAACATATATACAGAACACATAAAAAAGACAGCAGGGTGGTAATAGCCAGAGGGAAGGGGAGGAGGGAGTAGGTGAAGGTGGACAAAGAGGGTGGAAACAAGACTTTGCTTGGGGTAGAGGTTGCAGCTTGCAGTGTGCAGATGGTGTTATATTGAATTGTACACTTGAAACCTGTATGGTATTGTGAGCCAATGTTCTTCTAATTAATTCAAATTAAAAAAAATTAAAAGAAAAAAATAAAATGATACTCACCGACATCAAACACCTGTACATAAAATATAGTTTTCTCTACATTTTACCATTATTATGTTTCTATTTTATCACAATTTTTTTTGTGTGTGTGACAGAGAGAGACAGAGAGAGGGACAGATAGGGACAGACAGATAGGAAGGGAGAGAGATGAGAAGCATCAATTCTTTGTTGTGGCACTTTAGTTGATGGGGGGGCACAGCACAGTGAGTGACCCGTTGCTCAAGTCAGCGACCTTGGGCTCAAGCTGGTGAGCCTTGCTCAAACCAGATGAGCCCGGGCTCTGGCCGGTGACCTCGGGGTTTTGAATCTAGGTCCTCCAGATCCCAGTCCAATGCTCTATCCACTGCACCACAGCCTGGCCAGGCTCTTTATATGCTGTTTTAATGTCTTTTGCTCTTAAGTCCCACATGTAAACACTGGAGTATATAGTGTAAACATTTTTTCTCAAGATGTATGAAATTGTAAACCTCTCAAGGTCTCAAATACAGTTGGTTGAGGATGACTATTGGGTTGCCACAGTCTCACATTCCATGCTTGCTTTTGTTCTGTATGTAGTTGATTGTTGCAAGACTTATACAAAGAAAAATTGTTTTTATTTTATTTTACTTTATTTTTTTATGTAAAACTTCCAGATTTTTAATGTAGATTAAAAATAAATGTTTGCAGGCCAAATATTTTGAGATCAAACAAATGTCTGCAGGTCAAATACTTCTGTAAGATGTAGGTTTCAAATTCTGCCAATCAAAGAACTTGATTAAATTTGCTGACTTGGCTTTTTAAAAATAAAATTGTCTCACTTTAATAGTGGCTTTTTTCTTCTTTTACTTTTAAAATCTTTTCCAATTACAGTTGACATTAATTATTTTATATTAGTTTTAGGTGTACAGTATAGTGATTAGACAATTAAATAATTTACAAAGTGGTCCCCCCGATAAGTTGAGTTCCCACCTGGCCCCATACATAGTTATAACAATATTATCTACTATATTCCCTATATTCCCTGTGCTGTATTTTACATTCCCAGGACTATTTGGTAACTGCCAATTTGTACTTTTTAATCCCTTTACCTCATAGTGGATTTGATATGTAGAGACTTGACCTTTGTGTACCTAGTTCAACTCATTTTATATATTTTTCCGTTTTATTCTTATGGGTTTTTAAAATTAATTTTAATTTATTGTGTTTACATGGATTCAAGTGTTCCACTGAATATAATTCCCTCAGCCCCTCCTCCATGTCCCCCCTTATACCACTTTTTCTTCCCTCTCCTCAACACACTCCCCACTTCCCTCTAGGATTCACTGTCTTATTATCAATATCTCTGTGTTATGTATATAATTTCACAAATCCCTTTACCTTCTCTGATCCCATCCCCTCATCTCTGGTATTTATTTTTTATTGAGATATAAAGGATATACAATTAGTTTCAGGTATACAACCTAATTATTCGATGTTTGTATATATTGTAAAATGATCACTGCAATAAATCTAGTCACCATTATCACCACAATTACAGATTTTTCTGTGTATTTGATGTGAACTTTTAAAAATTTTAATTTATTGTGTTTACATAGATTGTAGTGTCTCCCCGAATGCATCTCCCCTCCCCCGTGTTCCCCACAGCATCCCCCTTGTCCTCCTCCCTGCAATGCCCTCCCTCTTTCATTCCAGGATTAGCTTTTCTGCTCTCTATAATGTTGTGTTATGTGTGTATAATTTAACCAATCTTTTTCCCTTTTCTGATCCCATCCTATCATCTTTTTTCCCTCTGTCCGCTTTCCCTCTGGACCCGTTGATCCCGCCTCTGTCTCAATTCCGTTTCTCAGTTCATGTTGTTCATTGGATTCCTCAAATGAGTGAGGTCATATGATATTTTTCTTTCTCTGCCTGGCTTACTTCACTTAACATAATAGTTTCCAGGTCCATCCATGTTGTCGCAAATGGTAAGATTTCCTTCTTTTTCATGGCCCCATAGTATTCCATTCTATATATACCACTGCTTTTTAATCCATTTGCCCAGTGACGGGCACTTGGGCTGTTTCCAAACAGCTTGGTACTGGCATAAGAACAGTCATATAGATCAATTGAACAGAACAGAGAACCAGAAATAAACCCACACCTTTATGGACAATTGATATTTGACTAAGGAGATAATAGCATACAATGGAGTAAAGACAGTCTCTTTTAACAAATGGGCTTGGGAAAATTGGACAGCTACCTGAAAAAAAAGAAACTAGACCACCAACTTACACTATTCACAAAAATAAACTCAAAATGATGTGAACTTTTAAGATCTGCTCTGTCAGCAACTTTCAAATGCACAATATAATAATAACTTGTCATGATGCTATACGTTATATCTTCATGATTTATTTTATAACTGGAAAATTGTACATGAATACCTTTTTCACCCACTTCACCCCACCCTCTCATCCTCCACTTTGCAAACACAGGTTTACTTTATTATTCCACACATTTAAGTGAGAGCTTATGGTATTTGTATTTCTCTGTCTAACTTAGCATAATGCCTTTAAATTCCATTTGTGTTATCATAAATGACAAGATTTTCTTTTGTTATGACTGAATAATATTCCACCATATCTATATATCTATTATCTATCTATCTATCTATCATCTATCTATTATATATCTATCTAAACATTCATATATCAAATGGAATATATATATATATATTTCATTCATCTATCAAAAAACACATGTTTCCATATCTTGGCAATTGTGAATAAATGCTGTAGCGAAAATGGTGCTGCAGATATCTTTTGACTTAGTGTTCAGAGGGAAAGATCAACTGTCGGGAGCCGATCCACTAATGCTGGCTAACTAGGTCACAGCAGAAGAAGATCCACAACTGCTGGTTGACAAAGTCACAGCAAAAGAAGATAGAGTCACCGCAGTAAGACCAACAGCTGCGGGTTGACAAAGTTACCGCAAGGAAAGGCACAACGACACTTCCCCTTTTAATCTTTTGAATTAATCTGGCCTTATATTCCCCCCTTTTCTGGGTGTGTGCTATTATTTATGGCACAGGGATAATAGTACCATACTTTCCCTGTAGATTTGTAGTAATTTCTTTGGAAATGAGACAGAAGGTGTAAGTTCCACAGAAAAGCCTGTAAGCCCCTTGAACTGGGCTCATAAACATAAGAGGCTGGCCATGATATCCCTCATAAAGGGTTAAGTTTGTAGGAGAATTTCTTCTTATTAATCATGTTAGAAAGAATAAAGTTAGAACTTAGCTAGTATATGAATATAGTAAATAAATAAAGTTTAACTAGACATTAGAATCTTAGGTAAAGTATAGTGGAGTGGCCTGTTGCGTGGCCTTGGATAGGAGTGCAGCTGGCTAGTAAAGAATGTCTTGTTAAAAGACTTGTTTTGTCACTGAAGACAGTTGCTGGGCTTTTCTCAGTAAAACATTCTCATGAGATTTTTGTATTTTCCAAGAATAAGGAGAAGAATGTGGTGGGATTCATAGCAGCAATAGCAACTAATGCCTTCTGATATTATGTTGCTACTAGCTATCTTGCAGGTGCACTCTATGTATCTTTAAGTAAAAATTACTCTTTATACTATGTCAGTTTCTTAATAGCAAGCCTTTTGTAGTCTTGTGAGAAAAGAATTAGGACACAACATGAACTCAAGGCTATTTGCCTGAGCAAGCGGTGGTCCTCTGCTAGTCCTTGATGATTTCGTCTGCTATCTCTTTCTGTGCCCTTGACTCACAAGGACCCCTGGATCCTCCCCCCGGGGCTGGACCCCGGCAATCAACAATGTGAAATTGTATCCATAAGCCAGCTACATACCACACATGTCCATAACAAGATCCTCAGTAACATTCTTGACAGCAATTTATTATTACTAGAAGCACAGTCCAAAATGGAGAGATGAAGGGGGATAAAGATGTAGAAATAATAATTAATGAATTTAAAAGGTTGTTCTAAAATTTTCAAAAAAGGCATATGGGAGATAAATAATTTGATAGCTAGAGAAGTATAAGAAAAAAGGGAGGCAGCTTGTTTGTTTATTTTCCTGTCCTTGCTTGAATCACTTTCAGATCAGAGAGAAGTAAAATGGCTTTTAAAATAGTAAATGGGAAGGCTTAGATTAAGTAAAAAGACTGAACAATGTACTGAAAAATGGAAAGGACTTTCTAAATGTAAACACAGTAAGATAGATAGGAAAATACTGGTAGATTTGATTGTTTTAAAAATACTTAAAATTTCAAGAACAAAATTTTACAAAGGATAATAAACAGCTGAAAAAATACACATACGTAGATCAGGTAAGGATTTGATACATTGAATATATAATAGGCTCACTAAAATAATATTTACAACATTAAAATCCCCAATGGGCAAAAATATGTCAGCATATTATTCATAGAAAAAATAAATATAGTTAATACGTTTATTAAAGAGTTCAAATTCCGGTAGCAGAAGAAAACATAAGTTGAAACTAGTGTTAACAATGTTTGTGTATAAAATTTCAAATTCCACAGTAACAGAGTTGATGACAAATTATATTGCAATGTTAGTCCATAGAAAAAAATTGCTTTTAAGTCTGAAAAGACAATCGTCAATACATCAAGATATATATGAGTGAATATTATGCAATCCATTTATAAACACTTATTAAAAATGTAATGAGCTATTAAAGCAGTAAAAACTATTTTAACTGAATAAAACACATAGTAAATGTAATAAAGCAAAATAATGGTGGTGTGCTTTTGAGTGGAACAGTTAGTAATTGGGTTTTAATTTCTTTTTAATCATTTCTCAAATTTTCAAATGTTAAAAATGATTGCATATAACTTTTAAATGTTTTATATTCAAAAGAGAATAAACATTTCATTTTTGAATTTCACATTAAAATTAATATCAAGACCATTAACTCCAGAACAGTTTTACATAATGAATTGGCAGATGTGCAAAATCACACAACTGGATAAAGTCTATAGATACGTCTTTGGAGTTGAATTATGAAATACTAAAAAACAACACAGAAACAGACTCATAGCTACAGAGAACAGTCTGATGGTTGCCAGAGGAGAGGGTGTTTCAGGGACTGCGTGAGAAAGGTGAAGGGATTGAGTGTGGATTGGTAGTTATAAAATAGTTACGGGAACATAAAGTACACCACAGAAAACATAATCAATAATATTGTGGTAATTATGTATGGTTCCAGGTGGGTACTGGAAATATCAGGGGAATATATTATAATATAAAGTATATGATTGTCTAATCACTATGCTGTACACCTGAAACTAATACAAAATAATACGGACTGTAAACATAATTAAAAAAATTATAATTGTGAATAAACATATAGAAGCTAATGTTGAAGCAATGCACGAATCTCTCTGATAGGCAATTCTGCCCTGCCTAGTTCATGGAAGATAATTTTAGCAGTTCTGTGGATCATCATCTTGGTACTCGTTGTGTCTGTTAGAATCTTAGGCATAAAAGGTAAGTCTACATGATATTAAAGACGTCAACTTGTTTACTATTCATAGAAAGATCTCTAAGATTTTTCATGTATAATTTCTTTTTATATTTTTTATTTTTTAAATTTCTTTTTATTTTGTCTTATATAGTAGTAGCTCATTAATTTTTTCTTTTTTTTTTAAATTTTATTTTTTTAATGGGGCGACATCAATAAATCAGGATACATATATTCAAAGATAACAAGTCCAGGTTATCTTGTCATTCAATTATGTTGCATACCCATCACCCAAAGTCAGATTGTCCTCTGTCACCTTCTATCTAGTTTTCTTTGTGCCCCTCCCCCTCCCCCTCCCTCTCCCTTTTCCCTCTCTCCCCCGTAACCACCACACTCTTATCAATGTCTCTTAGTTTCACTTTTATGTCCCACCTACGTATGAAATAATGCAGTTCCTGCTTTTTTCTGATTTACTTATTTCGCTTCATATCATGTTATCAAGATCCCACCATTTTGCTGTAAATGATCTGATGTCATCATTTCTTATGGCTGAGTAGTATTCCATAGTGTATATGTGCCACATCTTCTTTATTCAGTCATCTATTGATGGGCTTTTTGGTTGTTTCCATGTCCTGGCCACTATGAACAATGCTGCAATAAACATGAGGCTGCATGTGTCTTTACGTATCAAAGTTTCTGAATTTTTTGGGTATATACCCAGTAGAGGGATTGCTGGGACATAAGGTAGTTCTATTTTCATTTTTTGAGGAACTACCATACTTTCTTCCATAATGGTTGTACTACTTTACATTCCCACCAACAGTGTATGAGGGTCCCTTTTTCTCCACAGCCTCTCCAACAATTGCTATTACCTGTCTTGTTAATAATAGCTAATCGAACAGGTGTGAGGTGGTATCTCATCGCAGTTTTGATTTGCATTTCTATAATAGCTGAAGAAGATGAGCATCTTTTCATATATCTGTTGGCCATTTGTATTTCTTCCTGGGAGAAGTGTCTGTTCATGTCCTCTTCCCATTTGTTAATTGGATTGTTTGTTTGTTGTTGAGTTTTATGAGTTCTTTGTATATTTTGGATATTAGGCCCTTATCTGAGCTGTTGTTTGAAAATATCATTTCCCATTTAGTTGGCTTTCTGTTTATTTTGTTATCAGTTTCTCTTGCTGAGCAAAAACTTCTTAGTCTGATGTAGTCCCATTCATTAATTTTTGCCTTCACTTCTCTTGCCTGTGGAGTCAAATTCATAAAATGCTCTTTAAAACCCAGGTCCATGAGTTGAGTACCTATGTCTTCTTCTATGTACTTAATTGTTTCAGGTCTTATGTTTAGGTCTTTGATCCATTTTGAGTTAATTTTAGTACAGGGGGACAAACTGTAGTCCAGTTTCATTCTTTTGTATGTGGCTTTCCAGTTTTCCCAGCAACATTTGTTGAAGAGGCTTTCTTTTCTCCATTGTGTGTTGTTGGCCCCTTTATCAAAAATTATTTGACTATATATATGTGGTTTTATTTCTGGACTTTCTATTCTGTTCCATTGGTCTGAGTGTCTATTTTTCTGCCAATACCATGCTGTTTTGATTGTCATGGCCCTATAATAGAGTTTGAAGTCAGGAATTGTGATGCCCGGCTTCATTCTTTTTCTTTAGGATTGCTTTGGCTATTCGGGGTTTTTTATAGTTCCATATAAATCTGATGATTTTTTGCTCTATTTCTTTAAAAAATGTCATTGGAAGTTTGATGGGAATTGCATTAAATTTGTATATTGCTTTGGGTAATATAGCCATCTTGATTATATTTATTCTTCCTAACCAAGAAGAGGGTATATTCTTCCATCTCATTATATCTTTTTTGATTTCCCTTAACAATGGTTTATAGTTTTCATTATATAAGTCCTTTACATTCTTTGTTATCTTTATTCCTAAGTATTTTATTTTTTTTGTTGCAATCGTGAAGGGGATTATTCTTTTGGGTTTGTTCTCAAATGTTCATTGTTGGCATATAGAAAGGCTATTGACTTCTGTATGTTAATTTTGTATCCTGCAACCTTACTGTATTGGCTTATTGTTTCTAGTAGTCTTTTTGTGGATTCTTTGGGGTTTTCTATGTATAGGATCATATCATCTGCAAAAAGTGATACCTTTACTTCTTCTTTTCTGATATGGATGCCTTTTATTTCTTTGTCTTGTCTGATTGCTCTGGCTAGAACCTCTAGTACCACATTAAATAAGAGTGGAGAGAGTGGACAACCCTGTCTTGTTCCTGATTTAAGGGGGAAAGCCTTCAGTTTAGTGCCATTTAATATGATGTTAGCTGATGGTTTATCATATATGGCCTTTATCATGTTGAGATATTTTCCTTCTATACCCATTTTGTTGAGAGTCTTAAACATAAAATTGTGTTGTATTTTATCGAAAGCCTTTTCTGCGTCTATTGATAAGATCAGGTGTTTTTTGTTCTTTGTTTTGTTGATATGGTGTATTACGTTAACCGTTTTACATATGTTGAACCATCCTTGAGATTCTGGGATGAATCCCACTTGATCGTGATGTATTATTTTTTTAATATGTTGTTGTATTCGATTTGCTAGTATTTTGTTTAGTTATTTAGCATCTGTATTTATTAGAGATATTGGTCTGTAGTTTTCTTTTTTTGTGCTATCCTTGCCTGGTTTTGGTATGACGGTTATGTTGGCCTCATAAAATGTGTTTGGAAGTATTGCTTCTTCTTCAATTTTTTGGAAGACTTTGAGTAGAATAGGAACCAAGTCTTCTTTGAATGTTTGATAAAATTCGCTGGTATAGCCGTCAGGGCCTGGACTTTTATTTTTGGGGAGGTTTTTAATGGTTGTTTTTTTTTATTTCTTCTCTATTAATGGGTCTGTTTTGGCTTTCTGCTTCTTCTTGACTTAGTCTAGGAAGGTTGTATTGTTCTAGGAATTTATCCATTTCTTCTAGGTTGTTGATTTAGTGGCATAAAGTTTTTCATAGTATTCTACAATAATTCTTTATATATCTATGGTGTCCGTGGTGATTTCTCCTCTTTCATTTTGGATTTTGTTTATATGAGTTCTTTCTCTTTTTTCCTTGGTAAGTTTTGCCAAGGGTTTGTCAATTTTGATGATCTTTTCAAAGAACCAGCTCCTTGTTCTATTAATTTTTTCTATAGTTTTTCTGTTCTCAATTTCATTTATTTCTGCTCTGATTTTTATTATCTCCTTTCTTCGGCTGGTTTTGGGTTGTCTTTGTTCTTCTTTTTCTAGTTCCTTAAGGTGTGAAGTTAAGTGGTTCACTTGGGCTCTCTCTTGTTTGTTCATATATGCATGAAGTGATATGAACTTCCCTCTTATCACTGCTTTTGCTGCATCCCATAGATTCTGATATGTCGTATTGTCATTTTCATTAGTCTGTATATATCTTTTGATCTCTGCACTTATTTCTTCTTTGACCCATTCATTTTTTAAAAGTATGTTGTTTAGTTTCCACATTTTTGTGGAATTTTTTCCCTCTTTTTTGCAGTTGAATTCTAGTTTCAAGGCTTTATGATCAGAAAATATGCTTGGTACAACTTCGATTTTTCTGAATTTGCTAATGTTGTTTTTGTGGCCCAACATATGGTCAATTCTTGAGAATGATCCATGTACACTGGAGAAAAATGTATACTCAGTCACTTTGGGATGAAATGTCCTGTAGATGTCTATCATATCCAGGTGCTCTAGTGTTTTGTTTAAGGCCACTATGTCTTTGTTGATTCTCTGTTTGGATGACCGATCTAGAGCCATCAGCGGTGTATTGAGGTCTCCAAGTATGATTGTATTTTTGTCAGTTTTGTTTTAAGGTCAATAAGTAGCTGTCTTATATATTTTCGTGCCTCTTGGTTTGGTGCATATATATTAAGAATTGTTATGTTTTCTTGATTCAGTGTCCCCTTAGCCATTATGAAATGGCCATTTTTGTCTCTGATTACTTTTGCTGTCTTGTAGTCAGCATTATCAGATATGAGTAGTGCTACGCCTGCTTTTTTTGGATGTTATTTGCTTGGAGTATTGTTTTCCAGCCTTTCACTTTGAATTTGTTTTTATCCTTGTTACTTAGATGAGTTTCCTGTAGGCAGCATACAGTTGGATTTTCTTTTTTAATCCATTCTGCTACTCTGTGCCTTTTTATTGGTGAGTTTAATCCATTTACATTTAGTGTAATTATTGACACTTGTGAGTTCCCTATTGCCATTTTATATCTTGCTTTCTGTTAGTTTTGTGTCTTGTTTGATCCTTCTCTTTTGTTTTTCTATCTTTTGTTTTTATTTGGTTGTATTCCATACATCTTTCCTCTGTTGCTATCTTTTTTATCTCATGTGCATCTGTGGTGGTTTTTTCAATGGTGGTTACCTTTAAGTAATGAAAACGGTTCCTACCTTGTTCATTGTAGTGACCTATTTTGTGAGTACTTTTGCACTCCATCGTCCTTTGCTACTGTTAATCTCCATCTTCTCCCCCCCTTTTCTTTTTGTTGTTGTCGCAGTTTAAATTTGGTTTTATTGTGTTCTTCTTGGAGCTTTTACTTGTGGCTTTGTTTTTTTTTTGTTCTTTGTATCTGATTGGAGAACCTCCTTTAGTAATTCCTGGAGTGGGGGTTTTCTGATGATAAATTCCCTCATCTTTTCTGTATCTGTGAATGTTTTTATTTCTCCTTCATATTTGAAGGATAGCTTTGATGGGTATAGTATTCGTGGCTGAAAGTTCCTCTCTTTCAGGACTTTAAATATTTGGGTCCACTCTCTTCTAGCTTGTAGAGTTTCTGCTGAGAAATCTGATGATAATCTAATGGGCCTTTCTTTATATGTTGTATTCTTCTTTTCCCTTGAGAATTTTTTCTTTGCTGTTGGTTTGTGCCAATTCCATTATCATATGCCTTGGTGTAGGTTTGTTGGGGTTAAGAAAACTTGGAGTTCTGTTTGCTTCTTGAACTTGAGGCTTTAGTTCTTTCCACAGGCTTGGGAAGTTCTCGTCTATTATTTGTTTGAGTATGTTCTCCATTCCATTTTCTCTCTCTTCTCCCTCTGATATACCTATTATTCTTATGTTATTCTTTTTGATGGAGTCAGATAATTCTTGTAGGGCTACCTCATTTTTTTTAATTTTTGAGTCTCTTTCTTCATCTCTCTGTGTGTCTCAAGTTGCTTGTCTTCTATTTCACTAATCCTCTCTTCTATCTGACCTGTTCTATTAGCTAAGCTTGTACCTTGGTTTTTCAGCTCGTGAATTGAGTTTTTCATCTCTGTTTGATTTGTTTTTATAGTTTTAATTTCCTTGGAAATATATTCTTTGTGTTCATTGAGTTGTTTTCTGAGCTCCCTAAATTGCCTTTCTGTGTTTTCTTGTATATCTCGGAGGATTTTTAGGATTTCTATCTTGAATTCTCTGTCATTTAGCTCCAAGGTTTCCAATATATTAAATTTTTTCTCCATAGATTTTTCCTCATCTATCTGTGTTACCTCTCTTTCTTTTGTATCCATGATATTTGATTTTCTCTTCCTTAATGGCATCTGAGGGTGGTTTTGTTGATAGTATTAATGAGATTTAATAAAGAATAAAAAGTTAAAAAAATAAAAAATTGAAAAGAGTTGTTTTTTTTTTAAAAAAAATTAATAATGAAATAGAGAAAAATAAAATAAAATAAAAATTTTTAAAAAAGGAAATTATTCCCCCCCTCCTTTTTTCCCTCTCCTCTCCTCTCCCCTCTTTCTTGAGAAAATCTTGTGGTGAACTTTGAATTATAACAAACAATGCGTGTAATGGAAGGCCTGAATTGGGGAAAAGTAATAAAGGGACAAAAAAAAAAAAAAAAAAAAAAAAAAAAAAAAAAAAAAGAAAGAAAGAAAGAAAGAAGAAAGAAAAAAGAAGATAATTTGTTTGTTATTGAGGTTTGAATGAGAGGAGATGTAAAGGAGAAAGGAAGAAACTAATATAGAGGGAGAAAAGAAAGAGAGAGAGAGAAACAAAGAGGGAACCACTAAAAGAAGAAAAAAGAAAAAAGAGGAGAGAGAGAGAGAGAGAGAGAGAGTTAAGGGTTTTGGAGTGCAACCCTCATAGAGAGAAAGGAAGAGGAGAGAAAAGATAATGGGAGATGTAACACTTATGGGTAGTGTAGTTCAAGGAGAGGAGAGAGTAAGAGTGGCAGAGAGTTAATCAGCCGAATTGGAGGAGGAAAAAAAAAAATCAAGAATGAAGAGAAACAAACGAACAAATATAATAAAATGGGATAGGTTATAAAGTCTGCAGATTATTCTTGATTTTGAGAGGTTATCTTCTTGTTTTTTCTTTTCTCTCCCTCTTCCTGGTCGGTGACTCTGTACCCCAGGTTCTGCCCCTTTGGCACGCTCAGGTAGAGGTTTGCAGTTGATAAGTCTCTATGGCGATGTCATGTATTGTGCTTTAGTCTCGTTGGCAGTCGAGGCTCATTAGCATTTATAGGCTCCAACAGTGAGAGAGTCCGTGTTCCTGGAGCCTTTCTCCTATTCTTTCCTTCCTCAATTAGTAGCCTGATAATCCAGCTATGGGGTTGCTGTTGCCTCTGCCTCTGCCTGGATAGTAAGACGCTCAAAGAGCTGGCAACTCCCCACTCTATTTCCACTCAGCACAGGGCTCTGGGTAAGGCTCAGTCAGTCAGAGCTGCTAGCATAATCAGGCGGGGTTTCCGCCCACTCAAAGACCTCTGGCTCTGCCACTCTGTCCGGTAACACAGGCAGGCGCCCACTCCTGGGGCGCTTGGAGGAAACTCCCGCTCACTATCTGTGCGCACAGACCAGGATATCAGACCTGCAGTCTCACGCTCTGAGTGAAATCCCCAACCGCATGGAAAAGTTCCAGCATTGGAATTGGCTCTCGCTCCGTCCCCGTGCGTGGCTTTTGCAAGGTGCTGGGGTGGCCCGAGATTCCGCTTTGGCCCACACAAAGGCTCCTGACTCTGCCCCTCTGTGCGATAACATGGCGCGCACTGCCGAGGCACTCGGAGGAATTTCTCGCTCACTATTTGCGCGCGCAGACCAGGATATCAGGTCGGCTGCGTTTCCCTCTGAGTGAAACCCCTACCAGCATGGAAAAGTTTCACCGTTGGAATTAGTTCTCGCTCCCTTCCATGCGCGGCTTTCCCAGGGCGCTGGGGCTGCCCAGAGATTCTGCTTCCGTCCCACACAAAGGCCTCTGACTCTGCCTCTCTTTGGGACAACACGGGCGACCACTCCTGGGGCTTTGGAAGGACTCTCTCACCCACTATCTGCGCGCGCTGACCAGGGGATCAGGGAAAAAGGCTGCCCTGCTTGTCTTTCTTTGTCTGGGTTTGGCGCGAGTGTTAGCTTGTATTGCCCGGGTTGCCACAGGAATAGTTTTTCCTCGGCTTGGATCTCCGTGCCACAGCCTGGTTCGGCCGTTTGTGCTGCGGCCTGGATCTATTCACCCCCTTTGCCCACCTCAGTTTCTATATTCACAGATCCCAGAGAAAGCCTCCCTGTTTAGGTTAGTGAGGAAGGCGGAGCATTTCTTACTCCCTCTTTCCTTCGGGGTTTGGTTATATATTTAGCAAATTTTTCACTCGACCATACCTTCGGGTGTATTGTGAAACATCTGGAGGCTTCAAGGATAGGTTTTTCTGTTTCTGGTTGAAGATCTTGTTGAGTTTTGGGGGAGATTTATCGGTATCGCTTCCTACCCCGCCATTACTCTGACGTCATCTCCTCATGTTTAATTTCTGATGTAATTTCCTCAGCACTATTTAGTTCTATTCTTGGTATTTTCTCTGTACTAGAGGTGATTTTAAGAACCACATCAAATAATTATGTTTTTATCTTGAACTTCTATGACTTTACCCTGAGGCTCATTCATACTGTCTTATCTACTTGAAATAATCACTCTTCTTTTTTTTTTTTTTTACTTCTCTTTTTATTTAATTTATTAAATAAAAATTAAATAAATTATATAATTTATTATAATTTATAATAAATTTATATAAATTTATATAAATTATATAATTTATTATATATAATTTTGTGGCACTGGTTCACAAAATTATACAGTTTTTAGGTGCAGAGTTCCACAACACATCTGTACACTGTATTGTGTGTTCACCACCTCAAGTCAAGTCACCTTCCATCACCATTTATCCCTCCACCTTTCCCCATCTCCTTTGTCCACCCTTTCCCTTGCAATCACTACACTGTTGTCTTTCTTTGAGATTTTTCTTTTTTGCTCAATCGCTCCACCTCACTAACCAGTCCCCAACATGCACCCCCACAGCTGTCAGCCTGCTCTCTATCAATGATTCTGTCTCTGTTTTACCTGTTAGTTCATTTTGTTCATTAGATTCCAATATGAATGAATTCTTTTGCTCTCTGTGAACTTTTATCTCTTATTTAACTTACACTAGTATTACTCTTTCTAAGAAATTGTTCTGTAATCTATGCTCTTACCTATATTATGTTAGTTTTCCTTGTATTATAATTAGATTTGTCTGTGTATGCCTGTCCAATTATACATTGATATTGTGTTTTCCTTTTTGAAGTCACATAATAAATAAGTGTTTTGTGCAATAACATATTCATCTTAGGGTAAATGTGACAAACCAAACTGATATTTGTTACTTGGTCTTTAGAAACAGAGAGAAGTTCAGAAAATCTCAGTCCCACTCAGGAAACGGACCAGAAGGAACTGATTTCTGGAAATACAGGAATCTCAACACTATGAATAAATGCTCAAGGTAATTTAGGAATGAGATCACATTTTCTAAGAGTTAGAAAATAATTATGTATCTGTGGTTATTTTGGTGCATATGATTAATTAATTAATTTTGTTACACACTTAAATTTGGAAGCTATTAATAATGCTAGCATATTAATAATTGTCCTATTAGATCACAGTTTCATAAATTATGTCTTAACTATTGAAATTAGTTTAGAGGGCTAAAATTTAAAATTGGTGACTATACTTTTATCATGTAATTTATATATTGTTTATCATTTGTTCTTCACAACTTAAACACCTATATTTCTGTTTATAAATATACTGACAGAAGACATTTAGACTTACTCTCATTCTTCTTTAGATTGGAAATGTCATCCTTGTGAAGACAACTGGTACCAATATGGGGAACACTGCTACTTTTTTGCTAGAACTATGATGCCTTCGGAAGAATGTAAACTCCATTGTTCTACTTCACTTTCAAGTTTTCTTAAATTAAATACTGAAAAGAGATGGTGAAATGAAGTATATGTTTCTTACATTTTAGCAAGTTCCTCCGGGAGATATTTCTAGGTTCTAGGCTTTCTGTCTTCTGAGATTACTGTTGGAGCAAAGGGAGCTTGAGATGATACACATCAGATTATGCTATTCTCTTTCTTGAAACTCTTCCTCAGTATCTAGCCATTTATGTACAAGTTTTATATATGCAGCCTCCTTAGTTACCAATAACTTTCTGTCACTTCTACTTCTTCACCCACTTATTTTAACATACTCCCCTTATGTATTCCTTAGAGTGTAATTCAATCTTCTCACAATTTTACTGTCCTCTTCCCAATCCTTTGTAACTTTACCCTAATAAGTGCCTATTTACTTTCAGGTTTATCTTAAAATCACAAAAGTATGAAAATTTTATTTGGATCACTTGGCTCGGTAAAAGTTCCTGATAAATACTGTTATTTTATCCTATACTTCCCTTTTTGTATAAACTGCTTACTTAACTGATTTGCATGTTTCTTAGATTCTTAGGTACCAAGTCTCTTACTGCTTTTCAATATTCAATACACAGCACAATGTTCACATTATTATAAAACGTCCATAACAATTATTTAATGAATAAATTATTGGTTATTAGTGAGTTGTTAAAAAATTCAAAGAACATTTTTATTATTGTGCTATAACACCAGATAAAATGTGTATAAAGTTTTAATTTCTATATACATAGACAACCAACCAAAAGTATTGGATTTTTTTCCTATCCTCATTTTATCCAGAACTTTGTAATAAAATTGTCAAAGATGCAACGTCACACGCATCAGAAGGAGCTTTGGATCCATTTGTATTACAACAACAGCCAACTGAAATGGGCTTGGCTAGATGGCTCAGCGTTTACTTTGGACAAGTAGGTATCTCCCTGCTCTTTTAAAATACTCGTACCTGAATAACAGAATATTAAGTAATTATCTAGTGTGCATATGATTAGGTGTTAAATTTTATGATTTATATTATCTTTTAAACCTCATCTTGTATATGTATTTATTATTGTTACATATAAAATAGTGAATCATTTCTAATATACCAGAATTAACCTTTTTTTTCCAGAATTAACTTTTTATATAACAAATATAGACAGTTATATCCTAAATAACAAAATTTCATTGTTTTTTTTCAATAATTTTTAAGAGTTTATAAAAGTCCTGATACAAATTTTAAAAATTGCTCTTATAATAAATATAGCACAAATTTTCTTATTAAAATGCTAACATATAAAAAGGTACTTAGTTATTATTAAGATAAATTATAAAAGTTCTATTTTGTTAAGTCCATGTGAATAATAATCAGGAATAAAACATTTTTAGCATCTCTATCATTTACTTTTTTTTTTGAGAAGAAGAAACAGAGAAAGTGACAGAAGGAAGACAGACGAGAAGTACAAACTTGTAGCTATGTCACTTCAGTTCTTTGATTGCTTCTCATACATGACTTGATGGGGTCTCAAGCCGAGCCAGTGATCCCTTCCTCAAGCTAGCAATCTTGGGCTTCAAGCCAGCTACCTTTGCGCTCAAACCAGAGACTATGGGGTCATGTCTATGATCCCATGCTGAAACCAGTGACCCTGAGCTCAAGCTGGATGAGCCTGTGTTCAAGCTACTGACCTTGGTAGTGGCCTCGGGGTTACAAACCTGGGACCTCAGCATCCCAGGCTGACACTGTACCACTTTCAGTCAAGTGGTACTATCCACTGTACCACTACCAGTCAAGTTCTATCATTTATTTTTGAATAAAATAAATATTCTCACAAAAATTTAGAAGCTTTTTTTTTTTAAACAAGCTCCTGGTTTTTATAAGTTTTTTTTTTTTTTTTTTTAGATTTTTAGATTTCTGAAAAAGTTGAGTCAGATGGACAGTTTCTGTCAGCTTTATCATTGCTTTAGTAGACCAGTGTTTTGCAGTTTCTTATTCTGACATTTTTCTTTCTTAACAGTTTAATGGAGTGAATATTATTTATATATTAATAAATCTGCCAAAGATATATGTTTCTTTATGTTTGAATAAATGCATGGTAACATTTGAAATAGAATTGATATATAAAGTAAATTTTATTTAAAATGAAAATTCCTTTATCTTCTGGGTTCCAATTAAAAATACCTGATGCTGGCTATAATCATTGTCAATACATTTTATATAAAAAATGGTCAGTTATGTGATGGAATTGCACAGAACATGGTTATTGCATAAGTAAGAAGACAATACATGGAGACTGAATAACTCATATGTAGGATATAAAGTTGAACACAACAAATGAACAACAACAAAAGAAACCCTCACAGATGCAGACAACAGTATGGTGGTTACCAGAATAAAGGGAGGGGGTAGTGAGGAATAAACAGGGTCAAATATGTGATGGAAGAAAATCTGACTTTGGGTGGTGAGCACACAATGCAATATTCAGATGATGTATCTTAGAACTGTATATTTAAAACATATAATTTTATTAACCAATATAACCCCAATAAATTTATTATAAAAGAAAAAAGAAGAAACATTGAAACATCTTCAGAATAATTTTTTAGAAAAACATTTATTTACCTAAAGTACTTATTTTTAAATTATTGAATCCCGTATAATTTTTATAGTAATAATTCATCAGTTAAATTTAAATATATTAAACAAACAAAACTCAAATATATGCTTTAGTAATTAATGACATGATCTGAAAAAATATAAAGATGGAAAGAAAAAAATAAGAAGGCATACAAAATGAAAGTTTTGATCTCTAATAATTTAAATTTTATGAAAAAAAAGGAAGACCCAATATATAAAATCAGAAATGAAAGAGAAGAAATAAAAATTGACACCACAGAAACAAAGGATTATAAGGAAATATTTCAAAGAACAGTATGCCAACAAATTGGATACTCTGGAAGAAATGGCTAAATTCCTTTAAACATATTATCTCCCAAAACTGAATCAAGAAGAATTAGAGAATCTGAACCGACTGATTACAACCAATGGAATTGAAGCAGTAACCAGAACATTTTTAATTGATCTTTCAAGTCCACTAAATATTTCAAAACTTTAAATAAAGTTGAGCCACTATATGTGGCTTTATATTGAACACAAATTCTTGGTATTTTTCTGAAGTCTTTTCTCTGTTTCATCATAATGACATATGATCCTTAGGGAGAAGAGAATAAATGAGTCTTTCAGAGAATGAGCTTTTACACATGTTTGGAAAGCAATGGCTTGGAAATGCTTCTGAAGATCAAGAGAATTTTAAAACTTTTCACATCTCTTAAGTGGTCATGGAAGACTCTTCCAACTGCTGCACATATACAATTACTATTCCATTGGCCAAAGATTCTGTTACTCTAATAATTTCCCAGATTTCTGATCATTCTACAGATTTCAACTCAGAGACATTTCCCCCTAGAACTCTTGTAAAACCTCCCTAAACCCAATTCTTTATTTAATTTTTGTAGCAGTCAGTGCCACATTCTCATTATAAGGAATAATTCAATTTCTGCTAAATATCTCATGTTCTATCTTATTTTAGCAGTGACGTTTTGAAATTTTGAGGGTGTTTTTGTTGATTTTTCAACTTTAGAAAGATTTCAAAATTAGCAAACTTAATGAATCCTTATATATCCTTCACCCAGCTTAAGTATGTTTAATTTTCAAAAGCATTGTGTTTGAAAAGTTCTGAAATTTATTAGTTTAATATTTGTAAACATTTAATAAAATCATAGTTTCAAAATTTGATCAATCATAGGTATTATCAACAGTTTATTAAACTTAATGAATTTGTATATCATTCAATAATTTAACAATTAAACAAAACATTGTTATAGAAGATAAATCCTTCAATGTTGCATTTATTCATTGCATGATTATGGTTTGCAGAATGTCAGATGAAAGAAATAAGCTCTTTATACAATCCTTCGCATGCAGATGTATGTGTTTGAAACTGAACAGTTTTCTGTGTAACCTTTAAAACTTGAGCCGTAAAGTGCACAGGTTCCATTCGCCATTTCAATCAATGTTAGTCTAGATTAGAGAGAAGGACAGATTATATAAATTATATTTAGGACTTCATTAATGCACAAATAAAAAGGATTCAGTAATATTTATTTAACTATAGATATGGAAATAATAACATTTCAGGAGATTTAAGGACCATATCTGGCCTTTTGTAATTTTAATTTACAGACAAGCAAAATATAGACAACTAAGATAATAAAAATAAAAATTGCATTCTAATATAAATTATGTGCTACTATATGAACACATTGAAAATTAGTCAATTTGGAAAGTCTGGAATTTCTTTATATGTGTACCCAAGTGAAATGAAAGTTTTAAAATTGTTCTAAACAAATATTTAAGTTAGAAATAAATTCAGAATTCAATGTCATGTTTTGTAAAAAATATACAATAATCTTCAGATATGTGCAATTTTACTTGGTAAGAAAAAAATTTAAATTTAAATTATAAAATCCTTCAGCATATACACACATACATAAGTATGTGTGTTTGTGTGTTTAGGCAATTCACTTGGAGATACTTATACGTGTATATCTATTTTACTCTGGGATCTTGAGTATTTTGTTTTTATATGATCAATGTAATAAATAATGATTTGATTTTTGGAGAACAGGTAAGAAAGATAAGTCTGAGGAAAGAATGATGATGCTACTACACTATGATATTGACAAAAAAAAGACCATGGTCTGATAGTGTATATCTATCATCTGTAGGCATAAAGGAGTTATTTCTGTCACTATACAAATAACCAGTATAAGTGAAAAAAATGAGATTTTTAGTAATACCTTTTATTTTGTCTGAATCATGATTTTTAAAAAATTTTTGTTTGTTTTCCCATAATATTCTCATCACATATCTTTCAAAGTACTGATTACATGGGATTTCACTTATTTGTTCATAACTATATTTCTTTCTTTCTTTTTTTAATTTCAGTGACAGGAGGAGAGGCAGAGACAGACTCTTGCATGTTCCCTGAGTGGGATTCACCAGACAAACCCACTAGGGGGTGGTGCTCTGCCCATCTGTGCCATTGCTTAGTAACAGAGCTCTTCTTAGGCCTGTGGTGAAGGTCATGGAGCCATTCTCAGCACCTGGGGCCAACTTGCTCCAATGACCATGGCTTCAGGAGAGGATGAGAGAGAGAGAAAGAGAGAGAAGCAAGAGGGAAAGAAGTGGAGAAGCAAATAAGCACTTCTCCTGTGTGCCCTGACCAGGAATCGAACCTGGGACATCCACATGCTGGGCCAACACTCTACCTTTGAGCAAACCAGCCGGGGCCCATTACTATATTTCTAACTGAAGTATGAAACTCTTAAAGAAGTTATATTCTATTCTTCTCTGTAGTTATCTCTGCATAATTTCTGGATATAGAGTAAGGGTCAACTGATATTTATTACATGCATAACTGAAATTTAGCATGTTAATTGTTTTGCTTCCAAAATAAACTTTTGATTTGCAAAGTGGAAATAATGAGATAAGATGATACAAAATATTATTACTATTCACAGAGAATAAACTCTTTTTTTTTTGTAAAAAAAGAAATGTCAAGCCATACAGAATTGAGATCAATTCTCAGGTATAGAGGGGCACATATGACATTTCAAAAGACAGACCTTATTCTGGTCCATAAAACCAATTTCAATAAGTGCAAATACATTTAAGTGACAAAGTATGTTTTCTGATCAAGGGGGAATTAGACAAAATGACAGAAAGATCTCTAGGATATCTCAAATGTTAGAAACTAACATTCTGAAAATTTCATGGATCAAAGGACAAGGCAAAAGGGAATTTGGAAATTACTTTTCACAGAATGAAAATGGAAAAAAACAGCTCATCGTATGCGAGAATTTTGCCAAATCACCTCACCTATTGTAACATGAATGCTTTAATTAGAAAAAACTAAAAGTTTTCATAACAGTATGTTAGTTTTACCATAAGAAACTAGAGAAAGAACAGTTAACCCTGAGTGAGAAGATATAATAGTAAAGATCAGAGCAGATATCAATGAAATAGAAAACTGAAAACTGAATGATAAATTAGTACAGAGAACATGCTCAATATCATTAGTTATTAAGAAAATGCAAATTCAAAAAACAATAAGATACCCCTATACACATTAAAATGGCTAAAATTTAAGAGATTGATCTCAACAAGGATTGATCAAGATGTTGAGCAGCTTCGCTGCTGGTGGGATTGTAAAATTGAACAACCCCTTTGGATAATAGTTTGGCAGTCTCTTAAAAAGTTAAATATATACTTATTATACAACCTATCCATTCCACTCTTAGGTAATTATGTAAGAAAAAGGAGAGCTTATGTTGCTACAAAATCTTGCAAACATATGTTCATAGCAAGTAGCTTTATCTTTAATAGTCAAAATCTGAGAACTAAAATATTCATTAATATGTGGAAGAATAAACATAACTGAGCAACACCTATAAATGGAAGCATTTCAGAAAGAGAAAAAATTAACATTTTTACATGCTATGAGGTGGCTAATCTTAAAATAATATATTGTGTAAAAAAGGCAGACATAAAAACAGTGCATACTGCACGATTCCATTTATGTTATTCTATAAATCACAAACTATTCTATAATGACAGGAAGCAGATTAGTTGTCTGGAGACAGAAGTAGGTAGGAAGGGCATGAAGGAGGGATTACAAAGGTACAAAGGGAACATTTTGCAGGTGATAAATATGATAATTATTTTGATGTTATTCATGGTTTTGCAGATGTATACATTTATGAAAACTTATCATATTGTATATTTTAAATATGTGCACATGACTGAATGTCAATTATATCTCAACAATCTAATACTAACTTCATAAAACAACGTATGTAATGCTTAACCTCTGCTTTAGACTTCTCATCTGTGAAATGAGCATGGTATTAGACCTATCTTTCACAGTACTTAACAAACAGCGATTAATGCTCCTCATTATTATGGGTATTAGTTGCTCTGTACCATAGAATACTAAATCTAGTCCCTAAGAGTTTTTGGCGGTCTCTATTGGCATATAAGAATATCCTGGCATTGTGTGAATCAAAATGTGATAGTCAAACGATCATAGGAATAGATTAGAGACAAATACACAACTAGAGACCTATTGGTACAGACTTACTGATTGGGAGAGAGAAAGGATCCATCTTCCCACTGCCAGAATCCACTTGTTGGATTTTTTACTAGTCCCATCCAATGATAAGACTTTACCAATTTAAAGAAATCCTGTTTGAAATCATAAATAAAATTAGTACTCAGAATTTTAGTAAATACAATGGTATAATCATTTAATAATTTTTCCCACAGTTAGGAAAAATGCATTCTGTTTTCTGGCACAATTTCAACTTAACACATATATAATACCTGCATTTTTTGAATACCTGCTTTCTTATTTGAATGCAGAAGGATTTGGTGTTGGTTTATCTGAGCTGAGTACCTCTATTACATTTCAGGTTTATATTTTATTGGGTTGTCTCATATATTAGGACTAAATATAGAAAGAAGAATTAAAACAATACTTAACCTGGTCCTCTTTGTTGTATATCTTCAGGAGACTGGAATTTTGAGACATACAAGAAGCTTGGCTCTGAAACCAGCTTTTGGTCTCACTGAAAAACTGGTAGCAGGTGTTTCTATAACATATCCAGTTTTTAGGACATGGACCACAGTAACTTTCTAGAAAGATAGAATATATTATTAATTCTGAACATGTCTGAACATTATAGATTTTGTCTAGACAGGTTTAATAGCTTTTTTATTCTAACTTAAAAGTTCCAGGTAATAAAGCATCATGATTATTTCTGATGACATATCTCTATGTATTCATAAAGAAATAGATATGACAAAACTGCGTTCTCTATTTTTTACAGTACTCCTTCATATTGTAGTAAAAGATAAAATAAAATTTAAAAAGCTCCAGTAAATTGTGGGCTAGTATTAATTATTTTCTTATACATTTTATTTTTTAAAATTTATTGTGGTGACATTGGTTAATAAGATTATATAGGTTTCAACCATATATTTCTATGATACATAATCTGTCTTATATATCAATATATACTTTCTTGTTAGCAACATTGGCTACATGCCTAAGCCCCAGCAAACATAGATACATGCAATTTATATTCAAAATATTAAAAAACTTTCTCTTACCATTCAAAGAAATCGGAGCTACTTGATTGAATGATGCTATTAAAATAATCACAATATTAGAAGGTTTTGTGTTGTTGTAACATAGTCCAAGCAAAAATAAAAAAATAGTTGACAAGTTTCTAGACTAATAAATAGCTAAAATATAAAGGCACATTCAATATTGCTTGTTTATGTTTCTGTGCTTCTGAATGTTAAAGTAATATATTACAATTGTTAGATCATCAACGCTACCTACTTCTTTGTTATCATATAACTTACAATATATGATTACAGCAGTCTTTATCATTGTCATTATAAGAAAATGAATTCCCAAGGCTCCAGCAATGCTCCAGGCAAGGAAAAATGGAGATGCTGTCAAAGAAAAAAGAGTGAGAAAAATGAGGAAAAGGATAAAAGGTTGTGCTATTTTCATGTTTAATATAAATGTTAGAGTGTCTTTACATGGGTGGTGATACCAGTGCTTTTTCCTCAATTATTTTTTTCAGACAGTAAACTACTTTGTAAATGATTAAAAAATAAGACTATAAAAATGTAATATTTCTTTCTATTTCTCTCTACAGTTTCCACAGAATAAATCAAGGTCATCGTTTTTTAAAATTTTTATTAAGATACGATAATAGTTTCTCTTAACCCTCTTTAAAAACATATATTTAACAAACTATGAAAAATATATACAAAAATATTATTTTTTATTTGAGATAATGTCTTAGTGATTATTCTAATCATGTCTTACAGAGTTGCCTGATTTTTATAAACAGCTCCTTGTATTATGTTTCATTGAAATGTGGATTAAATCTAATTATTGACAGACTTTAATTTTTTTTAATGCATATTTAAATTGTTTTTTAGTTTTCACTATGCTATAATGATATAAACAGCATTTCATACACACCAGTACACATTTTTGAGTACCTCTTTAGGAAAAATTCCCAAAAGAGTAATTACTGAGTCAAAGAGCATTTGCTTTTTAAATTTTTGTAATGATTAAAAATTTCAGTCTAAAGAAGTTATCCCATTTTATTTCATGCCAAATATAAATTTTACTTTTGACTTTATTGGGAGTGACACTGGTTAGTTAATAAAATTATATCTGTTTCAGGTGTACCACTCTTTAATACATCATCTGTACATTGTACTGTATATAAATTGAAAAGCATTTCTGCTTACATTTTCCTCTGCATTAAATATTATTCACTTATAATTTGTAAATCTGATAACCAGCCCTGGCTGGATGCTCAGTTGGTTAGAGCATTTTCTCGATGCATAGATGTCCTGGGTTTGATAGAAACAGATCAATGTTTCTGCCTGTCTGTCTCTTTCTTTTACTCTCTCTTTAAAAATCAATAAATATTTAATTATTTTAAATATCTCAAATGTCTGGGAACCAATATTATTATTATTATTTTTTTTTAAGAGCCAATCCCCAGTACTAATATTACTCCTAACAGTAATAATTACAATGGTCTTTGGAAGGTATGACACTTTAAGCTCTTATTGAACACACTTAAATATATACATATATTGGATTCAGATCTTTCTTTTTTTATTTTTTAAAATTTTTAATAAATTTTAATGTATGACATTGATAAATCAGGGTACATATGTTCAGAGAAAACATCTCCAGGTTATTTTGACATTTTATTATGTTGCATGCCCATCACCCATTGTTTTTAAAATTTTAACTTTATTTTTCTTATTATAAATAACAAGATAACAAGAGTGAACATCTTTTACTATGGTTGTCATGTTTTTATTTTATTTCTCTGAGACTTCTCTCATTTGTATTAAGTAACTTGTTTTTTCTCACGTTTTAGGTTAAGAATATTAGTTATTTTCTTGCCATATATTATACAAATATTCATCTCAGATACCATTTTTGTTATAACTTTACGATATTTTGGGGTGCTAAAATAGATAATGGTTGACTTGCTCAAACTATTATTCTTTCTTGATATCAATAAAAATGTTTTTATTATTTTGAATTCATAAAATAAATGTCTCTCATAAATTATATGTTTTCCTTACTCATTTGGTCTATTTGGTTTGTGTGTGTGTTTAAGTATGTGTACTAAGTGAGGTAAAAACAAATTTATACAAATGTTTCTTTTCCAAATGGTCAAGGAATTTTTAAAATTTTATTTAGCAAATAAATTAATGTGTTCTCAATTGATATAAAAACTACCATTAACATATAATATAAATATGTTCTTCTTTGTGTTTACATTTATTCCCATTTTCTTTAATCTGTCTTGCTAGTCAAACTATATATAAAATATCCTTACTTTAATAATATGCTTTAATACTTATAATGTCTAGAATATTATATTGCACTTATTTTTATTTATTTATTTTTAAGAGAGTGGCAGGGAGAGAGAGACAGGAACATCAAGCTGCTCCTTTATGTGCCCGACCCGAAAATCAAACTAACAAACTCTGCTTTGGGATGACACTACAACCAACCCCGCATCTGGCCAGGGCTTAATTTTTTTAGAGACTAAAAGAGAAAGAGAGAGAGGGGGAGAGGGAAGGGAAGCATTTACTTGTTCCTCTCAGTCTTGCATTCACTGGTTGCTTCTTGTGTGTGCCCTGACCAGGGATCTAACTCTCAACCTTGTCATTTCTGACAATGCTCTTAAAGAACTAGAGCTAACCAGTCAGGGCCATGTTACATTTCCTTTTCAAAATATTTTATCTGTCATTGTACTTTATTATGACTTTAAAGTGAGCTTTTAAAAACTTGCCACATTTAAAATATATTAGTCTTTCAACAGAAAAATATTAAATGTATAAATATAGAGAGATAATTTACATCTTTAAAATGTTGTCTTTTATCCTTAAATAGTTTCTTTTTCTGTTGTGTATGTCTTATTTTATGGTCATTAGTCCAATTTTAAAGTAATACATTTATTTTCATTTTTTAAATTAAAGACTTTATTTCTGATTTTCAGTCATAAATATGGCATATTTTTAAATCACATTTTTCTTTTTTTTGCAGTTTTGCAGACAGTTTATATTTACAGATTATTTTTAAATGAGTCCACATAATAGATTTTATTACTACTTGATAGTTTGTAATTTGGGTGGGTGAAGCTTCGAGTGTTTTAAAACATTTTAAATCATATATTTTTGCCAGTAATGTTAATTTTGCCTTTTTATTCTAATTTCAGATCATTTGGGTTTTTTTCTTGGTTATTCATGTTGGCTAGCACCAGAAAAACAATCAATATTATTAAATAATAAATAATGATGATAATAAATATTCTTGCCTTTTTTCTAACTACTATAATGAAAATGCATTTAACATTTATCATAAGTGTAGCAATAGCTTTTTAAAACTGTTTTTAGAGAGAAAAAATTACAGAGAGAGACATAGAGAGAGAAACCTCGATTAGTTGTTCCATTTATTTATACATTCATTTGTTATTTCTTGTATGTGTTCTAAGAATTGAACCTGCAATCTTGGCATACATATCTGGACAATGCTGTAACCAGCTGAACTATCTGACTGGGGCTGATAACTTTTGAGCACGTATTTTAGAGGCAGTGTTTATATTTAAGTTTTAAAGTTAAGTTTTTTTAAAATTAAGAATTCATATTGATTTTATCTAAAACCTTTTCAACATTATGCATATGATCTGTAATCCTTGATTATTACATATAATATATTTTCATTTCCATAATTAAATCTTGAAAATGGTGATATTTGATAATCATTTATTTATTTATTTATTTATTTATTTTATTTTTTTTTTTTTCATTTTTCTGAAGCTGGAAACAGGGAGAGACAGTCAGACAGACTCCCGCATGCGCCCGACCGGGATCCACCCGGCACGCCCACCAGGGGCGGTGCTCTGCCCCCCAGAAGGCGATGCTCTGCCCATCCTGGGCGTCGCCATATTGCGACCAGAGCCACTCCAGCGCCTGAGGCAGAGGCCACAGAGCCATGCCCAGCGCCCGGGCCATCTTTGCTCCAATGGAGCCCCGGCTGCGGGAGGGGAAGAGAGAGACAGAGAGGAAAGCGCGGCGGAGGGGTGGAGAAGCAAATGGGCGCTTCTCCTATGTGCCCTGGCCGGGAATCGAACCCGGGTCCTCCGCACGCTAGGCCGACGCATTTATTTTTTTAACTACTCAAAATTTATAGGTGAGAGTGTCTGTACTTTTCCTTTTTATGTAAACTTTTTTGAGCTTCATTGTCAATTATATTCTGCCTTAATAAAGAACAGAAAGAGCATATCTTCTTTGCCACACAGAAACCTTTTTGTGAATAGCAGTCAAGTCATAGTTGCCATACTGTCTAAAAACAACATTGAAGGATAGTTTGTATCTCTTCTCTTCTGTTTTCCATTTCTATTTATTCCTCTTTTTAGGTAGTTGTTCAGTAATCCCTTAGAAACTGCTGTCTCAGTTGTCATTATTACGATCATATCATAATTGTTAGGGCATGAAAAGATCCTAAACTCAACAGTTTGTGCTCATTTTATTATATACTCCAATATTATATTCCAGTTAATCTCAATTTTGTTTTTCTCTCGAAGGTAGAATAAAATGAATATTTATCAGTAACAGTCACAGTTTCCAATTTTCACCTCAAGATGACAAATGGAACATAGTACTTACGTTTTTTTTCATACGTGTTTAATGTGGGTCTTTTCTTTTTCCATGGTGTAGAAGTAACATGATTTCTGAGTTCAGATTTGTAATTATGAGATTCACTCAACTCTGAAGAAAAAGAATTCAGGCCATGAGTCATGGCTTTTCTAACACTTGGATCATAAATTTTTTGAGGGGATCATAAATTTTTAAACTTTAACTTGACATTTCATCCTTTTCCTTTTAAAATATAACATTCAGTTTTGTTTTATATTATTTGATCATTATAACTTTTAATCTTTGAACTATGAATAAGATTGTGTTTATTCTATAGGAAAATATCTTTGGCAAGATCCCATGTGTCATTAGAATGAGTTAATTCTTAATGTGTAATAAAATCTAACATTGAAATAAAGACAGTGTATAGTGAAAAACAGGGATTTACTTAGGATATTGGACATGTATTTAATCTACAGAGCCACATTTACTAAATTAATAACTTCATGAATTGAACAAAAATGAAAAAAGAAATAAAAGAAAGAAGGAACAAAGAATAACAATATGATCTGGTATGGCTATTTTAAAAAGTGAAATAAAATAATATGCATATAGTATCAATAATGTCAATCACATGGTAAACAGTAAAGGCTAGTGTGTCTAGTTTTCTTCATAGTGAAGGACTTACCAAGAATAAAATGGTACAGTCTAAAATTTCAGAATAAAAACAAATAAAGAATCATGTCTCTGAACAAAAAAAGTAAAAAATCATTTTGCTCTCTTCTTGAAAGAATAAAAATTACTGAGATGTAAAAGTTTGCCACAAATAAAATGCTAATGTTAATTATCTTTTATATTTAAAATTAAACCAAAACATTGTATATACAATATGTTATTTAATAATTAAACATGTGAAGAAGGTAGGAATTATTTTATGAATGAAGAAATGGAATCTTAGAGGTGACCAAGGTTGTACTGCTTATTTTAATATAATGCTACTTGATGTGAATAATTTATAATACTTTTAGTTTTAGAAACACTTTCAAATATATGTTACTTATTTGAATATCATAGAAATCCACTAAGATAAATATTAGATGTCTTATTTCTACTTCACATAAAAAGAAACTTAGGTACATAGAGGCTGTGGGTGGCCCAGAACTCAAAGCTAGAGAAGGGTAAAAGTTTGATTAAAGTTCAATTCTTCTAACCCCAAATTCTAATGCTGTCACTATTTCAGGTTGCCTCAACTTATGACTATTAATTTATGTAGTTAATAAAGGAAGTAAAGGTGAAACAAAAGCTTTCAAGTTTTTGAGACTTGATTTAAAATATAACATTAACATAATGTGAAATAAACATAAAATGAACATAAGCCAATCAGAGGCCCTGGCCTGTTGGCTCAGCAGTAGAGCGTCAGCCTGGTGTGTGGAAGTCCCTGGTTTGATTCCTGGTCAGCGCAAACAGGAGAAGATACCCTCTGTTTCTCTACCCTTCTCTCCACTCTCTCTATCTATATCTCTCTTCTCCTCCCACAGTCATGGCTCGAACGGTTCAAGCAAAAGTTGGCCCTGAGCACTGAGGATGGCTCCATGGTCTCGCCTCAGGAGCTAAAATAGCTTGATTACCAAGCAACAAAGCAGTGGCCCAGATGGGCAGAGCATCGCTTGGTAGGGTTTGGCAGATGGATCCCAGTTGGGGCTCATGTCTTTGCCTCCCTGACCCTCACTTAATAAAAATAAAAAAAGTCAACAAGAATAAATCGCTTTCTTATACCTTACATGCTTGCATAAAATTCTATATATATACATAGGCTGCCTGAACAGGCAGTGGTGCAGTGGATAGAGCAGTGGACTGGGATGCAGAGGACCCAGGTTCGAAGCCCTGGGGTCACTGGTTTGATCTCAGACTCATCCAGCTTGAGCATGGGTTCACCAGCTTGAGCATGGGCTAGCTGGCTTGAGTGTGGAATCGTGGACATGACCCCATGATCGCTGGCTTGAGCCTAAGGTTGCTGGCTTGAGCAAGGGGTCACTCACTCAGCTGCATCCTCCCAATTAAGGCACATATGAGAAAGCAATCAATGAACATCTGAGGAGGCACAACGAAGAATTGATGCTTCTCATCTCTTTTCCTTTCTGCCTGCCTATCTGTCCCTCTCTGTGTTTCTCTCTCTGTCTCTGTCACACACATAAAAAATTATATACAGGCTAAATTTCAGATTTATATGGAAAGTACATACCCATGTTGTGCTGAGCTCACTGATCTCGAACCATATTATAAATTATGACTGCTTGTTCTACCACACAGATGGATATAAAGTCTTCATTTATAAAACTTCCTGAATAAAATAAAATCACACATTTATTTATTCATTTTCTGTTTTTTTTTCTATGTGGTAAAATGATGCATTTGATTAGAAAAAATGAGAATACAAAAAAAGTTCCCTGATGCATAATTTAAAAAGGAAACAATAAATATAAGAATTCACGAAAAGCCAAGCAAAATAATTTTTATAAGTTTGTTTCAGTTATAAAATAATAAACAAATATTTAAAAAATATAAAAACTTTTAAATTCACCTACATTAAGATACTTAATATAAAACATTTTCCATCACTGACATGGAGTGACAATGCACATAGTTTTCTATATATAGTCATTTTATCTTATTTGGTGATAATGGGTTTTTTTGGCAAGGTAAATTTGGGTAAGATAAATAAATTTTTGTTGAATATTTTTTCTTAGTACATTTTATTTCAACTTCTGTTCATGTCATCATCATCCTTATTTACAAGTTATTATCAGTACCATCATTAACAAAGATAATTTCACATTTGTTTATAGAATACCATCTTACAGTTTCTAGCAATGCTCTCAAAAAAATAGCTATTTAGCATATCTGCATAGTGCTTAGATTTTAAAAATAAAATCTGTTTTATATTTAAACATGATAGTTAGAAGTGATGGATAGAACTGGTTTTATTTTGTAAGGAAAGTTGTGTATCACATAAAGTAAGTGCCTTGCAAGAGCACAAAACTCATAAAAATGAGAATTCAAATTGAAATTAAATTTTTTATTCTCAAATTTAAAGATTCATTCCACTAGTTCTGTTTAGAAGCAAGGCTCTATCTTATAATAACATTGTAACTTCTGATTCTTTAAAAAGTTGAATAAAGTGAGAAAGACATTTCAGAAGTAATAAGCATTCCTTATTTTCTGTAATTCTAGTCAAACACTTAAGAAACAATTAGAATTTTCTTGTTGTGTAAATATTTTTAGAAACTTTCTAGAGGTTCAAACCCCAAGAGTTCCTTTCTTGAATAATATTCGCTAGAAACACATACATACACATACACACACACACACGCACACAAGCACACACCTGATCAGAGAAGGAAGGTCCTGCTTCATGTGAAAAATTTAGACGTTTTGAGTTCCCAGTTTAGAATTGGAACAAAAGACATCCAATCAACTTTAATCTCTGAGAAAAATAGAACAGATATTACTCTGATCTCAATTTTCTGTGAAAAGGCAGTACAAACCACAGGACTTCCTTCTGCCTCTTCACTACCCGAAACATTTTGCTAGTTGTTGAAAAAAATGTTAGGTCCTAAAATGTTATTTAGAATATTAAATTTAATTTAATTAAATGGACATTGATCAAGAAGAGTGCATATGTTTCAGGTAAACATTTCTATAGCATTTGAACTGTTGATTATGTTGTATACCCATTACCCAAAGTCAAATAATTTTCTATCTCTGTATGTTTGTCCCTCTTTACACCCTTTCCCCAATCCTCTCCCCCACTTCCCCCTTCCCCTGGTAACCACTTCACTTTTATCTATGTCTGTATCAGTTTCATATTCTATATGTGAAATCATGTAGTTCTTAGCTTTTTCTGATTTACTTATTTCACACAATATAATGTTCTCAAGGTCTATTCATATTGTTAAATGGCAATAGGTCACCATTTCTTATGGCTGAGTACTATTTCATTGTATATATACACCACATCTTTTTTATCCAGTCCTCTAATGAAGGACACTTTTGTTGTTTCCATGTCTTGGCCACTGTAAATAATGCTGCGATGAATATGGGGTTGCACATATCTTTCAATAGTCCAATGTTTTCAAGTTTTGGGGTAGATACCCAGTAGAATTGGGTCATATGGTAATTCTATGCTTAATTTTTTGAGGAACCACTATATTTTTTCCATAATAGTTGTACTAGTTTACATTCTCACCAGCAGTGAATGAGGGTTCCTTTTTCTCCATAATCTCTCCAACACTTGTTATTACCTGTCTTGTTGATAATAACCAATCTAACAAGTGTAAGGTGGTATCTCATTGTAGTTTTGATTTGCATTTCTTTAATAGCTAGCGAAGATGAGCATTTTTTCATGTATTTGTTGGCCATTTGTATGTCATCTTGGGAGAAGTGCCCAGGTCTTCTCCTTATTTTTTTAATTGGATTGTTTGCTTGTTTGTTGCTGAGGTTTGTGAGTTCTTTATATATTTTATATTTTGGATATTAACTTTTTATTAAAGGTGTTTTTTGCTAATATCTTCTCCCATTTAGTTGCTGTCTCTTTGTTTTGTTGTCAGTTTCTTTTGCTTTGCAGAAGCTTTTTTAATTCGATACAACCCTATTCATTTATTTTTTCCTTTACTTATTTCCCTTGCCTTTGGGGTCAAATTCATAAATTGTTCTCTATGATCAAGGTCCATAAGTTTGTTACCTATGTTTTCTTCTATGTAACCTATTGTTTCAGATCTTATGTTTAGGTCTTTGATCCATTTTGAATTAAATTTTGTGCAGGGGGACAAACCTAATGTAATTTCCATCAACATCTCAATGTTATTTTTTAAAGAAATAGAACTAAAAATCACTAGGTTTGTAAACCATAAGAAACCCTGAATAGCTAAAGCAATCTTGAGAAAAAAGAGTGAAACTATCACACCATCTGACTTCAAATTATACTATAGAGCCACGATAATCAAAACAGCATGGTATTGGTAGAAAAGCAGACATACAGACCAATGGAAGAGAATTGAGATAACAGAAATAAAACCACATATATAAGGACAAGGGAGCCAAAAACATCTTGACAAGGGAGCCAAAAACACACAATGCAGAAAAAAAAGTCTTTTCAAGAAATGGTGCTTTGAAAATTGGAAAGCCTCATGCAAAAGAATAAAACTTGACTACAGGACCCAACATTTTATAAATTAAAAATTATAAATTCAGTGGTAAGATGTGTCCCAGGGTTATGAGAAATAAAAGGTAAGGTTAAACAATATCTTCATGAATCAAAAATAGAAAATATTATGAAAAATAGTTGTAAGTACTGTGTGAAAAAAACAAAAGAAAATTAAACATTTTACTCATTTTGTGTGCATGCTATTAAGTTTCTTAGTTATTACCTAATATCTTTTTTCTGTCCATTTTCCCATCCATTTTTTTAGCTATTATATCTTTTTTAGGCATCTTTGGCTGTGACAGTTTTCTCATCATTTTTTATAAATGTATTGATTGACTTTAAAGAGAGGAAATGAGAAGAGACGGAAACATTGATCTGTTCCTGTATGTGCCTTGACCAGGGATGGAACCCACAATCTTTGTGTATTGGGGAGATACTCTAACCAAATGAGAACTATTTGGCCAAAGCTATTTATTTTTTTAAAATGTAACAGAAATTATGACTAGTTATAAATCAGAACATTAAGACATTAATTAATTATGTTGTTATTTTGGCATAAGATTTGATGGTATGGTTTTAAGTAATAAAAGGAGAATAATATAATAACTGCAATTCACAAGAACAAAAGAGAAGAGGGTCCTATTTAGGAGCCAAGATTGATTGGAAACACACACATACATCAAAAATAAAATAATATTGGCCATGACTTGGTCATTATTTAAGTTAAGGATATGATGATTTACCATAGAATTTTTATTTTTTACACACTTTATATTTTCATAGTTAAAAGGTCAAGTATGGATACACATATATATCCTTACATTTGTGTGCATATATATGTAATGTATTTCCCCATGTATAAGACACTTTAATGTATAAGATGCATCTTAATTTTGGGGCCCAAAATTTGAAAAAAATGTACTACATAAAGTTATTGAACTCAAGTTTTATACAACATAAAATTCATACAACTCCTCATCACTGTCAAAACTGCCACCCATTAGCTTGTCCTCATTTGTGTCTGATGAGGAATCACTGTCTTCAATAATGAGCATAAAAACATGCTTGAAAAAGTGGGAAATGCAAATAAAAAAAAATCTACAACCCCTGTATAAGATGCACCCAATTTTTAAACCCCAATTTTTTCAAAAAAAGGTGCATCTTAAACATGGGGAAATATGGTATATTTATATATGAAAAGTATTTCTTTGTATTCCAACTTGCATAATACAGTATTCTTGATTCCACTGAATCTTAAAATAGCATGTACACACAATGATTAAAAAGTTTTTCTTTTTCTTACACAGTACTTACAACCATTTTTATAATATTTTTTATTTATTTAGAAAATTAAATTTAACAGGGTGACATTGATCAACAAGAGTACATAGATTTTGGGTAAACATCTGCACATCATTTGAATGGTTGATTGTGTTGTATATCCATCACCCAAAGTCAAATCATCCTCTATCACCTTATATTTGTCCCTCTTTATACACTTATTCCAAACCCCTTTCTTCTCCCCACACCCTCCTCTCTCTGGTAACCACTGCACTCTTATCTATCTTATTTTGTTCCCACTTATGTGTAGAACAAAATGTTTTTAGCTTTTTCTCATTTACTTATTTCACTTAGTGTAATGTTCTCAAGGTCCGTCCATGTTGTTGTAAATGGCAATAGGTCATAATTTCTTATCTATGTCTTAGTCACTGTGAATAATGCTGTGATAAACATGAGGGTGCATGTGTCTTTATGTACCACTGTTTTGGAGGTATACACCTAGTAGAGGAATTACTGGGTGATACGGTAGTTCTATTCTTAATTTTTTAAAGAAACCATCATACTTTCTTCCATAATGACTGTACTAATTTATGTTCCCACCAGCAGTGAATGAGAGGCCCTTGCTCTCCACAGCCTCTCCAACACTTGTTATTACATGTTTTGTTAAATTACTAATTTAACACGTGTGAGGTGGTATCTCATTGTAGTTTTGATTTGCATTTCTTAAATTGCTAGTGAAGATGACCATTTGTTCACATATCTGTTGTCCATTTATATTTCTTCTTTTTTACCTTAGATTCAGAAAGCAATTATGTAATCTTACCATTTGTTTCTCAAAACACCAGGGCATGTTTTATCACTGAATTTCTCATTTTTAAGTCATAATATAATGCTGTTAGTACTTAACATTTATCTCACCAGTTAACAAAATGTTCTGTGTAGTGAAGAGGCAGAAGAAAGTACTGTGGTTTGTGCTGCTTTTTTTTACAGGAAATGGTGATTAGAATGACATTTGTTACATTTTTTTTCTTGAAGATCAAAGTTGATTGAACATCTTTGTTCCATCCAGTTCTAAATTTGGAACTCCGGTTATGTCAAAATTTTTCACAAGAAGCAGGACCTTCCTTCTCTGATTAGGTGTCTGTGTGTGTGTGTGTTTCTAAAAACTATCATTAAAGAAATGAGGAACTCTTGAGCTTTGAACCTCAAGAAAGTTTTGAAAAATTTACACAACAAAATAATTCTAATTGTTTTTTAAATGTTTGAATAGAATTACTAAAAACAAAGAATGATTATTATTTTTGAAGAGTAGCCTTTCTCACATTCTTCAATGGTAGATAATTAGATAAACTTAGTAAAGAATCAGATTATTTATTATTTTTTATTGAGATATAGTTGATTATTTTTATTGAGATATAGTTGATTTTTTTTTACTGAATATATAGTTGATATATAAAGTTAATTTTTATTGACATGTAGTTAATATGATTATAGTAGCATATAAATTGTAAATTTACCACATAATTCTATATTTGTGTATATTAAGAAATGATCACTACAATAAGTGTAGTTAATATCAAACTTTAAGAATTATGAAAAAAGCATAGTCTGAATCCGAGATGTTGAGTTAAAAACATTAAAAAGGAAAGGTGAAATTAAAGGTATACCTTATTTGTATAAAGAAATACTATATACAAAGAAATTCCAATTTCATTCTCAATGGTGAGCAGATACTCACTCTGCATCTTTCATGATGGAACATCTATTGAGGAATTGCTGAATAGTAGTAATGTTTCAATGATATGTGAAATTGTAAAAGAACATGACATAGCTTTCAGAAAACACACTTTCTAATAAATGCAATAAAACCAACAAAAATTAGTTATGCAGAAACAATAATTTGACTCCAAAATACATGTATGGGCTTCATATGTACATATTTATCTGATCTCTAAAACCTACTAGAGAAAGAGAATTATGATGTTTTTGCAAACAGCCTGGGTTCAAGTTATTTGAGAACAGCCACTACTTCCTCAACAAACTATTTGGAAATTACTTTTGTAAAGTGAGAATACCACCAAGGTTTAATCAACTGGCCTTCTTGGCAAGTAAGATACAGGATAACTTACATGGTTGGGCATGTGTTAAACCATTGCTGTGAACCCACCATAAGAGGAGAAGGTGATGAGACCACAGTGCAACGTTTTGGTGAGAAAATCTTTTTGGCAGGCAGCTGACTTCAAATTGTGACACGAATACAGTGTGGTCAAAAGTGTTTACTGAATAGTCATCCAGAAATGAAAGCAAAAGATGTGTGGTTTTGACAAAATTAAATCGTTAGAGCCTCTACTTTTTTGTAAATGTGTGTGAATTAATAAGAGACATGCCCAAAAGACAAATTCTAAAATTTATATGTACAATTAACTAAGTCAAAGGGACTGGAAGAAGTAGAGCTGAGTCTAGATATGTATGGGCATACTGAAGCAGAAGTGACATGCCTAGCTATATAACAGTAAAAAATCTGCAAACATATAATATAAAGAAATAAATATTTTGAACCTATTTATTCAGAACAAAAAATATTTATTCAGAACATGTAGCAAGGTATAATACACTGGATGACGTACTTTCAATATCAATTAGAACACTGTAATTGGATGAATACATGACAGTGGATCATAAATCTTAAATGTACACTTCATTGAGATGGGAGGAAGAACAAGTCAGGGTCTAGGCAACTAATATTACTTGGCATAATTTCCTGAGCTGGTAATGAAAAAATAATTTCTTGGTCTCATCTCAGTCAAAACTTTCTATAATTCTAAAAATAAAGAATTCTATTGAGATGATAATTTCTTTCACATAAAAATGTTTTCATTATATTAACTTAGTTTATGCTAGAAGACTTTAAGTTTTGTTTGTTTAATATCAATGTATAGCATATAATGAAACAGAAAAATTTTCCCCTAGATAATTATCTTAGAATTTACAAGTAAATAGTCATATAAATAGTAAAGCATTTCAAAATTGCTTTCAAGTAAATTACATGCATAATTTATGTCAGATCACTTCAAATTACTATTACTATTATGACTTTTTTTTTATTTATTTTTATTTTATTTTATTTTATTTTTTTTAATAATTTTATTTTTTTAATGGGGTGACATCAATAAATCAGGATACATATATTTAAAGATAACAAGTCCAGGTTATCTTGTCGTTCAATTATGTTGCATACCCACCACCCAAAGTCAGATTGTCCTCTGTCACCTTCTATCTTGTTTTCTTTGTGCCCCTCCCCACCCCCTCTCCTCTCCCATTCCCCCCTCCCCCCCGTAACCACCACACTCTTATCAATGTCTCTTAGTTTCACTATTATGTCCCACCTACGTATGGAATAATACAGTTCCTGGTTTTTTCTGATTTACTTATTTCGCTTCGTATCATGTTATCAAGATCCCACCATTTTGCTGTAAATGTTCCGATGTCATCATTTCTTATGGCTGAGTAGTATTCCATAGTGTATATGTGCCACATCTTCTTTATCCAGTCATCTATTGATGGGCTTTTTGGTTGTTTCCATGTCCTGGCCACTGTGAACAATGCTGCAATAAACATGGGGCTGCATGTGTCTTTACGTATCAATGTTTCTGAGTTTTGGGGGTATATACCCAGTAGAGGGATTGCTGGGTCATAAGGTAGTTCTATTTTCAGTTTTTTGAGGAACCACCATACTTTCTTCCATAATGGTTGTACTACTTTACATTCCCACCAACAGTGTATGAGGGTTCCTTTTTCTCCACAGCCTCTCCAACATTTGCTATTACCTGACTTGCTAATAACAGCTAATCGAACAGGTGTGAGGTGGTATCTCATTGCCGTTTTGATTTGCATTTCTCTAATAGCTAAAGAAGATGAGCATCTTTTCATTTATCTGTTGGCCATTTGTATTTCTTCCTGGGAGAAGTGTCTATTCATATCCTCTTCCCATTTTTTTATTGGATTGTTTGTTTGTTTGTTGTTGAGTTTTATGAGTTCTTTGTATATTTTGGATATTAGGCCCTTATCTGAGCTGTTGTTTGAAAATATCATTTCCCATTTAGTTGGCTTTCTGTTTGTTATCAGTTTCTCTTGCTGAGCAAAAACTTCTTAGTCTGATGTAGTCCCATTCATTAATTTTTGCCTTCACTTCTCTTGCCTGTGGAGTCAAATTCATAAAATGCTCTTTAAAACCCAGGTCCCTGAGTTGAGTACCTATGTCTTCTTCTATGTACTTAATTGTTTCAGGTCTTATGTTTAGATCTTTGATCCATTTTGAGTTAATTTTTGTACAGGGGGAGAGACTATAGTCCAGTTTCATTCTTTTGCATGTGGCTTTCCAGTTTTCCCAGCACCATTTATTGAAGAGGCTTTCTTTTCTCCATTGTGTGTTCTTGGCCCCTTTATCAAAAATTATTTGACTATATATATGTGGTTTTATTTCTGGACTTTCTATTCTGTTCCATTGGTCTGAGTGTCTATTTTTCTGCCAGTACCATGCTGTTTTGATTGTCGTGGCCCTATAATAGAGTTTGAAGTCAGGTATTGAAATGCCCCCAGCTTCATTCTTTTTCTTTAGGATTGCTTTGGCTATTCGGGGTTTTTTATAGTTCCATATAAATCTGATGATTTTTTGCTCTATTTCTTTAAAAAATGTCATTGGAAGTTTGATGGGAATTGCATTAAATTTGTATATTGCTTTGGGTAATATAGCCATCTTGATTATATTTATTCTTCCTAGCCAAGAACAAGGTATATTCTTCCATCTCATTATATCTTTTTCGATTTCCCTTAACAATGGTTTATAGTTTTCATTATATAAGTCCTTTACATTCTTTGTTATGTTTATTCCTAAGTATTTTATTTTTTTTGTTGCAATCGTGAAGGGGATTATTCTTTTGAGTTCCTTCTCAGTTGTTTCATTGTTGGCATATAGAAAGGCTATTGACTTCTGTATGTTAATTTTGTATCCTGCGACCTTACTGTATTGGCTTATTGTTTCTAGTAGTCTTTTTGTGGATCCTTTGGGGTTTTCGATGTATAGTATCATATCATCTGCAAAAAGTGATACCTTTACTTCTTCTTTTCCGATATGGATGCCTTTTATTTCTTTGTCTTGTCTGATTGCTCTGGCTAGAACCTCTAGTACCACATTAAATAAGAGTGGAGAGAGTGGACAACCCTGTCTTGTTCCTGATTTAAGGGGGAAAGCCTTCAGTTTAGTGCCATTTAATATGATGTTAGCTGATGGTTTATCATATATGGCCTTTATCATGTTGAGATATTTTCCTTCTATACCCATTTTATTGAGAGTCTTAAACATAAAATTGTGTTGTATTTTATCGAAAGCCTTTTCTGCGTCTATTGATAAGATCATGTGGTTTTTGTTCTTTGTTTTGTTGATATGGTGTATTACATTAACCGTTTTACGTATGTTGAACCATCCTTGAGATTCTGGGATGAATCCCACTTGATCATGATGTATTATTTTTTTAATATGTTGTTGTATTCGATTTGCTAGTATTTTGTTTAGTATTTTAGCATCTGTATTCATTAGAGATATTGGTCTGTAGTTTTCTTTTTTTGTGCCATCCTTGCCTGGTTTTGGTATGAGGGTTATGTTGGCCTCATAAAATGTGTTTGGAAGTATTGCTTCTTCTTCAATTTTTTGGAAGACTTTGAGTAGAATAGGAACCAAGTCTTCTTTGAATGTTTGATAAAATTCGCTGGTATAGCTGTCAGGGCCTGGACTTTTATTTTTGGGGAGGTTTTTAATGGTTTTTTCTATTTCTTCTCTACTGATAGGTCTGTTGAGGCTTTCTGCTTCTTCTTGACTCAGTCTAGGAAGGTTGTATTTTTCTAGGAATTTATCCATTTCTTCTAGGTTGTTGAATTTAGTGGCATAAAGTTTTTCATAGTATTCTACAATAATTCTTTGTATATCTACGGTGTCCGTGGTGATTTCTCCTCTTTCATTTTGGATTTTGTTTATATGAGTTCTTTCTCTTTTTTCCTTGTAAGTCTTGCCAAGGGTTTGTCAATTTTGTTCATCTTTTCAAAGAACCAGCTCCTTGTTCTATTAATTTTTTCTATAGTTTTTCTGTTCTCTAATTCATTTATTTCTGCTCTGATTTTTATTATCTCCTTTCTTCGGCTGGTTTTGGGTTGTCTTTGTTCTTCTTTTTCTAGTTCCTTAAGGTGTGAAGTTAAGTGGTTCACTTGGGCTCTCTCTTGTTTGTTCATATATGCATGAAGTGATATGAACTTCCCTCTTATCACTGCTTTTGCTGCATCCCATAGATTCTGATATGTCGTATTGTCATTTTCATTAGTCTGTATATATCTTTTGATCTCTGCACTTATTTCTTCTTTGACCCATTCATTTTTTAAAAGTATGTTGTTTAGTTTCCACATTTTTGTGGGATTTTTTTCCTCTTTTTTGCAGTTGAATTCTAGTTTCAAGGCTTTATGATCAGAAAATATGCTTGGTACAACTTCAATTTTTCTGAATTTGCTGATGTTGTTTTTGTGGCCCAACATATGGTCAATTCTTGAGAATGATCCATGTACACTGGAGAAAAATGTATACTCAGTCACTTTGGGATGAAATGTCCTGTAGATGTCTATCATATCCAGGTGCTCTAGTGTTTTGTTTAAGGCCACTATGTCTTTGTTGATTCTCTGTTTGGATGACCGATCTAGAGCCGTCAGCGGTGTATTGAGGTCTCCAAGTATGATTGTATTTTTGTCAGTTTTTGTTTTAAGATCAATAAGTAGCTGTCTTATATATTTTGGTGCTCCTTGGTTTGGTGCATATATATTAAGAATTGTTATGTCTTCTTGATTCAGTGTCCCCTTAGCCATTATGAAATGGCCATTTTTGTCTCTGAGTACTTTTCCTGTCTTGTAGTCAACATTATCCGATATGAGTATTGCTACACCTGCTTTTTTTTGGATGTTATTTGCTTGGAGTATTGTTTTCCAGCCTTTCACTTTGAATTTGTTTTTATCCTTGTTACTTAGATGAGTTTCCTGTAGGCAGCATACAGTTGGATTTTCTTTTTTAATCCATTCTGCTACTCTGTGCCTTTTTATTGGCGAGTTTAATCCGTTTACATTTAGTGTAATTATTGATACTTGTGAGTTCCCTATTGCCATTTTATATCTTGCTTTCTATTAGTTTTGTGTCTTGTTTGATCCTTCTCTTTTGTTTTTCTATCTTTTGTTTTTATTTGCTTGTATTCCATACATCTTTCCTCTGTTGCTATCTTTTTTATCTCATGTGCTTCTGTGGTGGTTTTTTCAATGGTGGTTACCTTTGAGTAATGAAAAGGGTCCCTACCCTGTTCATTGTAGCGAACTATTTTGTGAGTACTTTTGCACTCCATCGTCCTTTGCTACTGTTAATCTCCATCTTCTCCCCCTCTTTCTTTTTGTTGTTGTCACAGTTTAAATTTGGTTTTATTGTGTTCTTCTTGGAGCTTTTACTTGTGGCTCTGTTTTTTTTTTGTTCTTTGTATCTGATTGGAGAACCCCCTTTAGTAATTCCTGGAGTGGGGGTTTTCTGATGATAAATTCCCTCATCTTTTCTGTATCTGTGAATGTTTTTATTTCTCCTTCATATTTGAAGGATAGCTTTGATGGGTATAGTATTCGTGGCTGAAAGTTCCTCTCTTTCAGGACTTTAAATATTGGGGTCCACTCTCTTCTAGCTTGTAGAGTTTCTGCTGAGAAATCTGATGATAATCTAATGGGCCTTCCTTTATATGTTGTATTCTTCTTTTCCCTGGCTGCCTTGAGAATTTTTTCTTTGTCATTGGTTTGTGTCATCTTTATTATGATGTGCCTTGTAGTGGGTTTGTTGGGGTTAAGAAAACTCGGTGTTCTGTTTGCTTCTTGAACTTGAGGCTTTAGTTCTTTCCACAGGCTTGGGAAGTTCTCGTCTATTATTTGTTTGAGTATGTTCTCCATTCCATTCTCTCTCTCTTCTCCCTCTGATATACCTATTATTCTTATGTTATTCTTTTTGATGGAGTCAGATAATTCTTGTAGGGCTATCTCATTTTTTTTTAATTTTTGAGTCTCTTTCTTCTTCTCTCTGTTGTGCCTCAAGTTGCTTGTCTTCTATTTCACTAATCCTCTCTTCTATCTGACCTGTTCTATTAGCTAAGCTTGTACCTTGGTTTTTCAGCTCGTGAATTGAGTTTTTCATCTCTGTTTGATTTGTTTTTATAGTTTCAATTTCCTTGGACATATATTCTTTGTGTTCATTGAGTTGTTTTCTGAGCTCCCTAAATTGCCTTTCTGTGTTTTCTTGTATATCTTGGAGGATTTTTAGGATTTCTATCTTGAATTCTCTGTCATTTAGCTCCAAGGTTTCCAATATATTAAATTTTTTCTCCATAGATTTTTCCTCATCTAGCTGTGTTACCTCTCTTTCTTTTGTATCCATGATATTCGATTTTCTCTTCCTTAATGGCATCTGAGGGTGGTTTTGTTGATAGTATTAATGAGATTTAATAAAGTATAAAAAGTTAAAAAAAATAATAAAAAAAAATAAAAAATTGAAAAGTTATTTTTTAAAAAAAAATTAATGAAATAAAGAAAAATAAAATAAAATAAAAATTAAAAAAAAAGGAAATAATTCCCCCCTCCTTTTTTCCTCTCCTCTCCTCTCCCCTTTTTCTTGAGAAAATCTTGTGGTGGACTGTGAATTATAAGAAACAATGCCTGTGATGGAGGGCCTGAATTGGGGAAAAGTAATAAAGGTGCAAAAAAAAAAAAAAAAAAAGAAAAGAAAAAAAAAGAGCGTATGGACCCACCAAAAGCAAATAAGGAAAAAATTTGGGTCAAGAATAAAATGATTTGCTTTTAGTGTTGGTTGTCTAAGAGTTATGAAGAGAGGATTAAGAGGAAAACGGAAAAATGGGGGGACAAATTAAAAAATTACTATTGTATTTAGTGGAACAAGAACTAGATAATATGGAGAGCCAGGGATGGGAGCACTGCTAGTGAGTTAAAAAGGTGAAGTAAAAACCCCCCAAAATGCCACAAACATAAGTTTGAGTCCCAGATAAGATAATTTGTTTGTTATTGAGGTTTGAATGAGAGGAGATGTAAAGGAGAAAGGAAGAAACTAATATAGAGGGAGAAAAGAAAGAGAGAGAGAGAAAAAAAGAGGGAACCACTAAAAGAAGAAAAAAGAAAGGAGAGAGAGAGAGAGAGAGAGAGTTAAGGGTTTTGGAGTGCAACCCTCATAGAGAGAAAGGAAGAGAAGAGAAAAGATAATGGGAGATGTAACACTTATGGGTAGTGTAGTTCAAGGAGAAGAGAGAGTAAGACCGGTAGAGAGTTAATCGGCCAAATTGGAGGAGGAAAAAAAAAAGTATCAAGAATGAAGATAAGAGAAACAAACGAACAAATATAATAAAATGGGATAGGTTATAAAGTCTGCAGATTATTCTTGATTTTGAGAGGTTATCTTCTTGCTTTTTCTTTTCTCTCCCTCTTCCTGGTCGGTGACTCTGTACCCTGGGTTTTGCCCCTTTGGCACGCTCAGGTGGAGGTTTGCAGTTGATAAGTCTCTATGGCAATGTCATGTATTGTGCTTTAGTCTCATTGGCAGTCGAAGCTCATTAGCATTTATAGGCTCCGACAGTGAGAGAGCCCGTGTTCCTGGAGCCTTTCTCCTAGTCTTTCCTTCCTCAATTAGTAGCCTGATAATCCAGCTATGGGGTTGCTGCTGCCTCTGCCTGGATAGTAAGAGGCTCAAAGAGCTGGCAACTCCCCACTCTATTTCCACTCAGCACAGGGCTCTGGGTAAGGCTCAGTCAGTCAGAGCTGCTAGTATAATCAGGCGGGCTTTCCACCCACTCAAAGACCTCTGTCTCTGCCACTCTGTCCGGTAACACAAGCGGGCACCCACTTCCAGGGCGCTTGGAGGAAACTCTCACTCACTGTCTGTGCGCGCAGACCAGGATATCCGGCCAGCATTTTCACGCTCTGAGTGAAACCCCCAACCGCAGGGAAAAGTTGCAGCGTTGGAATTGAGTCTCGCTCCGTCCCTGTGCGCGGCTTTTGCAAGGCGCTGGGGCGGCCCGAGATTCTGCTTTGGCCCACACAAAGGCCCCTGACTCTGCCCCTCTGTGCGATAACACGGGCGCGCACTGCCGAGGCACTCGGAGGAATCGCTCACTCCTTATCTGCACGCGCAAACCAGGATATGAGGCCGGCCGCGTTTCCCTCTGAGTGAAACACCCTCCAGCACGGAAAATCTCCACCGTTGGAATTAGTTCTCACTCCCTCCCGTGCGTGGCTTTCCCAGGGCGCTGGGGCTGCCCAGAGACTCTGCCCTCGGCCCACAGAAAGGCCTCTGACCCTGCCTCTCCGTGGGGCAACACGGGCACCCACTCTCGGGGCCTAGGAAGAAATTCTCGCCCACTAACTGCGCACAGACCAGGAGACCGGGTAAAATGGCTGCGCCGCTTGTCTTTCTTTGTTTGGGTTTGGCGCGAGTGTTAGCTTGTATTGCCCAGGTTGCCACAGGATCAGATTTTCCTCGGCTTGGATCTCCGTGCCACAGCCTGGTTCGGCCGTTTGTGTCGCGGCCTGGATGTATTCACCCTCTTTGCCCGCCTCAGTTTCTATATTCACAGTTACCAGAGAAAGCCGCCCTGTTTAGGTTAGTGAGGAAGGCGGAGCATTTCTTACTGCCTATTTCCTTCGGGGTTTGGTTATATATTTAGCCAATTTTTCACTCAATCATACCTTTGGGTGTATTACGAAGCATCTGGAAGCTCCAAGTATAGGTTTTTCTGTTTCTGGTTGAAGATCTTGTTGAGTTTTGGGGGAGATTTATCGGTATCGCTTCCTACCCCGCCATTACTCTGACGTCATCTCGACTTTTTTTTAACTGCTTATTTTCTTGCACTTACCCTTAACTTTCCTGACACAGTGGTAATCTATACATTCATAAAAAAAATTGCCACTTAAAATTTCTGTATCTTGCATCCTAAGGGATTTTGTGTTTATTTCAGTATTTTAAATATAAAAGAACCATAGAATTTTGTAAATGTTATAAAATTTGAACATTGCTTATCCCACGTGGCTGGAAAATAAATCTAGGTTTCAGACAGCACTTTCCCAAAAAAGGCTCATTAGTTGCAGATCTGGGTAGAATCAAGATCTTCTGAGTCACAACTTTCTTTAAAACAAAATCACTTAATAACAGTTGGTAAAATTGTTATTGATATTATTTCTTCCTTTATCACTATTACATTCATTTGTATACACAGAAATAAAAATGCATGACTTTAAATGCTGCAATTTTTATATTACCCTCTTGCAGAGTATAAAATAACCACTAAAGGTTTACCATGTTTCTTTTGTGGCTTCAGCTAATCTACTAGATCCTAAACTGCATGGTTCTTTCTATTATTTTATGTGGACTTAATACCAAAATAAAACCAAATGTGCAAATAAATAAATTGTAAATTATAGAGGTTTTTTTTTTTTCCAGAGATAGAGAGTCAGAGACAGGGATAGGTAGGGACAGACAGACAAGAATGGAGAGAGATGAGAAGCATTAACCATCAGTTTTTTGTTGTGACACCTTAGTTGTTCATGGATTGCTTTCTCATATGTGCCTTGACCATGGGGCTACAGCAGACCGAGTAACCCCTTGCTCAAGCCAGCGACCTTGGGTCCAAGCTGGTGAGCTTTGCTCAAAACCAGATAAGCCTGTGCTCAAGCTGGGAACCTCAAACCTGGGTCTCAAACCTGAGTCCTCTGCATCCCAGTCTGATGCTCTATTCACTGCGCCACTGCCTCGTCAGGCAAATTACTGATATTTTAATGAAGACTTTCTTATTTATTTTATGTTTATTGAGAACTTCTGTATGGCAAGCAGATTGTTTTGCAATGGACATGTGTAGTTGAATAAAAAGTATAAAGCACAATCCCTGTCACCTAATTGTTCACAAGTTAGAGAAGAGCATATGATTTTAAATCAATATGTAATTTGCAGTGGTGAGCACAATTACTGATTATTATAGAAGATAAGATCATAGATGGCAATTTCATAATGAATTGAAATAAAAAAACAAATGATATATATGTCTCTAGATTTTTCTGAATGAAGTGATGATGGTACCACTAATACAGAATATACTACAGTAACCAGCTTAGAGAAGGTGAAGATGAACTAATATGTGGATGTAATAAGGCACAAGTCCAGTGGACATTTTTAATAGATTTTTATTTTGAAATACAAATGGACCTATGGACCTTGGTTTTATGATTCAGAAACAAAATTTCACTTTCTAAATATCTTTAATGTTAGACATATTATTTAAAGAATATTCTATGGTTTGCAGAATTTTCTCTTAGTAAGAAATATACAGGAGACGAGTTAAAAGAAATGTTAAAAGTGTTTTAAAAGTTACCATAAAATAGTGTTTGAGTGGTGGCTCCAAAATGTGATAAAAAAGCAGAAGACAATATATTTCTTTGCAAGTAGATATAGTTTTATATTATTAAAGACATGTTTCTATCTTTTATGGCAGTGACTCAGAACCCTTTCATTAAGAGGGTGAAGTAGTCAAAAGAATGCAAACTACCTAAAAACTCTTCAAAATCTGTACATTTTTGTGTTTTGTTTTTTTTTAATTTCTGAAATGGTCAAATAGTCAATAGGAATGTTTCTTCACCCTCAACCTATCACTCATTTCCTCTCTATTGTTTTAGCTTCATTTTTAAAATTGTTCCTCAGTAATGCCATTTATTTCAAATTCAGGACCTTTTTATTAATTATAATTTATTTTGTTAACATGGATTCTAGTGTTTCACTGAATATAACAGCCTCATCCCCCACCCCTGTGTCCATATTTACACCTTTCTTGCTCCCCTCCTGCTAATGCCCTCCTCCATTCCCTCTGGGATTTGCTGTCTTGTTATCTGTATCTCTGTGTTATGTATATATAATTTCACTAATCCCCTCACCTTCTCTGATCTCATCCCCTCATCCCCCTTTTCTCTGATTTCTGTCCCTCTCGTCCCTCTGACCCTGTCTCAGCCTCTATTTTATTCCTCAGTTCACTTTGTTCCTTAGATTCCACATATAAGTGAGATCATATGGTATTTGTCTTTCTCTGCCTGGCTTATTTCATTTAGCATAATAATCTCCAGGTCCATCCATGCCATCGCAAAAGGTAAGATTTTCTTTATTTTCACTGCCACATAGTATTCCATTGTGTATATGTACCAAAGCTTTTTAATCCATTTGTTCACTGATGGACACTTGGGCTGTTTTGAGATCTTGGCTATTGTAAAGAATGCAGCAAATTAACACGGAGGTGAATATCTTCTTTTGCTCAAACCAGATGAGCCTGCGCTCAAGCTGGTGACCTTGGGGTCTCGAACCTGGGTCTTCCGCATCCCAGTCCAAAGCTTTATCCACTGCGCCACCGCCTGGTCTCATATCTTCTTTTGAATTAGTGATTTGGTATTCTTAGGATATAGTCCTAATAGTGGAATAGCTGAGTCAAAAGGCAGTGTGCCATTTTTAATTTGGGAGGGAAACACTATATTGTTTTCTGCAATGGCTGCACAAGTTTGCATTCCCACCAGCAGTGCAGGAGGGTTCCCTTTTCTCCACACCCTAATCAGCACTTATTCTGTGTTGATATGTTAATGAGTGCCATTCTGACAGGTGTGAGGTGATATCTCATTGTGGTTTTAATTTGTATTTCTCTGTTGATTATTGATGTTGAGCATTTTTTCATCTGCCTATTGGCCATTTTTCATCCAAAGAGGTATGTCCTCTTTGGAGAAGTTTCTGTTCAGTTATTTTTAATTGGATTGTTTACCTTTCTGGTGTTGAGTTTTAAAAGTTCTTTATAAATTTTGGTTATTAACCCCTTATTAGACATGTTGGCAAATATATTCTCCCATTGTGTGTGTTGTCTTTTTATTTTGTTAATGGTGTCTTTTATTGTACAAAAGCTTTTTAGTTTGGTATAGTCCCATTTGTTTATTTTGTCCTTTATTTCACTTGCCCTTGGAGATATATTGGCAAAAATATTTCTATGAGAGATATCAGAGACTTAACTTCCTATGTTTTTTTTCCAAGATTTTTACAGTTTTCCATGTTACATTTAGGTTTTTTTATCCATTTTTAGTTTATTTTTGTGAATGGTGTAAGTTTGTAGTCTAGTTTCATTTTTTTGCATGTACCTGTCCAGTTTGCCAAACACCATTTGTTAAAGACTGTCTTTACTCCATTGTATGCTCTTACCTCCTTTGTCAGATATCAATTGACCATAAAGGTGGCTTTATTTCTGGGTTCTTTAATCTGTTCCACTGATCTCTATGCATTTTCTTATGCCAGTACCAAGTTGTTTTGAGTACAATGGCCTTGTAATACAACTTGGTATCAGGAAGTATGATACTTCCCACTTTATTCTTCATTTTCAAGATTGCTGTGGATATCCATGTTCTTTTTTGGTTCCATATAAATTTTTGAAGCATTTCTTTTATATCTTTGAAGTATGCCATTGGTATTTTGATAGGAATTGCACTGAATTTATAGATTACTTTGCATAATATAGATATTTTAATGATGTTTATTCTTTCTATCCATGAACATGGTGTCTGATTTCACTTGTTTGTATCTTCCTTGATTTATTTTATCAATGCTTTATAATTTTCTGAGTATAAATCTTTTACCTCCTTGTTTAAATTTACTCCAAGGTACTTTTTTTGTTGTTGCAATAGTGAAGGGGACTGTTTTTTAATTTCTCTTTCAGACATTTTATTGTTGGTGTACAAAAATGCCTCTGATTTTTAAATATTGATTTTATATTCTGCTACCTTGCCTAATTCATATATCAGGTCTAGTAGTTGTTTGAGACTTTAGGGTTTTCTATGTACAGTATTATGTCATCAGCAAATAATGATAGTTTTATTTCTTTTCTGATTTGGGTGCCTTTTATTTCTTCTTCTTATCTTATTGCTGTGCCTAAGACTTCCAGAACTATGTTGAATAAGAGTGATGAAAGGGAGTACCCCTGCTTTGTTCCTGAACTTAAGGGGATTGCTTTTAATTTTTGCCATTGAGTATGATGTTGGCTGTGAGTTTGTCATTGGTGGCCTTTAATATGTTGAGGTATGTTCCTATATTCACATTTTGTTGACAGTTTTGATCATAAATGGGTGCTGGATTCTATCAAATGCTTTTTCTGCATCTATTGATATAATCATGTGATTTTTCTTCTTTTGTTTATGTGATGAATTACTATGATTGATTTGTGAATATTGTACTAGCAATGCTTCCCCAGAATAAACCCTATTTAATCATGATGTATGATTTTGTTTCATGTATTGCTGGATCCAGTTTGCTAATATTTTGTTGAGAATTTAGCATCTAAGTTTATCAGGGATATTGGCCTATAGTTTTCTTTCTTTGTAGTGTCTTTACCTGGTTTTTGAATGAGAATAATGCTTGCCTCATAAAAGGAGCTTGGAAGTCTTTCCTCCTCTTGAATTTTTTGAAATAGCTTGAGAAGAATAGGTGTTAGTTTTTTCTGGAATGTTTGATAAAATTCACCTCTGAAGCCATCTGTTCCAGAACATTTGTTTACTGGGAGTTTTTTGATAACCATTTCAATTTCATTTGTTGTAATTGGTCTGTTTAGGTTTTCTGTTTCTTTTAGATTGAGTTTTGGAAGATTGTTTGTTTCTAGGAATTTATCCATTTCATCCAGTTTGTCCAAATTTTTGGCATATAGATCTTCATAGTATTTTCTTACAAGCCTTTATATTTCTGCTGTGTCAGTTGTTATTTCTCCACTTTCATTTTTAATTTTATTTACTTGACTACTTTCTTTCTTTTCTTTATGAGTCTAGTTAAAAGTTCATTAATCTTGTTTACCTTTTCAAAGAACCAGCTTTTGGTTTCTTTGATCTTTCATATTGCTTTTTAGCCTCTGTGTCATTTATTTCTTTTTTATTTCTTTTTTTTTTTTTGTATTTTTCTGAACCTGCAAATGGGTAGAGACAGTCAGACAGACTCCTGCATGCGCCCGACCGGGATCCACCTGGCACGCCCACCAGGGGGCGATGCTCTGCCCCTCTGGGGCGTTGCTCTGTTGCGACCAAAGCCACTCTAGCGCCTGGGGCAGTGGCCAAGGAGCCATCCCCAGCACCCGGGCCATCTTTGCTCCAATGGAGCCTCTGCTGCAGGAGGGGAAGAGAGAGACAGAGAGGAAGGAGAGGGGGAGGGGTGGAGAAGCAGATGGGCGCTTCTCCTGTGTGCCCTGGCCGGGAATCGAACCCGGGACTTCTGCACGCCAGGCCAACACTCTACCACTGAGCCAACCGGCCAGGGCCTATTTCTTTTTTTAAAAATTAATTTTAATGGGGTGACATTGATAAATCAGGGTACATATTTTCAGAGAAAACATCTCTAGGTTATTTTTACATTTGATTATGCTGCATTCCCATCACCCAAAGTCCAATTGTCTTCCATCACCTTCTAACTGGTTTTCTTTGTGCCCCTTCCCTCCCCCAACCCCCTCCCTCTCCTCCCCCCAACCCAAAACCCCCACACTCTTGTCCATGTCTCTGAGTCTCATTTTTATGTCCCACCCATGTATGGAATCATATAGTTCTTAGTTTTTTTGATTTACTTATTTTGCTCAGTATAATGTTATCAAGGTCCATCCATGTTGTTGTAAATGATCCAATGTCATCATTTCTTATGGCTGAGTAGTATTCCATAGTATATATGTACCAAAGCTTTTTAATCCATGTGTCATTTATTTCTGCTCTGATCTTTATTACTTCATTCCTTTTACTTCTTCTGGTCTTTATTTGTTGTTATTTTTTTAGTTCTTTTTGATGCAAGGTTAAGTTGTTATTTTAGCTTTTTCTTGCTCCTTAAGGTATACCTATAATGCTATGAACTTCCCTCTCAAGACTGCTTTTGCTATTTTGAGTTTTTGTATGTTATTTTCATTAGTATCAAAATTTTTTTGATTTCTACCTTGATCTCGTTAATCTATTCATTATTTAATAACATGCTATTTAGCCTCCAAATGTTTGAACGTTTTTCAGTTTTTTTATTGTTATTGATTTCTAGTTTCATGCCATTGTGATCAGAGGAGATGCTTGATATGGCTTAATTTTTTTTTAAATTTATTGAGACTTGTTGTGTGTCCTAACATGTAGTCTATCCTAGGAAATTACCATGAGCACTTGAAAAAAAATTTATATATTGTTGCTTTGGGATGAAAGGTTCTGAAGATGTCTATTTAATCCAGTTTATCTAGTGTGTCATTTAAGGCTGCTGTTTCTTTGTTAATTTCTGTGTGAAGGATCTATTCATTGATGTTACTGGGGTATTAAAATTCCCTACTATTGTAGTAGTGCTGTTGATCTTGCCCTTTATATCCATCAAAATCTGCTTTATATATTTAGGTGCTCATATATTAGGCGTATAGATATTTACAATGGTTATATCCTGCTGTTGGATTATTCCCTTTATCATTATGTAGTGACCTTCTTTATCCCTTTGTTTTAAAGGTTATTTTGTCAGATATAAGTATTGCTACCCCAGCTTTTTTTTCATTTCCATTTGCGTGAAATACTTTTTTTCATCCCTTCACTTTCAGTTAATGTGTATCTCTTTTTGTGAGGTGGGTCTCTTGTAGACTACATACCTACAGATCCTGTTTTCTTATCCATGCAGATACCTTATGTCTTTTGATGGGGTCATTTAATCCATTTACCTTTAAGATTATTATTGACATGTACTTATTTATTGCCATTATATTCTTTAAATCTACATTCCTATTTTTCTTGATTTCTTTTCTCCTTTGCTCTTTTTACATCAGGCCCCTTAACATTCCTTCAGTACTGGTTTGGTTGTAATAAATTCCTTGAGTCTTTTTTTGCCTGGGAAACTTTTTATTTCTCCTTCAATTTTAAATGATAACTTTGCTGAATAAAGTAGTCTAGGTTGCATGTTCTTGTTTTGCATCACTTTGAATACTTCTTGCTAATTTCTTCTGGCCTCAAGTGTTTCTGTTGAGAAGTCAGATGTCATCCTTATGGGGGCTCCTCTGTAGGTAATTAAATGCTTTTTTCTTGCATCTTTTAGTATTTTTTTCTTAATTTTAACATTTTAATTATGATATGTGTTGGTGTTGGCCTCCTTGGATTCCTCTTTAATGGGACTCTCTGTGCTTCTTAAACTTGTGTGACTTTTTCCTTCATTAATTTAGGGAAGTTTTAAGCTATGATTTCTGCAAACAGGTTCTCTATTTCTCTTCTCCTTTAGGAACCCCTATGATGTAGATATTGTTTCTCTTCATGTTGTCACAGAAGTCTGATAAAGTTTCTTCAGTCTTTTTTAGCCTCTTTTCATTTTAATACTCTCCTTCTGTGCTTATATTTATCTTGTCTTCTAAATCGCTGATTCGATCCTTGGCTTCCTCCAGCCTGCTGTTAATTTCTTCTAGTGCAGTCTTCATTTCTGATATTGTATTTGTCATTTCTGACTGATTCTTTTTATGATTTCAATGTCCTTTTTGATACTTGCTATCTCTTTATTTATGTGCTCATTATGTCCATCCATTGTTGCTCTAATATCTTTCAGCATCCTAAAATTTATTAATTTAAACTCTGTATCTGGTAATTTGGTTACTTCCATTTTATTTAGTTTTTTTTTTTTCTGGGAATTTCTCTTGATTCATTTGGGTCACATTTCTTTTCTACTCATTTTGTCTGTGTATAGACTCCTCCTTTGGGCATATTGCTTATGTAGCTAGCTGAGTCTAGGGTTGCTGCTATTTGCCACCAGCTACCAGTTGTGTTGAATTTAGATTTTTTTTGAGTTGGCATCAGTTGTGTTTGTAACCCACTGTGGGCTCCTTGTTTTTAACTACTGTTCTTTTTGCTGTTTATGTCTCCATTTTCTGTGCCTTGTAGTGTGGGAGGAGCCAACCTTTGTAAAAGATCAGCTTTCTTTTGCTTAGAGCTGACAGCAGCTTCTTAAAAGCCCCAAGCTCTGTAAGATTTGCCTCCACTTTTCAGCTTCTCCACCTCCTCTTGTTTCTGCCTGGTTTTCCCAGAGTCTTCTGTAGAAAGACTATAATGTGTTGAGCAGGCCCAGACTGGCCTCACCCCACCAACCCTTCTACAATTTGCAAAGTTTTGGGTTAGAACAGCTGAGGTTGGGAATAAAACATTAGTGGGACCCCGTACTTCAGTGGTCTCTTGGACAATAACTCAGTACAGGGATTGCGGCCCCTACTCCAGAGCTTAATCCTCAGCCATTGCTGGAATACTCAAATTTTATTTCTCCCTAACAAGGTGAGCATCATGTTCAGTTTGAGTGGGCAAACAGTCCCCTCTGCACAAGTTCTTACAGCTGATGAGATCCTGGTCTCAAAAATGAAGACTGAAAGATTCTTCTCCTTGGGCTGTCTGTGCACACCAGAAGTGGCTAAGCTCACAGGGACCCACACTTTAAATGTGCCTACTCCAAGCCTCTCTTCCTTTCCCCTTTGGAATCTATTCAAGCAGGGCAGAATATCCAGCACCCAGACCAGTTGACTGTGAAGGTCCACTCTATCCAATGCACATGAGCTGCTGTGCTGCTGCTGATCACAGAGAGTGTAACTTATCTCAGCTGCATCAAGAATGAGAAGCTTTTTCTTATGATACCACTCTAGCAAGGGTTGTTAAGTCCTGAACTAATGCTCTCTGCAGCTGGCCACTTGATGTGCCAGCCTTGGGCCTCCCTGGCAGAAACCTGGTGCAGACCAGTGGGTGACAGTGCCTGTGACTGGCCCTCAGCAAACTTCTTGGAGCTACAAGCAATCCAGAATTTATGGCTGCCTCTTCTGGGCCCAGGTGCACACGGACATAGCAAGCTGTACACCTAAGCTGGCTTTTACTCTCTCTAGACCTGGGGGAAAGTCCTTTAAAAGTCCAAGGTTCCCTGAGTTCATCCTTTTGCAGCCTGTCTGTAGGCTGCTTGTTGGGCTTGGCTGCTGACTAAATCTCTGCTAGAGTCTGGAACCTACAGCAATTCAAGGAATAAGGAGGGTAGTGGGTATGTCTCTGCCCCTCGGTCCCAGGTGTCAATCTGTCTAGACATTTTTTCACAGACCTCAGTGGGTGTGGCCCCAGGAGTCCATGAATGTGGCATCTGCGACCCAGAGGTGTGGTCTTCCAGTCCTTTGGACTGTTTCAACTGAGTCTCCCATAAGGTAGAATTATCAGTCTTAAACTCAGGAGCATGGGGGGTGGGGATAGCTCCAGCATCAACACCAGAAAACTGAGTCACTGACATGCCCCCTGCTTCCTGGTTTCTCAGAATTACACTTTGCCTTGACTAGAGCAGGAAAGACTACTGAGGGCAGAGCAGTTGCTTTTCTCCAGGCTGCTACCACACAGAGGGGTTGCTCCACCCAAGAAAGATGGAGACTGCAATACTGGAGAATGACTTAGCACAGGGGTGGTTGTTGTCCCCAACAGTGTCTCTTCCTGTGCCTCCAACTTTACAGTCTCCTCACACAACTCAGGTCCTCTCAGCTCTTTCCTGCCAGAGCCCAAGTGGCTGTGAATGAGATTTTCTGTGCCAGCCCTTTAAGACAAAATCTGTGTCCAAGAGATGGAGTCTGCGTCCAAGAGCTCACACCCTTTCTCACAGACAGAAACCTGGCTGTTTTCACAGGTAAATGCTGTGTGGGTGCCTCTTCTAGGATCTGGGGCTCTTGGCTGGGGCTCCGGGCCTGGGGCTGAGCACCCACACCTCTCAGGGTGACCATCCCCCCAGTGATAGTCCCTCCGGACCCTCAGCCACAGCTAGCTCCTGGAGTAGGACAGCCATTTCCAGGTCTCCACCTTTCCTACCAGACTTGATGTGGCTTTTTCTGTGATCCTTGGTTATCAACTCCTCTTCTTTTAGTCCAAAGTTGGTTTTTCAAGACGATTGTTCTTAAATTAAGTTGTAATCCTGTTTGGTCCTGAGAGGTAGCAGTTGGAAAGTCTGCATACTCCTTCACGGTCCTGGAATCTAGTTCAAGACTTTTGTTTTTCTACTCATCATTTTCATTTGCTCAATAAATTATTTTCTTCAAATTCTGTTTGAATATATTTTAAAGTTGTTTTCCTGAACACACTGTAATCCGTTTTAATATGTTGTGGTTCTCATTTTAGTTTATTCTCTTGTGTTTATTTTGTCTTTTATACTGCTTGCTCATCAGAATATAAACTCTGAGGACAGAAGGTTTGTCTTGTTCATTCATGTATCTTTAGTACATAGAATGATGCATGGAACATAGTAAGTGAAGAACAAATATTAGTCATGTGTTTTGTATATTTTCCCATTATTTATTTTACATAAAATATAATTAGTTCTTGAATATAGTATATTTTACCTACTATTATTTGATTTTTCCATTATTTTTATTTTTATCATTATTCAAAATGTTATCTTGAATATTCTTTTATTTTACTTTTTTGACAGAGACAGAGAGAGAGTCAGAGAGAGGGACAGATAGGGACAGATAGACAGGAAGTGTGAGAGATGAGAAGCATCAATTCTTCATTGCAGCATCTTAGTTGTTATTTGATTGTGTTCTCATATGTGCTTTGATGGGGGATTGACAGCAAAGTGAGTGACTTCTTGCTCAAGCTAGTGACCTTGGGCTCAAGCCAGTGAGCATGGGGTCATGTCTATATTCCAGTGCTCAAGCCAGAGACCCCACCCTCAAGATGGTGAGCTCACACTCAAGCCAGATAAGCCCGTGCTTAAGCCAGCGACCTTGGGGTTTCAAACCTGGATATTCCGTGTCCCAGTTTGACACTCTATCCACTGCACCACTGCCTGGTCAGACTGAATATTCTTAATACCTCTCTTTTATCACAAGTGCAGGACAGTGTTTCTGTTGGGTACTGGGGTGGATATGTTCAAAACTTCATAAATATTGACAAATTTTTTTCCAAAACTTTTGTATTACTTTTACAAGTAGAAATATATGAGATCTTCCATTTTTTCACATAATTTGAAATCTACGATCTTTTAATTTTTTTAATATCATGGATACTAAATTGTCTCAACATGTTTTAGTTTGCTTTTGCATGATTATTACTTATACTTCACTTTTATAATAATATCTTATGGAACATTCTAATCTAGTTATCTGTGAATTTTTATTCACTTATTTTTATCATTTTATAGAGTTTGCTTTTTTTATTGAATTGATTAGAGTTTACATATTCTAAGTAGAAATCTATTCTCAAGTGCATCCAGAGTAGGTTAGTAAATGTTTAATAACAGTTCTCTGGTGAAAGAAGACCTTATTTGTAATATTTGCCAATTTTAATGGTATAAATACTCTGACAAGAGTTAATTAAAAGCAACCAATATTTTATCACTGAATGGAGAATTGGGAAGAGATTTGTAGTACTGCACTATTATATAGTATTTCCACCATTTAGATGTTAAAGATGTAAATAAGTTAATAAATATAGTAAATTTAACAAACTAGAAAATAAATTTTGAATATTTATTTCTATTATTGTTGATATAATTTATAATATTTTATGTTTATATAATTGAATTTTAATAGTAATTGTGTTTAAAAACTGGCCTTTAACATTCTTGAACTTCTAACAGTAATCTTTTCTGATCCACCACACCATACACTGACTGTTTAACTTGTGGTAGTCTGGGTGTATCTTTCCAATTTTAATAATGGTTTTCATTGTCCAGAAAATAAATGTATTTATTTAATTATTTTTATTGCATCATTTTCATTTATAATTTGGTTATTTTGAAATTTGATTGAGAAATGTATCTTTAACTAAAGGTCTTCAGGCATTTTACTATACTTTCTATTAAACTTGTGAGGACATCTTTCATAATAAATTTTTTTGTAGTTAATATTTTCCCACAGGACAACGATTTTCTTCATCACCTTTGTTGAGTGACCTATTTTTTCCTCAGGATCTGAAATGTCACCTCTGCTGCCATATATTCATTGCACAGTGCCTGAAAGCATTTAATAAAATTTTATTTAGACAACTAATTTTAACAGGGTAACATTGATCAGTTAGAGTACATAGATTCAGAGAAAACATCTCCAGATCATTTTGAGATTTGATTATGTTGTATACTCATCACCCAAAGTCAAATTGTTCTCCCTCACCTTTTATTTGGTTTTCTTTATGCCCCTCCCCTCCACCACCCTCTCCTCCCTTTCCTTCCCCTGGCAACCACTGTACTCTTACCTATGTCCATGAGTCTCAATTTTGTGTCCCACCTATGTATGGAATTATACAGTTCTTAGTTTTTTCTCATTTACTTATTTCACTCAGTACAATGTTATCAAGTTTCATCCATGTTGTTGTAAATGATCCTATGTCATCATTTCTTATGGCTGAGTAGTATTCCATAGTATATATGTACCACATCTTCTTTATCCAGTCTTGTATTGAAGGGCTTTTTGGTTGTTTCCATGTCTTGGCCACTGTGAACAAAGCATTCCTTTTTTTTTAATAAAAATTTTATTTATCTTCTTGAACTAATAGAAAAATATATTGTCACATTCTTTATCAACATTGTCTTATTATTCTTAGTGTTTGTCACATTGTATTATTTGAAACTGAGAACTCAGTCCCAGCTGTGGAACCTACAGTTGTGAACCAGTCCCTCTCCACATTGATCGTGGAATCTTTAAAAACAACATCTTAGACAATCACCCATGAACAAGACAGCCCATGTAAAAGTTCAGGTTTCAAGAGAAAAGGTTCCAACACACAATTGGAATATATGACATTGGATGCATTAGTGAAAATAAAAGGAGCAATTTGACTTTATCCATAATACCCTTCCCACAAAGTAACACAACTATAGCCAAGAGGGGTCTTTACCACCAGTGATTTCTCCTACTGGTAAAAGTTAGTGTGAGTGAGCACCCAGCCTCCACTGCTGTATAGGATGCTGCCAGAAAAAGGTTCATTTGTCTCTCACTCCAATCAGACTACTAAATTGTAAGGAGCAGGTAGAGGCTGGGATAGCAACAGTTAAGACTCTCAAATGATATTAAAGGAGAGCATATCTTACTGCCAGTATCCTGGACTCCATCAAGAAGCCTGCTCATGAGCTGCTGGGATTGGCTTACCTGTGGCTCAACCTAACTAGTCCATTAGCACCTTTGGTACTTGTGTACCTCACTTCAACACACCCACACTTTGTAGCTAGCTTGCTGTAAGTGCTCCCAACAACAGTGGAGAGAGTCAGCTTTGGCAGATGGCCAGTGAGCATGTGCAGAATGCCAGTCTGAATCTGCAAACCAAGGAGAAATTATAAACTTGATCTTTAGCACAACATTTGGAAAAACAAAAAAAAGACTTTCACCACCTAGTCTGTTGAATTGCAGGATAAAGATAGGGTAAACAAGGTTAATAATTTTAGCACAAGAAGAAACAAAGAGTTTTCAGTAAGTGCACCCATAGAAGGTCCTAGAAAGCCTCAGAGTCAGTAGCAATGTTATCAAACATAAGTTCAGTTGTTTGCCACTACAAAAGCCAATACTGTTGAGACAGTAACCTAAAAAGATCGAGTCTTTCTGTCCTGAAAACCATCTTAATATCTCTGGTCAAGCAGGTGACTTTTCTAAGAAGAGGAAAGGAACGTAAAAGTGTGCAGGCAGCATTTTTTATGTTCTGACAAAGATTTTGGCGTCAGATCAATTCCTGCAGTTCATCAGCTCTTATGTGGGCAGGAGCAGGCACTACTAGTTCCTGAAATGTACTAAAATAGAAGTTGTTAGCAACAAGTCTGGTTCCTGTTTTTTGTTTCTACGAATATGTTAGATTGTTAGTACAATTAATACTGAGTAGCACAATATTATACAAAATTTATATGCTTTTCATTCTCTGTTATAGTAGGTGTAATAGAAGAGAATTCTCTCCCAAAGGCAGTAAGTAAAGACTAGAGGACTCATCCATTCCCAGGTGCTTCGAGAGGTGCAGGATTTGGTGCAGATATGGCCAAGTCCAAGAACCACATCATGTACAACCAGTCCTCAAAATGACTCATAAACAGCATCAAGAAATCCCACTCACAGACATGAATCTTTTAAGGGGGTAGACCACAAGTTCCTGAGTAACATGCACTTTACCAAGGAGCACAACAAGAAGTGCCTGAACAAGACACAGGCCAACCACACCAAGGCCGCGAGTGCATGTGCTGAGGCTGTCAAAGCCCTTGTCAGACCCAAGGTGGTCAAGCCCAGGATTGGAAAGGGTGACTCTTACAAGGTTAATCAACTTGCTTACATCAACCATACCAAGCTTGGAAAATATGCTCAATATCTGTCACAGGTCTCAAGTTCTGCAGACCAAAATCTAAGGCCAGGACTCAAACCATGCCTCAGACTATGGCTGTGGCTAAACTCGAGCTCAGGCTCAGACTTCCAAAGGTGCCTAGGACCTCACAAAGGTTTCACAGTAAAAGCCTCCATCTGCCAAAATGAGGGTGGAAGGATTGATGTGACCCCTGGGCTGTCATCTGCACAGAGTTGGTATATTCTTGTTGTGCTATTTGTACCAATAAACCTGAGACTGGAGCTATCAGAAAAAGAGAGAGAGAGAGACTCAAGGAGGTGACTGCTTCTTCTTTTTTTTTACTTAAGAAATCAACTTCAACAAGGTGACATTGATTAATAAGAGTACATAGGTTTCAGATGAACATTTCTATAACATTTGAACTGTTGATTATGTTGTAAACCCATCACCCAAAGTCAAATAATTTTCTGTCACTGTATATTTGTCCATTTTTACTACCTTCCTCTCACCCTCTACCTCACTTACCCCTCCTCTTGGTAACCACTTCACTTTTATCTATGGCCATGAGTCTCAGTTTCATATCTCATCTATTGTGAAATCATACTGTTTTTGCACTTTCTGACTTATTTCACTTAGTATAATGTTCTCAAGGTCCATCCATGTTGTTGTAAATGGCAATAGGTCATCATTTCTTATGGCTGAGTTGTATTTCATTGTATATATGTACCACATCTTCTTTATTCAATCTTCTATCAAAGGACACTTTGGTTGTTTCCATGTCTTGGCCACTGTGAATAATGCTGTGATGAACATGACATTGCATGTGACTTTACATATTAATGTTTTTGAGTTTTGGGGTTAGATACACAGCAGTGGAATTGCTGGGTCATATGGTAATTCTATTATTAATTTTTGAGAAACCACCATATTTTCTTCCATAATGGTTGTAATAATTTTCATTCCCTTCAGTGGTGAATGAAGGTTCCTTTCTCTGCACAGCCTCTCTAACATCTGTTATTACCTGGATGACTGCTACTCCAAACAAAACAACAATACAAACTTCAAGAGCATGAAAAATAATACCAACAAAGGGTTACAATAATCTTTTAGTAACTCACTCCTAAACATGGAGATTTGTGTTTTAACCAATAAAAATTCAAAGATAGCTTTTTAAAGGAAGCTTAATAAGCTACAAGAAAAAAGACAGACAATTCAGCAAAATAAGGAAAGTAATACAGACTTGAACTATACATTAGACAAAACAAACCTAAAATACACATTTTTCTCAAATACATATTGATATAAATCATTCTCCATGTTAGTAATATGCTGGTCACAAACAAGTCTAGGCAAATTTAAGAAGATTTAAATTATAGCAAATATCCTTTCTGACTTTAATACTATTAAACTAGAAACCAATAAGAAGAAAACAAGAAAATTTCATATTATAAGAAGATTAGACATGTTCCCGAGCAATCATTGGGTAAATAAAAAAATATATAAAAAGATTATTAAAAAATTCCAGAGAGTAAGGAAAATGGGAATAACATGTCAGAATTTATGAGATGCAGTAATAGCAGTCTTAAGAAGGTAGTTTATAGCAATAAACACCAAGATAAAGAATAAAGAAAGAGGTCAAATTATCAACCTAACTTTATAACACAGAGAACTAAAAAAAAAAAAATTGAAACTAAGTTAAAAGTTAATAGAAAGAAGAATATGGCTTTTGCAGGTCGGCTCAATAGTAGAGCATTGGCCCAGCATATGGATGTCCTGGGTTCAATTCCAGTCAGGGCACACAGGAAACTGATAATCTGCTTCTCCACCTCTACCATCCCACTTCTCTCTCTCTAGCTTTCTGTTCCCCTCCAGCAGCCATTGTACGTTTGGAGTAAGTTGTCCCTGGGCACTGAGGATGGCTCCTTGGCCTTGCTTTAGGTACTAAAATTGCTTGGTTTCTGAGTAATGGAACAATGGCCCCAGATGGGCAGAGCATCGCCCCATAGGGGCTTTCCAGGTGGATCCCATTAGGGGTGCATGTCGGAGTCTGTCTCTCTGTCTCCCCACTTCTCACTTAAGAAAAAAAAAGAATATAACAAAAATAAGTGAAATAAAAAATAGAAAAACAAGCCTGACCAGGCAGTGGCACAGTAGATAGAGCATTGGAATTGGACACAGAGGACTCAAGTTCAAAACCTTGAAGTTACTGGCTTGAGTGCATGCTCATTTGGCTTGAGCATGGGATCACCAGCTTGAGCACACAGGATCTCTGGCTTTAGTGTGGGATCATAGACATGACCCATGGTTTCTGGCTTGAAGCCAAAGGTCATTGGCTTGAGCAATGGGTCACTTGCTCATCTGTAGCCACCTGGTCAAGGCACATATGAGAAAGTAATCAATGAACACCAAAGAGCTGCAGTGAAGAATTGATGCTTATCTCTCTCCTTTCCTGTCTGTCTGTTCCTATATGTCCATCTCTCTGTCTCTGTCACACACACACACACACACACACACACACACACACACACACACACACGAATAGAAAAGCAAGAGAAAAGAGGAATAAAACTAACAACTAGTCTACCTAGTATTTATAAATGAATTAATAATAGTTCTTCTAAAAATGCTTTCAAAAAATTGAGATGGAGAAAACACTTCCATACTTATTTCATGAAGCTAACATCAGTCTGATCCCAAAACCAAGAAAACACTACAAAAAAAAAAAAGAAAATTATAGGCCATTATCCTTGATAATAATTAATGCAAAATCCTCAACAAAATATTTTATATTAGCAACAATGCATTAAAAGCATTATACACCATAATCAAGTCAGATTTATCTCTAGGATGTAAGGATAGCTCAACATCTAAAAATTAATCAATGTGATACACCATAGTAACAAAATAAAGAATAAAATTTATATGAAAATTATACTCCACTGTGTAAGGTTGAAAGCTTTTCCTCTAAGATGAAAAAAAAACCAAACCAGATTCCCACTCACACTACTTCTATTCAAAATATTGGAAGTCCTACACAGAGCAATTAGGCAAGAAAAATACATCTAAATTGGAAAGAAAAGAAGTAAAATAGTTTTTATTTGCAGATGACATGATATTTTATGTACTGTGAACCCTAAAAAAAAGACACCTAATAAGAAGGGCTTTTGGTGGCTAACTGGGTTAAAAATGTTAAGAACAGCCTTGCAGTTCTTTCTATACAAGGGTCTCTCATGCAAATAGCACTTCAGGGAGAAGCTTGCACTGGGTAGCCTGCCTGCATTTTGTTTCTGCCATCTGAGCCAGCCTTTATAATGAAATTCTTGGAATTTTATTTCAATCAATAGGACTGAAGCTTTCCTTATCCAATTGGAGTTGTGCAGCTGCAACCAACCAGAGTGGCTTTATTCTGACCATTTAAAACAGTGCCGCCTTTTGGACCAATCAAACTTTAAGAATATGGAGTCCTCATTTGTACGGGTACTATTACTAATCAAGAACCAAGGGCAGGGACTTCTGTCCATATGAGACAATTCTCTTCTGGTTCTGAAAGAGCACTTTCCATTTCGAATAAAACTGAAAATTGAATTTTCTCCACTGAGCTGAAACACTGAAGATATCTCTCGGAACAGAGAGGAGCAGACCAGAGCAGAACAAAGCAGACTAGAGCCCAGTGGAACAAACAGCACAGCATATTGCCGACCAGCAGAGGGCACTGCAGAGTAGAGCAGAGAAGAACAGAGCATAGCTGTCCAACTGGATAGGGACCTGACCCCAGGTTTGCCTGGTTCTAGCATCACCTCACAGCCATGCTATTTTCACAGCCCTGCTTTATTACAATTGAGACATTTTTACTGTTGTTTCCTTTTTTACTATTCTCAAATTTGGGATTCCTGTTGGTGTTGAATTGGCACCAATGACCATTGGCTGACAGTATAGAAAAACTTAAGGTTTCCACAAAACAAACAAACAAAAATTATTAGTACTAAACGAGTTAAATAAAGTTGTAAGATAAGGAATGAATACACAAAAATCAATTGCATTTCTGTACACTAATAACACTATTATAAAAGGAAGTTAAGAAAAACAATTCCACTTACATTTGCATCTTCTTTTTTCAGAGACAGAGAGAGAGCCAGAGAGAGGGATAGATAGGGACAGACAGACAGAAATGCACAGAGATGAGAAGCATCAATCATCAGGGTTTTTTTGGTATTTTTCTGAAGTTGGAAACGGGGAGGCAGTCACACAGACTCCCGCATGAGCCCAACCGGGATCCACCCGGCACACCCACCAGGGGGCGATGCTCTGCCCATCTGGGGCGTTGCTCTGCTGCAACCAGAGCCACTCTAGCGCCTGAGGCAGAGGCCACAGAGCCATCCTCAATGCCCAGGCCAATTTTGCTCCAATGGAGCCCTGGCTGCAGGAAGGGAAGAGAGAGACAGAGAGGAAGGAGAGGGGGAAGGGTGGAGAAGCAGTGGGCGCTTTTCCTGTGTGCCCTGGCCGGGAATCAAACCCGGGACTTCTGCACGCCAGGCCGACGCTCTACCACTGAGCCAACTGGCGAAGGTCAATCATCAGTTTTTTTGTTGTGGCGCTTAGTTGTTCCTTGATTGCTTTCTCATATGTGCTGTGACTGTAGGGCTACAGCAGACTGAGTAATCCCTTGCTCGAGCCAGTGGGATCAAGCTGTTGAGCTGGCACCCTCGGGGTCTTGAACCTGGGTCTTCTGCATCCCAGTCCGATGTTCTATCCACTGCGCCACTGCCTGGTCAGGCCAGTTGAACCATTTTTTTTTAAATTTCTTTTGATTTCTAAGTACAATTGCATTTACTTAGGAGTAAATTTAATCAATAAGAGGAAAGATTTACATGTTGAAAACTAAGACAATATGAAAAAATTTTAAGAAGTCACAAATAAATGAAAAGATGTTCTGTGATCTTGAGAAAGAGAAAATTGGAGGCACCACTCTTTCTGATTTCAATCTCTATTATAAAGTTATAACAAAACACTTTGATACTGGCATATAGGAACATAGAGTAATGAAACAAAATGGAGAGTCAAGAAATAAACCTATGCATAGATGCTCAAGCAATTTTCAGCAAAGAATTCAAGAACATACAATGAGTATCTTCTTCAATGGTTGGGAAAAACTCTATAATCATATATGAAAGAATAACACAAAGTCATATTTTATATCATACACAAAAATAAATTCAAAATGGATTAAACACTTAAACATACAAAACCATGAAACTCTTGAAAGAAAACATAAGGCTTAAACTAAGCAAATTGACATTGGTCTTGCAATAACTTTTTTTGAATTTGACAGTGAAAGCAAAGGCAACAAAATAAAAAATAAATAAATGAAACTGCATCAAACTAAAAAGCTTTTGTTTAATAACTTCACCATTTTCTTCCAGCTTCTCAATAACCCTCCCTCTGACAGCCATTAGTGTGTTCTCTGTATCTGAGTCTGTTTTGATGGTAAGCTTATTTTGTTCATTAAATTCTACATATCAGTGAAATCATATAGTATATGTGTCCCTTTAACTGGCTTATTTCACTTAGCATAATACTCTACAGGTTCATCCATGCTGTCACAAAAGCAAGATTTTAATCTTTTTTATGACTGAGTAGTATTCCATTGTGTAAATGTACCAAAGTTAAAAAAAAACATACACACAGACAACAGTGTGGTGACTACCAGAGTAAAAGAAGGTGGGAAAGTAGAAGAAGAAAAATAGAAGATAAATGGTAACAAAAGAAGACTTGATTTGGGGTGTTTAACATACAATATAATATACAGATGAAGTATTATAGAATATACAATTGAAATCTATATAATTTAATTAACCAATGTCACTCCAATAAATTTAATAAAAATTTTAAAAATTCATGTGTAAGAAAAAGTTACTGCTCAGCAAAGGAAGCCATCAACAAAATAAAAAACTAACCTACCAAAATGGAGAAGATATTTGCAAACCACATATATGATAACGAGTTAATATTCAAAATCTATAAGAAGGGCATACAATTCAGTAACATAAAAACAAATAAGCTTATTAAAAAATGGGAAAAAGATCCAGATAGACATTTTATTAAAAAAGAAATACAAGTGGATAAGAGATTCATGAAAAGGTGTTCAGAATCACTAATCCTCAGGGAAATACAAATCAAAAGCACAATAATTTATCACCTCACAAAAAATAAGGCATAACAAATTCTTTTGAAGATGTGGGAAAAGGGGAACCCTTGGTCAATATTAGTAGGGATGCAAAATAGTACAATCATTATGGAAACCAGTATGGCAATTTTTTTAAAATTAAAAATACAACTACCATATCTTCCATCAACCCCACCTCTGAGTATATATCCAAAATAAATTAAAATAAGATATCAAAGTCACACCTGTACTCCAATGTTCATTATAGCTTCACTCACTATAGCCAAGATATAAAGACAATATAAGGGTCTATTAACAAATGAATGGATAGAGAAATTGTGCTATATATAAATGTATAAAATGGCTTATTACTCAGCCCTGAAAAAAAAAATCCTGTCATTTTAGTTTTTGTTATTCTTTAAGTGTGACTTTTAAAAGCCCTGTGAACAACTGCATTACTCATAACCTGTTTTAATTTGAGAAATATAATTGAAGTAAGAAATTTATGTGATAAAAATATCAAGCCTTAAATCTGTAATTCAATAACATGAACAGAAAACCAATACAAATAATTTTCTGTAAGTGATGATATGTTTTTTCATTTGAAAAATGAGTTAGCAAAACTTATTTGGGGAGGTAAATGTTGAATTTTTTAAAGAAATAAGCTTAATATTCATGCCATCAGTTTTTAGTTTTCTTTGCTAATAGAATAAAGATATATCAGGTTAATTATATCTATGACAGCATTAGAGAAAGAAAGAATAATCTGACTAATATTTTTATATTTTTGAATTGGCTTAATTTTCTAGATTAGTATAAAATAAGTTTAATATTCACTACAAAAATTATGTTGTTGAAAAAGGAAAGATGACAACGGAGTAGGCAAATGTTCAAACTGCCACATCCGGGACCAAATTGGATTACAACTTAATGTAAGAACAGTCACATTAAAAAACCAACTTTGGACTAAACTAAGTGGAATCTATAACCAAGGATCACCAGAGAAGCCACACAGACTGGTAGAAAGGGTGGAGATGTGGAAAGGGCTGCCCTCCGCCCAGGAGCGAGCAAGCGGTGGCCTGGAGGGACTCTCCCGGCAGGATGGGTTGCCCTGAGAGGTGTGGGTCCTCAACCCCAGGTCCAGAGCCACAGACTAGAGCCCCAGAGCCTAGAAGAGGTGCCTAGACAGCATTTAGCTGTGAAAACAGCAGGGTTTCTGTCCATTAGATAGAGATACACCTCTCAGACACAGATTTTATTTTAAAGGGCCCTCACAAGAAACCTCATTCTAAATCACTTTCCCAGGGCTCCGGTGAGAGAGAGCTGAGAGGACTGGAGTTGTAAGAAAGTGAAAAGTTGGAGGCCCAGGAAGAGACTCTGTGGGGGACAAAAACCAAAACCCCTGCACTGAGTCATTTTCCAGTACTGCAGTCACCATCTTTCTTGGGTGGAGCAGTACCTCTGAGTGACATCAGCCTGGAGAAAAGAAGCTCCTCTGCCCTTGGAGGTCTCCAGACATGGTGATGGGTTATTCTGAGAGGCCAGGAAGCGGGGGCGGGGGGGTGTTAGTGACATAGTGTTCTGGTTTTGAGACTGGAGTCCCTCCCCCCACTCTCTTGTGTCTATGACTAATGCTTCCACCTCACCAGAGACTCAGTTGCATCTGTTCAGAGAGCAAGCAACGGGACCTCTAAGTCTCAGAAACCATACCCACTGGACTCCTGAGGCCACACTCTACTGAGTCTGTGAAAAGAGTCTGGACAGACTGACACCTGGGGCTGACGGGTGGAGCTACACCCACCACTCTTTCTAATCCTTGAATTGCCACAGGCTCTATACTCTAGGAGAAGAGTTTTCAATGGCTGAGCTTAACAAGCAACCAGCAGACAGAGGCTGCAAGAGACAGGACTCAGGGAAAGTTGGCCAATTGAGTGGACTTTCTACCAGGCCCAGAGTGGGTAAAAGTCAGCCTAGGAGTGCAACTAAGTATTTCTATGTACACCTGGTCCTAGCAGAGGCAGCCACAAACTCTGAATTTCTTGGAGCTCCAAAAAGGTTGCTAAGGGCTAGTCATGGGCAGTGTCTCCCACTGGTCTGTGCTGGGCTCCTGCTAGGGAGGCTCAGGGAAGGAATATCCTGGGTATAGCTGCAAAAAGCATTGATTCAGGACCTAACAACCCTTGCTAGAGTAGTATCATAAGGAAAAGCACCTTACACCTGGCCCAGCAGAGGTGAGTTCCACTCTCTGTGATTAGCACCAGCATAGCAGCTCATGTACCTTGGATAGGATAGAGCTTCAAGTCAGTTGGCCTGGATGCTGGATATTCTGTCCTGCTAGGCTACATTCCACAGGGGGAAAGAGGAGAGGCTTGGAGCATGGACATTTAACATGTGGGTCCCTGTGAGTTTATTGTTGAATCTGGTCAAGGGTCTTAGCCACCTTCAGGATGGGCACAGTCAGCCCTAGGAGAGGACTCTCTCAGACTTCCTCCATGAGACGGGGGTTTCAGTAGCTAAAAAAACTTCTGCAGAGGCAACTATTGACCACACTTGGTCTGAACCTTCTGCTCACCTTTTTGGGAAGAAATAAAATTTGAGTATCCAACAGTGGCTGAGGGATCAAACTCTGGACTAAGGGCCACATTCCCTATACTGAGTTCCTAAGAGACTCTTGAAGTAAGGGTTTCACAAATGTTGTCACAACCTCAGTTGCCCTAACCTGCCAAGTATGCAACCAGTAGAGGGGTTGGTTGGGTGAGGCCAGTCTGAGCCCACACTAATGTCTTATTACAGAAGACTTTGTGGGAAGACCAGGCAGCCACAAGAGGAGAAGGAGCAGCTGAAAAGTGGAGACAAATCTTACAGATCTTGGGGCTTTTACAGAGCTGTTATCATCTCTAAGCAGGAGGAATCTGATCCTTATACAAAGGTTGGCCATTCTCACAGTATCCAGACCCAGAAAACACAGATACAAACAGTGAAAAGTGTAGAAGCTGCAGACTGGTAGCACACAGTAGGTTACAAACAACAGCTGATGCCAACCCAAGAATAACTAGGGTCTACATGACTGGTAGTGGGTGGCAGAAAACACCAACCCTAGACTCAACTACTGCACAGCAGCACACCTAAAGGTGGAGTCAGTCTAGCAAGCACCAGACACAGTGGAGAATAAATATGCCCAACAGGACAGACACTGCACAGTGTGTAATACACATAATCAAGGTTGACCCTTAAAGCCAGTCAGCCTGAAGGGATAACTGTACTCATGAAAGAACCAACTGAATTTAATACTCACATACAACAAGAGGGAAAATAGTACCCTCAAGAAGCATTCCTAGAACAAGATAAACAAGTGGCCTGGAGAACAATACCAACGAGCCCATCTTCTTTACAAAGACCACACAAAAATTTCAAAGTCAGACAGTGCTACCTAATACACAGACAAAATGGACAGACAAAAAAATGAGACCCAAATGAGTCAACAAAAGAAATCCCCAGGAAAAGAACTGAATAAATATGGAAGTAAGCAAAATACCAGATGCAGAGTTTAAAGCAATGATTTTTAGAATGCTCAAGGATCTTAGAGCAACAATGAATGGACATAATGAGCAACAACATAAAGAGATAGCAAACATCAAAAAGGATGATGAAAGCATAAAAAAGAACCAGTCAGAAAAGACAAATACAACATCAGGGCCCTGGCCGGTTGGCTCAGCGGTAGAGCGTCGGCCTAGCGTGTGGAGGACCCGGGTTCGATTCCCGGCCAGGGCACACAGGAGAAGCGCCCATTTGCTTCTCTACCCCTCCGCCGCGCTTTCCTCTCTGTCTCTCTCTTCCCCTCCCGCAGCCAGGGCTCCACTGGAGCAAAGATGGCCCGGGCGCTGGGGATGGCTCTGTGGCCTCTGCCTCAGGCGCTAGAGTGGCTCTGGTCGCAACATGGCGACGCCCAGGATGGGCAGAGCATCGCCCCCTGGTGGGCAGAGCGTCGCCCCCTGGTGGGCGTGCCGGGTGGATCCCGGCCGGGCGCATGCGGGAGTCTGTCTGACTGTCTCTCCCCGTTTCCAGCTTCAGAAAAATGAAAAAAAAAAAAAAAAAAAAACAACATCAGAAATGAAGACTGCATTAGAAGAAATTAATAGGCTGGAAAGCAGAGGATTGAATCAGTGATTTAGAGGCTAAGATAAACAAAAGCATGAAATCAGAGCAGCAAAAAGAAAAGAGGCTCAAAAAATCTGAGGAAAATCTAACAGACCTCTGTGACAACAAGAAGAGAGACAACATCCACATCATAAAGGTTCCTGAAGGAGAAGAGAACAAAATTGAAGTAGACAACCTATTTGAAGAAATCATAGGTGAAAAATTTCCTAAATTGATGAAGGAAAAAGTTACACAAGTTTAAGCACAGAGATTTCCATTAAAGAGGAAACCAAGGAGGCTTATAGCAAGACACATCATAATTAAAGTGTCAAAGTTAAGAGACAAAGAAAGAATACTAAATGCTTCAAAATAAAACCAGTTAATTACCTAAAGGGGAGCCCCCATAAAGATGACATCTGACTTCCCAACAGAAATACTTCAGGCCAGAAGGAATTGGCAAGAAATGTTCAAAGTGATGCAAACTTAGAACCTAAAACCAAGACTTCTTTATCCAGCAAGGCTATCTTTTAAAATTGAAGGAGAAATAAAAAGCTTCCCAGACAATCCCCCCAGAAACCCCCCCCCAAAGAATTCATTACAACCAAACCAATTTTTCAAGAAATGTAAAGAAGCCTGCTGTAAAAAGAGCAAAGAAAAAAAAAATAGAGAAAAAAAGGATTGTAGATTTAATGAATAAAATGGCAATAAACAACTACTTATCAATAATAACCTTAAATGTAAATGGATTAAATGTTTCAGTCAAAAGACAAAGGGCAGCTGAATGGATAAGAAAACAAAACCTATACATATGCTGTCTACAAGACAGCCACCTCAGAACAAAAGATACACATAGACTAAAAATGAAGAGATATAAAAAAGTATTTCAAGCAAATGGAAATGAAAAAAAAAAAGCTAACAACACTTATATCTGGCAAAATAACCTTTAAAACAAAAAGATAAAGAAGGTCATTACATAATGATAAGGGGAGCAATCCAACAGAAGGATATAATCATTGTAAATATCTATGCACCTAATATAGGAGAACCTAAGTATACAAAGCAGATTTTGATGGATATAAAGGGCGAGATCAACAGCAATACTATAATAGGGGATTTTCATGCCCCACTAACATCAATTAATAGATCCTCCAGAAAAAAATTAACAAAAAACAGTGCCCCTCCCCCCTTTTCTTACAGTGGCCTTAATAGACATACTAGATCAGGCATGGCCAACATACGACCCACAGGCTGAATCCGGCCTATGTAATAAGTTTATGTGGCCCACAATTAAATTTTTAATATTCTCAGCTACTTTAAAATCTCAGCTACTCAGAAGTAGAAGTGTCTTTTCACTGGGGAACAAAATTTTTGTTGCATCCACAAAAACACTTATTCTTACCTAATTTGAGTATGCTGATCTCAAATCTGACATTAGTTTTTCTCTGTAAGCTATAGTTTTTTTTAATTCAAGATTTTTATCTTATTGTAAAATTTTCAACATTTAGTTTAACATAATGAAGTAGAATGTCTTATTGGGCATCATCTTTGTGAAAATATAATAATTTATATAATGCAGTGGATACACTAATACACTAAAATATATGATTGCATCAAAATTTGTCTACAATTTCAAAATAAAACATATTAAAACACTTATTTTAATCATAAAAGGGTGATGTCAGAGAAATGGCGCCGTAAGGAGTGATACCGATAAATCTCGCCCAAAATTCAACAAGATCTTCAACCAGAGACAGAATAATTTATCCTTGGAGCCTCCAGAAGTTCCACACTAAACGCAAAGGTATGATTGAGTGAAAAATTGACTAAATATATAATCAACTCCAAAGGAAATAAGGAGGAGAAAACACTGCCTTCCTCACTAACCTAAATAAGGGCTGCTTTCACTGGGAACTGAGAGTATAGGAACTGAGGCGGGCATAGGGTGTGAATAGAATCAGACTGTGGCACAAACGTCCGAACTGGGCTGTGGCATGGACATCCAAGCTGAGAAAAAACTGTGCTTGTGGCAACCCAGTCAACACAAGCTAACGCTCAAGCCAAATCCAGACAAAGAAAGGCACTTGGGACAGCCATCCGCCCCAATCTCCTGGTCGGCGCACATAGATAGTGGGCGAGAGATTCCTCCTAGAGCCCTGAGAGTGGGTGCCTGTGTTACCGGACAGAGGGGCAGAGTCAGATGCCTTTGTGTGGGCCAAAACTTGAGTCTCGGGGTCACCCCTGCTCCCCGAAAAGCAGCGTGTGGGGAGTGAGTGGGAGCAAAATTCCCTAATCTCAAACTTTTCCATGTGGGCGGGGCGCCTCACTGGGAGTGAGAGGCTGCTGGCCAGATATCCTGGTCGGCAAGCACAGATAGTGGGTGAGAGCTTTCCCCCGGGAGTTGGCGCCCGTGGTCCTGGACAGAGGGGCAGAGTCAGAGGTCTTTGTGTGGGCTGAAGCCCTGCCTGATTATGCTAGGTGCTCTGACTGCTTGAGCCTTACCCAGAGCCCTGTGCTGAATGGGAATAGAGTGGGGATTTGCCAGCTCTTTGAGCCTCTTACTCTCCAGGCAGAAGCAGCAGCAACCCTATAACTGGATCATCAGGCTACTAATTCAGGAAGGAAAGACTAGGAGAGAGGCTCTGGGAACACAGACTCTCTCATTGGTGGAGCCTGCAAATGCTAATGAGCCTCGACTGCCAACGAGACTGAAGCCCAATATATGACATTGCCATAGAGACTTATCAACTGCAAACCTCTAACTAAGCATGCCACAGGGGCAAAACTCAGAGTACAGAGTCACCAACCAGGAAGAGGGTGAGAAAAGAAAAAGCAAGAAGATAACCTCTCAAAATCAAGAATAATCCACAGACTTTATAACCTATCCCAGCAAGGTGGCAGGATATAAAATTAACACTCAGAAATCAGGGACATTTTTATACACATACAATGAACTATCAGAAAGAAAAATTAAGGAAGCAATCCCCTTCACCATTACAACCAAAATAATAAAAAAACAAAGAATAAATTAAACCAGGGAGATTAAAGACTTGTACTAGGAAAATTATAAAACATTGATTAAATAATCAGGGAAGAAACAAACTAGTGGAAGTATATAATGTGCTCATGATTAGGAAGAATAAACATCATTTAAATGTCTATATTAGCCTGACCAGGCAGTGGCACAGTAAATAGAGCATCAGACTGGGATGTGGAGGACCCAGGTTCGAGACCCCAAGGTCGCCAGCTTGAGCGCGAGCTCATCTGGTTTGAGCAAAGATCACCAGCTTGGACCCAAAGATGGTGGCTTGAGCAAGGGGTTATTCGGTCTGCTGTAGCCCCAACGGTCAAGGCACATATGAGAAAGCAATCAATGAACAACTAAGGTGTCGTAATGAAAAACTGATTACTGATGCTTCTCATCTCTCACTGTTCCTGTCTGTCTGTCCCTATTTATTCCTCTCTCTGACTCTCACTGTGTCTTTGTAAAAATAAATAAATACATAAATAAATGTGTATATTACCCAAAGCAATTTATAAATTCAATGCAATACCAATCAAAATAACAATGACTTACTTCAAAGATATAGAACACATATTCCAAAAATTTATATGGAACCAAAAGAGAACATGAATAGCCTCAGCAACCTTGAAAAGGAAGAATAGAGTGGGAGGTATCACACTTCCAGGATAGCAAGTTATACTACAGGGCCATTGTACTCAAAACAGCCTGGTATTGGCATAAGAACAGGCATATAGATCAATGGAACAGAACAGAGAACCTAGAAATAAACCTACACCTTTTTTGTACAACTGATATTTGACAAAGGAAGTAAGAGCATACAATTGAATAAAGACAGCCTCTTCAACAAATGGTGTTGGGAAAATTGGACAGCTACCTGTAAAAAAATGAAACTTGACCACCAACCTACACCATTCACAAAAATAAACTCAAAATGGATAAAAGACTTAAATGTAAACCATAAAACCATAAGCATCTTAGAAGTAAACATAGGCAGTGAGCTCTCTGACATCTCTTGTAGCAGTATATATTTGATGATTTATCTCCACGGGCAAGTGAAATAAAAGACAGGATAAACAAATGGGACTTTATCAAACTAAAAAGCTTCTGCACAGCTATAGACAATAAGAATAGAATAAAAAGACAAACTATACAGTGGTGGAGCGTCAGCCTGGCGTGCAGAAGTCCTGGGTTCGATTCCCAGCCAGAGCACACAGGAGAGGCACCCATCTGCTTCTCCACCTCTCCCCCTCTCCTTCCTCTCTGTCTCTCTCTTCCCCTCCCGCAGCCAAGGCTCCATTGGAGCAAAAGATGGCCCGGGCGCTGGGGATGGCTCCTTGGCCTCTGCCCCAGGCGCTAGAGTGGCTCTGGTCGCGACAGAGCGACGCCCTGGATGGGGAGAGCATCGCCCCCTGGTGGGCATGCAGAGTGGATCCCGGTCGGGCACATGCGGGAGTCTGTCTGACTGCCTCCCGGTTTCCAGCTTCAGAAAAATACAAAAAAAAAAAAAAAAAAAAAAAAGACAAACTATACAATGGGAGAACATATTTGACAATACGTCTGACAATGGGTTAATAACCAAAAGTAACAAAGAACTTGTAAAACTCAACACCAGGAAGACAAGTAATCCAATCAAAAAATGGGTGAAAGAAATGAATAGACACTTCTCCAAAAGGGACATTCAGATAGCTAATAGGCATATGAAGAAATGCTCAATATCACTAATCATTAGAGAAATGCAAATTAAAACCACAATGAGAGATCACCTCACACCAGTCAGAATGGCGCTCATCAACAAAACAACACAGAATAAGTGCTGACAAAGATGTGGAGAAAAGGGAACCCTCCTGCACTGCTGGTGGGAATACAGACTGGTGCAGCCACTGTGGAAAACAGTGTAGAGATTCCTCAAAAAATTAAAAATTGAACTGCCTTTTGACCCAGCTATCCCACTTTTAGGAATATACTCCAAGAACACCATAGCACTGTTTCAAAAGGAGAAATGCACCTCCATGTTTATGGCAGCATTGTTCACAATAGTGAAGATCTGGAAATAGCCAAGTGTCCATCAGTGGACAAGTGAATTAAAAAAGCTTTGATACATATATACTATGGAATATTACTCAGCCATAAGAAATGATGACATCGGATCATTTACTACAACATGGATGAAACTTGATAACACCATACTGAGCGAAATAAGTATGTCAGATAAAATTAAGAACTATATGATTCCATACATAGGTGGGACATAAAAACGAGACTCAGAGACATGGACAAAAGTGTGGTGGTTATGGGGGGGAGGAGAGGGATGGGATTGGGGGAGGGGATTGGCACAAAGAAAACCAGTTAGAAGGTGACAGAAGACAGTTGGAGTTTGGGTGATGGGATTGCAGCATAATCAAATGTCAGAATAACCTAGAGATGTTTTCTCTGAACATATGTACCCTAATTTATCAATGTCACCCCATTAAATTAATAAAAATAAATAAATTTAAAAAATTGAGAAAGGACTGGAAAAAAATAGAGAAAACACAAAATTTTATGTTTAGAATGAACCTGAAATATGATTGTTGTTTTTCCAGGTATTAAATACATAAAAAACATACTGTAAATATATTTTAATATCTATATGAAATAGAAAATTATGATAAAATATAAATTGCCTATACAGTACAAGAAATAGTAATCAATGTAAACCTAACATACAATAAAGAAATTGACATCACTGTATAAAACTTCCTACAAAATAATTCGGCAAGCTCAGATCGTAACTGTAATGAATAATAATGCTTAAAAATACACTAATTCTCTTACACAAATGCTTCCTGGTAATTGAATAAATGCTCAACCTCATTAGCTATTAGAGAAAATGCTAATCAGAACTACAATTAGATACTACCGCAAACCTGTTAGAATATCTATTATCAACAGACAAGTACAAGCCATTATGTAACAAGTGTTAGAGAGGTTGTGGAGAAAAAGAACCCTTATTCACTGCTAGTGGTAATGTAAACTAGTATAGCCACTATGAAAAACAATATGGAAATTTCTAAAAAATTAAGAATAGAGTTACTATATGATGAAACACTGCCATTTGCAATGAGATGGGATGGATCTTAAGAATATCATGCTATGTGAAATAAGTCAAACAGAAAAAGTCGAGAACCATATGATTTTATTCTTATGTGGAATATAAAACTGAAAGCAATGAATAAACAAACAAAACAAAAACTCATAGACACCACAGAAAGGTGGTTATGAGAGGAAAAGAGGGCTGGGAGGCAATGAAACGTAGAGGGCACGTAGTGCATGGTGATGGAAGTAGATTTGACTTTAGGTTGTGGGCACACAATGCAATATACAGATGATGCATCATAAAATTGTATACTTGAAACCTGTATAATTTTATTAATGAAGTTACCTCAATACATTTATAAAATAAAAATTATCAGTGAGATTATTGTATATAAGAGCAACTTATAAATTTTAATTCCATTTCTGTTTAAAGCAGCAAAAATTTCTGAAGAAATTTAAAACAGAATGTCATTTATAAAATCACGATTATAAAATATAATTTTATAAGACTTCAATATAGAAATATTAAAAATGTAGTAGAGAAATTAAAGAAAACCTAATACATGAGAGGATAAAGCATGATATGTATCAGAAGAGTAAATAATGTTAAATGACTAATCTATAAATTGCTTGAAGTTCAATTACAGTGCCAAACATAATCCCAAGTGGTTTTTTAACAGCTTTATTGAAGTATTTTTTACAAAGCATAAAACTTATCTATTTAGAGGGTATGTATTAGTGATTTTTATTATGTTTACAGAGTTTTCGACCATCACCATCATCAAAGTTTAGAGTTGTCAGCAACCAAAAGAAGCAGTGTGACATTAGTAGTCATTTCTTATTCCTACCTTCCTTCAACCTTTGGCAACCAGTTATCCAGTTTCTGCCTCTGTGGATTTGCCTATTCTTGATATTTCATTTAAATTGACTCACATAATGTGATCTTTTAGAAAAGTTGAATGCTCACAAATATAATGTTGAGCAAAAATACCAGACACTATAAACTAATGATATCTAAATTTTTGGAATGTGCATATTATTTTCTAATAATTATAATGAAAAAGTTTTTGATTATTAGAAAAAATAATGTAATTCATTTGAAGACTTATGCAATCATAATTTTATTTACATTTCATGAATAATAAAATTACCCAACAGAATCCAAACTTAAGTGTTTTAATGCTAAAGTTTATGCTTGTAAATATATGTTTTTGGAGATCCACACCTACATGATGTGAGGCCATATTGGGTTAGCACAGCACAGTGACCTTCACCAGATGACAACTCTGCTACACTGTAAGGGAGAAAAATGCATAGTTTCGTTACATTGCATGGGGGAAATACATAAAACAATAAGTTACATTTTCCTTGTAACTGTAATAGAAGAATATTTCAAAAATGGGTGATAAGATTTTTCATAAAATATTAATAAGAATTTGTTATTAGGAAAACTGGCTAGTCATTCTTTAGTAGTCATATCAACATTTCATTAACTCTGAATATCATTCTTCACATTTATAATTCAACTAAAAATGTATGAGTAGTACTCTTCTGAGTTGTTCCCTTCTATATATTTCTTCTTCTTTATAGCATTTAAAACACAGCTTACTTTCATTTGGAAATTAAAGCATTCATCCACACCCATGGATGATTGCTGCTGTTATGAAAGACTGCAAAGGATCCTTTATATTGAGAACAAAATGAAACGTTGAATCCATCTAACACTAAAGACAATTAGATGGTTCATTCTGTTGATGGACATTTGGGTTGATTCAGGTCTAGGACCATTGTAAATGAAGCTGCTATGAACAACAAAAAAAATACATTAAAACCACTTTTCATATTGTTAAAATCATTTAGCAAAGTTTGCACATTTGATTTAAAATTAACTTAAAATTTATGCTTAGTAGTTTCATTCTTCTTTTTAGTTAATAAAAAAAAACTTTGATTCATGAAATTTAGTAGAGCCCATGCTGACAAAACTAGAATAGCAAATCTTTTTTTTTTTTTTTAAATTGATTGATTTTAGAAAGACAGAGAGAGAAAGGGAAAGAGAGGAGCATTCATTTGTTGTTTCACTTAGTTGTGCATTCATTAGTCACTTCCCACATGTGCCCTACTTGGAGATAAAACCCACAAATTTGGTGTTGCAGAACAACTCCTTAACTGACTAAGCTGACCAATCAGGGCCAGCAAAGCTTTAAATAAGTTTCTAAATATTTGTTTAAAGTATTTGATACCATGACTAAATCAATGTGGTTCTCTATTGTTTCTCAAATAGCAGGTTTTAAAAAAAATAATAAAGGATTGTAATTAAGGAAATAAATGACATGAGAGTCAAATATTTGGAGTTTTTGGAAACCACATAATTTTTTAACCAGATAAGGACTGAGTTGTTTTATTTCTGTGTTGGTAGAATCCATAGTCCAGGTGTCAGAGACTTGTATCTGCTAACTTCAACTATAGATACAGAAACTGATGAAAGATAAAATCAAGGAGGACTCCAAAAAGTAGAAAGAGAGAGGACAATGAATTTGGTACCCCAGTATTAGGAAACAACAGAGTGACAGAATATCAATTTCCCCCCAACAGAAGAAAGTCACTTAGGGCAGATACTCCCCGATACCTCACTTAGCAATAGGAGGTGGCCCGAGGAAGCCATTCTTCCCAAGCATAAAAATTGTTTTCATTATTAGGAAAAATAGTGTAATTAATTTCAAGATTTATGCAATCACAATTTTATTTCTATTTCATAGATAATTAAGTTACCCAATAGAATCCAAACTCAAGTGCTTTAACTCTAAAGCTTATGTTTACAGCTATATATTTTTGGAGCCACACAATTACATGACGTGAGGTCATATAGGGTTATCACAGCACAGTCACCTTTACCGATGACAACTCTGCTGCCCTGCAATGAAGGAAAATGCATAATTTTGTTGTTACATTGTATGGGGGCAATCCATGAAATAATAAATAGCATTTTGCATGTAATTATAATAGAAGAATATTTTGAAAATGGGTAATTATATTTTTCATATAATATTAGTAAGAGTCAGTTATTAGAAAAACTAGGTAGTCCATTTTTAATATTTATATCAACATTTCATTAACTTTAGACATCATTCTTCATGTTTAGATTTCAACTTAAAAATGTATTACATTTATTCAATACTGAATTGTTCTCCTTTATATTTCTCTTCTCTATTGCATTTAAATACAAACAACCTACTTCAGTTTGGAAGTTGAACCATCTATCCACACCCATAGATGATCACTGCTGTTATGAAAGACTCTAATCCATGATGGAGGCAATATGGAACTCAGAAATTTCTACTGCAAAATAAATAATTTTTATTTAAATAATCATTATGAAGTATGTATTCTTTTTTTAAAAATGCAAGTAATATAGTTTTTCAAAGGATCCTTCATTTTAAAACAAAATGAGAGTGTTTGATCTTAATTGAATACTAAAGATATGGCTGATTCATACTCCTCTTAATGAACATTTGGGTTGTTTCAGGTTTGGAACTATTATAAATAAAGCTGTTATAAATAAAAAATATACATATATATAACATAATTTTTATATTGTTAAAAACTTTCAGCAATGTTTGTACATTTGACTTCAAATTAATTCAAACATTTATGTCTAATATTTTAATTCTTTGTAAGTTAATAAGGAAAATTCTGATTTGTATAATTTAGTAGTTATCTATGTCAACAAAACGAGCATAGCAAAACTTCAAATACATTTCCAAATACTTATTAAAAGTATTTGATACCATGACTAAATCATTGTAGTTTTCTACTATTTCTTAGGGATCAGGGTTTATTTTGTTTTTGAAAATTAAAGAATTGTGATTAAGTAAATAAATGACATAAAAGCCAAAAGTTTGTTTTTTAGGCCCCACACCATTCTTTAACCAGACTAGCCCCAAATGATCTGTTTCTGTGTTTGTGGAATTCATGATGCAGGTGTCGGAAACTCAGTACTCTGCTAACTACAACTGTAAATTCAGGAACTAATGAAAGATACGAGTCAAGGAAAACTCTGAAAGGTGGAAAGCAAAAGGGAAAAGAGTTTGGTATGCCAGGATTAAGAAACAACACAGTTATAGTGTATTTTATATCCCCACCTAAGAAAAGAAAGTCACTTAGGCCTGATGCTTCCCAATACTCAACCTAGCAATAGGTGGTTTATGGATGCCTTCCTCCTTTGAGTTGCAGAAAATATCCTGCCCAGCAACAGCAGGCAAACCCAGGAGGGTTGTCCCAGTGCAACAGTTAACAAAAGCAATCACAGGATGAGCTTCTCCTTCCCTATGAGAAACCAGGGTAGGTGGGTTGGAGGTGGGACCAGCAATGGGGATCTTATGACTAAAAGTAATGGATCCAGCAGGCTGTTTATCTCTGAAGGCATGAGACTCACATCCCCAGTGAAAGACAAATATTGAATAGAATGGATTTAAAAATGCCACATTTACATAACTCAGCAATGAAAATTAACGAACTGTAGATAAATGGAAGAGATGAAATGTAGCACTATCATATGGGAGTTAAAAGAGACAGGAAGAAAAATGAATACTGTACTATTTTATTTATATAAGGTACTAAAACAGAGTCTATAATTTTAAAAGTCAGCACAGTGGTAAGTGATGAGGGAGAAGTGATGAGAGAATACACGGGAGCAGGGCTGAGGAGTCTGCAAACTCTGTGACCTGATTTGTAAGTACACATTCCCATTCTCCTTGTACTCAGTCTACTCAATTATAATATATTTAGTGTCCCTGATATAAAGTAAAATTAAATAACAAAGTTTATTTTAGAAACTAAGCATTTATAGAAACAGTTTTCTATGAAATGCAAGACTGAAAGTTAGCAAATGTTCATTAGTGATATAAAAATATAAAATATTATAAAGTTAAACAATGAATATTACATATATTTAAAATAGAAAGAAATATATGGATGAATTACACAAATATAATATTGACTGAAACAAGCCTGTAATAATGTATGAAATGTTTAATATCTTACCATTTCTTCTTCATTCAGGGGTCCCCAAACTTTTTACACAGAGGGCCAGTTCACTGTCCCTCAGACCATTGGAGGGCCACCACATACAGTTCTTCTCTCACTGACCACCAATGAAAGAGGTGCCCCTTCTGGAAGTGCAGTGGGGGGCCGGATAAATGGCCTCAGGGGGCCTGGCCATAGCATGGGGACATCTGCAGGCTAGAGTTCTTAGAAGCACAGACCGTCAAACTTCCCTTCCATGTTTTTTGTCAGGTAACAATGTAATAGCAATTGTTGGAATAGGTAAACCACTCTGGTGAACAACAAACACAATAATATGCTAAAGAAAAATTATAGATATTTAACCAAATATAATTTGAATTAAAAAATTAAATATGTGCATAGATATATACAGATATGTGTACTATGTCTACATTTCCCGGGCAGATACATATAAAGCAAAAAACACTACACACTCAAGGAAAAGAGTTACCTCTCTTTCCTATTTTATGTGCTCATGTAAAGAAAACACACAAACTAAAATATTAACTCTCCAATGTACTGGAAGTCAATGAATAAAATCACTTTTTTTTAGAATAACAATGATATTTGTCTCATCATATAGACCAGTAGGAATTTTGAGCCACTTGGCAACAATGGGTATGTTGATTATAAATTAACGCTTCTTCATATGGTTAGATAACAAGGAGCCTTCTCCTATAACCAATATTTTTGAACATTTATTGCCAAATTTTATAATTTATGTTCTCCTCCACAAACATATTACATTTTTGCTTTCCCAAAAACAACAACAAAAAACTGTACTAATAACAAAACTTTGAAATCATAATGTACCTTTCTCCAGATAAGATGGTATCATCTTTGTTATTGGGGGTGAACGGCTCTGCTCCAGTATTACAGTACCTTGAAAAACTTGCAGTGATTCTTATTATAGAAATTAACATTAATATAAATAAATAATAATCATCTTAGTTTTGTTTTTTTTAGCTTGAAATTTGATATACTGTTTAGGAGCAGAAAATATGGATTAAATTGATTTTATCAAGAAAAATCCATAAAAAAATAAACATTTGGGAGAATATTTCAAAAGACCATAGTATCACACTTCACTATAATTACAATATTGGTTTAAACAAAAAATAATTTGCATTTCTCAATAAGGTCTTTTAGATGTCTAAAGTATGTTTTTGAGTTATGAAACTAGAACATATAAATATATGTAACATACTCTCTACAATCATTCTGTTATTTATGCATTTGACTAATTCAGAAAAACATTCCATGATTATCTAAATACATACTCTAAAATGAGAGTTCTATTCCATAATATTATGAAATTTTAGAGGCATTAAGATTCATTAAAGTAAGAAGTTCCCTTTAAATCTTTTAAAAACTTAAAGGAAATAAAATATAACACTCTTACTATACTCTACATCAAGACAAAGCAGAGGACTCTTAGCATCACAGCAATGAGCTTCTCTGGAGGAGATGATGAAAGGAAACATTCTTTTGACAGTTTACATACAAGAGAACCTATAAGCACAGTGACTCGTATACATAATCTTGAACTCCAAATCCATATCTACTACTACTGTAATCTTCTTTTCAAAAATACACTATTGTATTTTTAGAAATATAATGCCACATGAGCTGTTGGTCATAGACTATACCTTATAACAATGCCTGAAAGAAATTAGTCTTCAGATTTCATGTTAGAATATGGTATTCCAACTTTAAGCTAGGATCCTCATGAATAAAAACATGAGCCAACTCACTACTTTTTCCCCCAAACCTCTGCACACCAACTGTCCTTCTTAGAACAGTTATATGATGTGTGTATTGAATGTATCACTTTTGCAGTGGTCATTTTTGTCATTCCTTTGAAGATCTTGAGAAGTATTTGAAAGTTTATTGCCACATAGGATATTTGCTGTTTAGGTAATAATAATGGAGCTTTTTAAGCTCTTACCTTTCACTTGCTGTCTTCTTGAGTACTTAGCCAGATTTAGTTCAGAGTAGTTTTCTTGTTGTATATCCATCTCTGCAGCTGAGTATTATCAGGAATGATTCTTACGATTACAGGACTTGTATAGTAAATACATGATGTGAATAATTACAAGATCCATAGGATAGTTGATGTGGGTGGAGTGTGAGATAAGTAGGACTCACTTTACATGTAACCAATGTAAAGCTTATTCTAATTTGCTTAGAGATTTAAAATAATGTTTAATGTTAGAATAATATTCCTTAAAATGATATTCTGTGTTTGACATGATATTCTTTGAAGCAATCAAAAGTAATGAGTAGGTGAGAAATAAGAAGTTCAGAATAATAATATCTTTATTAAAATCAGAGTCTACTGAAACATTTATTTTATTTTATTTTTTTATAAATTTTTAAAAAAATTTTATTTATTCATTTTTAGAGAGGGGAGAGAGAGGGAGAGAGAAAGACAGAGAGAGAGAAGGGGAGAGGAGCTGGAAGCATCAACTCCCATATGTGCCTTAACAAGGCAAGCCCAGGGTTTCAAACCGGCGACCTCAGCATTTCCAGGTCGACCTTTTATCCACTGCGCCACCACAGGTCAGGCCTCCACTGAAACATTTTAACATTGTTATGATAACTGTAAAAATTAAAGTGCTGTACAGAAAAAAAAAGTGATGCACTAATTTTTATGATGATTTTTAAATCCACTAATGGTTAAAGGTCAAATGTTCTAAACTTGGGGGCATAACAGTGTTAGCATACATAGTAATTTCCTGCAATAAATTAATTTTATTTTAGTCACTTGCATTTATTTATTAAAAGATCAGATAAAATGGGATCAAATGATATTTTATCTTGAGTGATTGTTGGATTCTGAGAAATCTTTAAATTTTAATGGAATATTTTAGATGTTGAAAAATCATACATGACAAACTAAACTTTATTACAACCAAAACTTAATAAATAACAAAAGCAATAGAAGATTAATGTATTTAAAAATTTTTTTACACAAGCAACTTGTAATTCATTTAATGGTTAAGTTATGAATCCATAATATAATAAACAAACATTAATCATTTATGGAGAAACATTGTTGGTAAAAACTTATAATAAGAGCTTATGGCTGTCAAAGTCAAAGAAGGTAGCTTAACTGTGTATCAGATAATGCAATTCAATAATTTAATCAATGGGCTCCATAGTTAGTGAGATCAAAAATAAATTCTTGCTTTGATATTTACAATATATGACTCATAGTTATTTGGTGTCTAGCAACTAGTTTACTAATCTAAAGTGGTAATAAAAATACTTAAGATGCAAGGCATGTAAAACATGATCCTCAGTATGGCATTTATAATCTTTCAATATGAAACTCATTTAATTATTTTAACAGGATTGCCATGTTACTATTTCTGATTCATATCAATGTAATATAATTCAGTCTACAGAAATCTTTTACTAGTGTGGCATATCATTTTGCAAAGTTTTGTTCAATTTCTAAAAAGTTTTAGATTGTATATGGTTAGTTTAAACAAACAGTTTACAGAGGCTATTAATTCCTGAGTTTTATTACAAGTAAAACTGCTTTTATTTAATTGAAGTGCATGTATGAGAAATTATGTTTGACCTTCATGATCTGATGAATTTATTTTAAGAATCTATTTCTAAAATCTGGGTAAATATAAAATAATATACATATATAATTATATCCATTAATTACAAATTCAAAGTTAACTTTTTCTCTTATTGATGCTAATGAAATTTCATTTAAATTATATTGATTTTCATACCAGAATATATATTTATGTATGCTAGTTAGTAGTTTAGCACAAGCAAATATTTGAATATTTTAAGATCTCCTTCAACATATTTTATGTTTTAATCTTTTTACTCTATAAATTGCACAAATAAGGAAAGGAAACAATGTTGTCTTTGATTTGATTGTATATTAATTGAACTTCAGTTGTGTCACAACTAGCATTTGTAATTTCCCATTAAGTGAATTGGGCCAGTGAGAGAAAGGAGCGTAGACACATACCTCTGGGAGTCAGAAAGTCGTGCATCCTTTACTGAGAAACTAGGTTTTTCCTGTGAACAAACAATATCTTGGTTCAGAGGCTGCCCTGTGAAGACGGAGAAAAGCACAACTAGAAAAAAGGTGATTTTACATCACTGTGTCACTTAAAGTTTGGACAGGAAATTCTTACACTTGGGCAATTTTGAAGATGGTTTATCTCATCACACCTTCAGAATATAGGAGACTTGCAGCTTGTAGTATGTCATTTAGTTTTTCTATTGGTAAGTGCCCCTGAGAAATCTTTTCATATTGTAAAAGATTTCTTGGACAAAATATATGAACATCCATGTGGTTAACTTAATTCCATCTTAAAATCATACACACTGAAAATTTAGGCCTTATTCAGAGTATCTTAGATGTTAAAGTACTATCTTAGACAAGGTTGCCTAATACTGGCATTACCAAATTTTATTTATACTCTTATTGTTATTTTTATTATAATGAAAAATATTTAAAGTCATAATTTTGTTAACAATAGATAATTATATTTGTTACTGATAGTCTGAAAAATTATATTTTCAACTGATGGTAGGTGTCACAAATATTAATTCCAAAATTTAATTTTCAACCTTTCTGCCCTAGTTTTTAAAATTTTAGCATTTAATTTTATTATTTATATATATGTTATTTATATCTCCCCTAATAAAATTAAATGTTTTTTCTTAACCAGGTGGTGGCACAATGGAAAAAGTGTCAGCCTGGGATACAGGGATCCAGATTCAAAACCCTGAGGTAGCTGAGTTGAATGTAGGCTCATCAGCTTGAGTGAGGGGTCACTAGCTTGAGCGTGGGATTATAGACATAACTCCATGGTCGCTGGTTTGAGCACAAAGGTTGCTGGCTTGAAGCCCAAGATTTCTGACTTGAGCTCAAGGTTGCTGGCTTAAGCAAGGTGTCACTGGCTCGACTGGAGACCCCTGCCCCCCAAGCAATGCACATGTGAGAAAGCAATCAATAAAAAATAAGGTGCTGAGACAAAGAATTGATACTTCTCATCTCTCTCCCTTCCTATCTGTCCTAGCTATTCCTCTCTCTGTGTGTCTCATTAAAAAAAAGAAAAAAAAAACCCCGTGATTTTGTGAAAGAGAAAACATTAAACAGCATTGAACTATACTATAGTGTAAGAGATTGAAGTATTACATTTTTACTCATGTTTTTATTCATTAATTCATCCTCTCATTATAATTAGTTGCCTGTGTTTCAATAGAAATATCTGTTGTAAATAACAAAAGCCCAAGTCTGTGTGAAGAAAAACAAATGTAATTAAAAAAATTTCACTGAACCTAAACAAGAAAGAGAAGAAAAGGTAAACTTTGAAAACACATGTTAAATGACACATGAATATAAGAAGAAATAAACCTTTAAATCTAAATTGTATAGTGCATATAAGATGAAATTCTTTTCATCTTTGTCATACTGTATCAAGAAAAGAGGAAATGTTTATATATTATTGGTACATTAATTAAAATTAAAAGTATCTCATGATCCAGCATATATACTTTTTGGGTATACATCCAAAGAAAATGACATAATTATTTTTGAAGAGATATGTGTACCCTCATGTTTATTGAAGCATAAGTCACCATACTTAATGTATGAAAAGCAGCCCAAGTGTCTTCATGGGTGAGTGCATAAAAAAATGACACACACACACACACACACACACACACACACACACACACACTGGATTATTATTCAGTCATGAGAAAATAAAATTTCTGTCATTTGTGCCAAGGAGGAACCTGAAGACATTTTGCTTAGTGAAGTAAGTGTGACAGAGAAAGAAAAGAACTGTATGGTATCAGTTATATGTGGAATTTAAAACTATCAGATTGGTTGGAAAGCAGCTGCTGGGGACTGAGGGTTGAGAAAATAGGGGAGGCTGGTAATAGAGTCAATCTTTCAATTATAAGATGAATAAGGCCTAAGGATATAATGTATTACATAGTGACTACAGGTAATAATATTGTATTTTTAATTGAAATTTACTAAGAGATATAACTTGAATATTTTCCCAAAGGGGGGAAAAGTAACAAAATAAACCCCAGATTATAAAAATTTTAGTTGATATGCAACCCTGCTGAATAGAAAAAGTTCTAAAAATATTCTATAAATTATTAGTTACAAAATTGTCATGGGGATGTAAAGCATAGAGAATATAGCCAATAATATTGAAGTAACTATACATGGCATCACATTGGTGCTAAACTTACTTTGGAATCATTTCATGAGTTTTAAGAACATATAACTTCAATGCTGTATATCTGATGCTAATATAAAATGATATTGAATATCCACTGTAAAAAATAAAATCACATTTGCAAAAATTAAAAAAGAACTTTTATAATATGATTTTATTTCATTTTCTTTTTTTTTCTTTTCCAAATGAGAAGAGGGGAAATAGATTCCAAATCATGCTCTGACAAGGATCCATCTGGGCCAATGCTCTACTCATCTGGGACCATGCTTGCAACTGAGCTATTTTTAGCACCTGAGGCAGAGGATCCATAAAACCATCCTCAGAACCCAGACTGATGTGCTTGAACCAATTGAGCCATGGTTGTGGTAAGAAAAGAAAGAGAAAGAAATAAAATAAGTATTTCTGGTGTAAACCAAGAAACATTAAAATATAAGATTTAAAGAAGTAATAAATGATGCATGAAAACATTTTGAACAAAGTATTGAGGAGTTGGGAGTACCATCTGTCAAAGGGAATTGCAATTTCATTGGGATACATTTGGAATGTTATATTTAGATAAAGATACTAAGTTGGTGTGAAAACCAGCAATGTTGACAAATTTGCTCCTAACTATCACAAAATATCTGTCTTCCTTATTGTTCCAAGAAGATTCTTCATCTCTCATATCTTGCTTATTATTTCTCTTTTTGCTACTTATGCTGAATATCTGTGAAGGGTAGAGAGGTTCAGTCACTATGATGCTGCTTGTCAGAGTCATTTTCCATCAGAGACACAACTGTTGAGATGAACAAGGATTTAACAATATATACACAAGTCACCATTTCCCCAACACTGTCCCAAAAAGTCTGATTATTTTTAAATGAAAATACTGGCTTTGATTAATTAGTTACCCATTCAGACTTATCCTTCTGATCATTTAGTTTAGTGACTTCTCCTCAGAAGTATGATGATATCTATCTCTCCATAATGATAACTGGTACTTTAAATTTGAGAAATATGTTTTCTATCATGATATAATACTTCCATTGATTTGTTAAGTAATTTAGTTAAAATATAAAGAAACAGCTAGCAATATTGAAATTATGTAAGGAGCAATGTGGCTATACAAAGTATATGGGTATTTTATATTTTGGCTTCTAGAATTTCCGTAACTCATACATATGGTCATAACTGCTAATACGCTACTCTTCTCCACATGATCCCATGGCTATTATTAGAGTTTAGATGATGTTTTTGGTGCACATACATTTATTCCCTCTGACAGTTCAGAGAAAAGTACACTTTGAAGACAATTAATAAGGTTGGCTATGTGTCCTGTTTTGAAAATATAATGTAATTGTGAAAGTAACAGTTTATGAATTTTGAGCAAAAGCATTGAGAAATACATGTTTTGCTAGACCCTCTGAGAGTGGATAATCACTGCAATGAGAAGGTCATTTGCCAGCTAGCCCACTGTTCAGAGAATAAAATATATAGAAAAGACCTTAACTGAATCTGTGGTTTGCAGCTAAGCACACATTTGCCAGCTTTGTCAACTGAAAGTCAACCAAACACAAAAGGGAATGAGAAATAATTGAATGAAATAAATGTTTGTTCTTAAATGTCAATGTAACTGCTGTTTGTAACTCAACTCCATCAATTACATACATCTACACAGTACAGAGTATAAGAAAACAATGTTGAATTTTGACATATTGCTTTTATGTGAATATAAATAATAACTATAGAGAATGTAGAGACTACATCTATATTCAAAGAGATAAATGTATATGACAATTATTTTACTTTGCAAATAATGCACACCCAAATATAATTGAATTATAATGAAAGTATCTTTGAATGACTGTTAAATTATTAAAGTTTAGGATGACGTCAGAGTAATGGTGGGGTAGGAAGCGATACCGATAAATCTCCCCCAAAACTCAACAAGATCTTCAACCAGAAACAGAAAAACCTATACTTGGAGCCTCCAGATGCTTCGCAATACACCCAAAGGTATGGTCGAGTGAAAAATTGGCTAAATATATAACCAAACCCCGAAGGAAATAAGGAGTAAGAAATGCTCCGCCTTCCTCACTAACCTAAACAGGGCGGCTTTCTCTGGTAACTGTGAATATAGAAACTGAGGCGGGCAAAGGGGGTGAATAGATCCAGGCCGCGGCACAAACGGCCGAACCAGGCTGTGGCACGGAGATCCAAGCCGAGGAAAAACTGATCCTGTGGCAACCCGGGCAATACAAGCTAACACTCGCGCCAAACCCAAACAAAGAAAGACAAGCGGGGCGGCCATTTTACCCGGTCTCCTGGTTGGCGTGCGTGCAGTTAGTGGGCGAGAGATTTCTTCCTAGGCCCCGAGAGTGGGTGCCTATGTTGCCCCAAGGAGAGGCAGGGTCAGAGGCCTTTCTATGGGCCGAGGGCAGAGTCTCTGGGCAGCCCCAGCGCCCTGGGAAAGCCACGCACAGGAGGGAGTGAGAACTAATTCCAACGGTGCAGATTTTCCGTGCTGGAGGGGGTTTTACTCAGAGGGAAACGCGGCCGGCCTCATATCCTGGTCTGCGCGCGCAGATAGTGAATGAGAGATTCCTCCGAGTGCCTCGGCAGTGCGCGCCCGTGTTATCGCACAGAGGGGCAGAGTCAGGGGCCTTTGTGTGGGCCAAAGCGGAATCTCGGGCCGCCCCAGCGCCTTGCAAAAGCTGCGCACGGGGACGGAGCGAGACTCAATTCCAACGCTGCAACTTTTCCCTGCGGTTGGGGGTTTCACTCAGAGCGTGAGACTGCTGGCTGGATATCCTGGTTTGCGCGCACAGACAGTGAGTGAGAGTTTCCTCCAAGCGCCCCAGAACTGGGCGCCCGCTTGTGTTACCGGACAGAGTGGCAGAGCCAGAGGTCTTTGAGTGGGCGGAAAGCCCGCCTGATTATGCTAGCATCTCTGACTGACTGAGCCTTACCCAGAGCCCTGTGCTGAGTGGAAATAGAGTGGGGAGTTGCCAGCTCTTTGAGCCTCTTACTATCCAGGCAGAGGCAGCAGCAACCCCATAGCTGGATTATCAGGCTACTAATTGAGGAAGGAAAGACTAGGAGAAAGGCTCCAGGAACACGGACTCTCTCACTGTCGGAGTCTATAAATGCTAATGAGCCTCGACTGCCAATGAGACTAAAGCACAATACATGACATTGCCATAGAGACTTATCAACTGCAAACCTCTACCTGAGCGGGCCAAAGGGGCAGAACCCGGGGTACAGAGTCACCGACTAGGAAGAGGGAGAGAAAAGAAAAAGCAAGAAGATAACCTCTCAAAATCAAGAATAATCTGCAGACTTTATAACCTATCCCATTTTATTATATTTGTTCATTTGTTTCTCTTATCTTCATTCTTGATACTTTTTTTCCTCCTCCAATTTGGCCGATTAACTCTCTGCTGGTCTTACTCTCTCCTCTCCTTGAACTACACTACCCATAAGTGTTACATCTCCCATTATCTTTTCTCTTCTCTTTCTTTCTCTCTATGAGGGTTGCACTCCAAAACCCTTAACTCTCTCTTTCTCTCTCCTTTCTTTTTTCTTCTTTTAGTGTTTCCCTCTTTTTTTCTCTCTCTCTCTTTCTTTTCTCCCTCTATATTAGTTTCTTCCTTTCTCCTTTACATCTCCTCTCATTCAAACCTCAATAACAAACAAATTATCTTATCTGGGACTCAAACTTATGTTTGTGGCATTTTGGGGGGTTTTTACTTCACCTTTTTAACTCACTAGCAGTGCTCCCATCCCCGGCTCTCCATTTTATCTAGTTCTTGTTCCACTAAATACAATAGTAATTTTTTAATTTGTCCCCCCATTTTTTCGTTTTCCTCTTATTCCTCTCATCATAACTCTTAGACAACCAACAACTAAAAGCAAAGCATTTTATTCTTGACCCAAATTTTTTCCTTATTTGCTTTTTGTGGGTCCATACGCTATATTACCCAAAGCAATATACAAATTTAATGCAATTCCCATCAAACTTCCAATGACGTTTTTTAAAGAAATAGAGCAAAAAATCATCAGATTTATATGGAAGTATAAAAAACCCCAAATAGCCAAAGCAATCCTAAAGAAAAAGAATGAAGCTGGGGGCATTACAATACCTGACTTCAAACTATATTATAGGGCCACGACAATCAAAACAGCATGGTATTGGCAGAAAAATAGACACTCAGACCAATGGAACAGAATAGAAAGTCCAGAAATAAAACCACATATATATAGTCAAATAATTTTTGATAAAGGGGCCAACAACATACAATGGAGAAAAGAAAGCCTCTTCAATAAATGGTGCTGGGAAAACTGGAAAGCCACATGCAAAAGAATGAAACTGGACTACAGTCTGTCCCCCTGTACAAAAATTAACTCAAAATGGATCAAAGATCTAAACATAAGACCTGAAACAATTAAGTACATAGAAGAAGACATAGGTACTCAACTCATGGTCCTGGGTTTTAAAGAGCATTTTATGAATTTGACTCCACAGGCAAGAGAAATGAAGGCAAAAATTAATGAATGGGACTACATCAGACGAAGAAGTTTTTGCTCAGCAAGAGAAACTGATAACAAAATAAACAGAAAGCCAACTAAATGGGAAATGATATTTTCAAACAACAGCTCAGATAAGGGCCTAATATCCAAAATATATAAAGAACTCATAAAACTCAACAACAAACAAACAAACAATCCAATAAAAAAATGTGAAGAGGATATGAATAGACACTTCTCCCAGGAAGAAATACAAATGGCCAACAGATATATGAAAAGATGCTCATCTTCTATAGCTATTAGAGAAATGCAAATCAAAACTGCAATGAGATACCACCTCACACCTGTTCGATTAGCTGTCATTAGCAAGACAGGTAATAGCAAATGTTGGAGAGGCTGTGGAGAAAAAGGAACCCTCATACACTGTTGGTGGGAATGTAAAGTAGTACAACCATTATGGAAGAAAGTATGGTGGTTCCTCAAAAAACTGAAAATAGAACTACCTTATGACCCAGCAATCCCTCTACTGGGTATATACCCCCAAAACTCAGAAACATTGATACGTAAAGACACATGCAGCCCCATGTTTATTGCGGCATTGTTCATAGTGGCCAGGACATGGAAACAACCAAAAAGCCCGTCAATAGATGACTGGATAAAGAAGATGTGGCACATATACACTATGGAATACTACTCAGCCATAAGAAATGATGACATCGGAACATTTACAGCAAAATGGTGGGATCTTGATAACATGATACGAAGCGAAATAAGTAAATCAGAAAAAACCAGGAACTGTATTATTCCATACGTAGGTGGGACATAATAGTGAAACTAAGAGACATTGATAAGAGTGTGGTGGTTATGGGGGGGGGAGGGGGGAATGGGAGAGGGAAAGGGGGTGGGGAGGGGCACAAAGAAAACAAGATAGAAGGTGACAGAGGACAATCTGACTTTGGGTGGTGGGTATGCAACAGAATTGAACGACAAGATAACCTGGACTTGTTATCTTTGAATATATGTATCCTGATTTATTGATGTCACCCCATTAAAAAAATAAAATTATTATAAAAAATTATTTAAGTTTATCCCAATTCTCAGTAACTGACAGTTTTACTCACATGAATATTTTTTTAATTTTTTATTCTTTTTATTATTGAATAATTTATTTATTCTATGAAAGTATGCTCTTAAGAATAGTAATTAAGAGTGTCAAAAGGGGGAGGCAGAGAATTTAATAAACAAAGTACTTCCAAAGTATCTAAACTCCAGAAGAGGAAAACATGAACATGTAAATAAATTGAAAGAACACTGATTATTTCCCATGAAATCACTCATTTCTATCAAAAATGAATCTAATCATTGATAATGCTGCACAAAAATAGATTCTGAAAATGTATATATTGGATCCATTCTTTGAGAATATGAGACATACTAAAATAGATTTTATAAAGAAACCTTGGTTTGTTGCATGATAACCTTGATTGCAAATTAAGAATTTAGTACTCTCAGAGTCTGGATGGTTCGCTCAGTGGTAGAGCGTTGGCCCGGCGTGTGGAAGTCCTGGGTTCGATTCCCGGCCAGGACACACAGAAGTGCTCATCTGCTTCTCCACCTTTCCCCCTCTTTTTTTTCTCTATCTCTCTCTTGCTCTCCCACAGCCAAGACTCCATTGGAGCAAAGTTGGCCTGGGTGCTGAGGATGGCACCATGTCTTCCTCCTAACATGCTAGAATGGCTTCAGTTGGAACTAAGCAGTGGCCCAGATGGATAGAGCATTTCCCCCTAGTGGGCATGCTGGATATACCCTGGTCTGCCACATGTGGGAGTCTATCTGCCTCCCAGGTTTCTCATTCCAGAAAAATACAAAAAAAAATAATAAAAGAATTTAATACTCTCAGCTCCAATTCTATCTTCATTGCTCTTTCAGAGACAATTGGGCTAGATCCCATAACCTTTTTTTTGTCAGCTCATTTGAGGTTTTGCCAATAAAGGCAAGGGAGAGAAACACCAAAAGAAAGGGCTCTTCTTCCTGCTTTCACAGTGTTTTCTATTGTGTGGCTACAGTGGGGTGGTGGACAGCTACATGCGTGCAGGCAGTGCTTGTGCAGCTAGTCAGAGTCAGAGTTCCTTTTCCTCCAGACCTTGCCTTCTGACTTTGGCAGGGAGCTCTTCCTGCTTGTCAGGCAGAGCTTGAGATCCATCTTCTCCAATATCGACTGCAGACTTGGAACTGCTCCAAGAAAACAGTCTGCTGTATAGTTTTCCGTAGTGAACTGTCTTCCATGAAGTCTAACACTCATGCTGAAGAAGTGGACCTGTGTTCCATGTGATTCCACCCTTTATACTTTTATTTAACCCTATGGTATATTTTATAATTATCTTTTATGTCCTCTTTGTAGGCTATCCCCAACAAATAGTTAATACTTCTTTAAATCAAATATCTCATGGTTTCTCTCTCCTGAGTTGACTGATTTATATACTTTGCTGCTTTAGAATGTTCAGTCCTCATTTTCAACACATAAAAGCTGAGACAAATCAATTAACTTAAGGTATATGTGATATTGTTCACTTTATTACAGATTAACATAAAAGTTCTTGATATTATAATTCATAATTATTTTCACATGATTTATTTTCATTTCTAGCAGATTTAGAAATATATAACATATACCTGGATGAATATTATTTAAAATTAATATAGATATAGATTTAAAAGCATTTTATGATACCAAGGGTAAAGTATCAGAAAAACAGTACACTTTAAGTGACTACGATGTTCCAAAGTAGATTTATTTTCAGTAATATTGTAGCACTGTGGTGAGTGATGTTGATCACGGGGACGCTCTGCACGGGTCATAGCACCTTCCTATTCATATTGCTGTGAACCTGAAAATGGTCTCAAAATGGTCTTAGAAATAGTTTTACCTAAATAAACGCATAGTGTATGAAGAAACTAAAACTGTGGTAGTTAGTGATAGTGAGAATATCATTGTACCAAATTTAGGTAATCTAACGTGCTTGGTGCTTACAAACATATGTTCCTTTTTCTGAACAGGGTTTAGAAGAGAGCATGGGTCTCTGAAATGTCACATATGTACAATTCTTGTTCAAATGTGAAGAATTTGAGAATCTGAAATACAGAGATAATATATAATTAATCTGGTAATATATAACTTAATATTGTATTGAATAAATAATTTATTTAGATTAATAATTATACATATAAATCTGAATATTTCCCATAATTTCTCTACAAAAAAGCTTAGTTTATTTATATAAATTTTCACACATTGCTTTTTCTTTCTAAGATTAATTCCTAACCTAGCAAGCATGAAGGCATAAAATATATGAATCCCAAGAAACTTACAGTTTGGAAGAGAAAGTTGAGCCATTTGGCTGTAGCCACAAATTATTATTGTTTCTGTGGGAGAGTTCAATCCATGGAAATATATTGAAAATGCTCAAAAAATTCTATGAGAAAACAAATTTTATGAGAAATTAAGTAAACACTTGCATACAGATTTGAATTTGGAAGCACAAAGTAAGCCTGCAGATGGAGGAGGAGGAGGAATCCCACGAGGTCAGGGTGACTGCTAAACAAACTGTAACAACCTATCAGCATCCGGTGAAATTAGTAAGAGAAAAAAAAGAAACCAACCCACATCTGAGAAATTGATGACTTATCAATCAAGTTTTACACTCCATGAATTGTTGGTGACCCACCCAGCTGACCTAGTATATACAACATCCACATGATCACACAACCTTTTGTTGCAATACAGAGAACTCCAAAGCAACATGGGACACCACAAGATTTCAGTGAACTGGGTCAACTGCTGTCACATAAGTAGCAGTGTCCTAACCAACTTGCCAAAGAAACAGATAAGTACATTATAGAGTTTGGACCTCTGCCCACCACCCCCATTAAACAATATCAACAGAAAATACAGGATGATCGCTTAGTGGCTGAGATCACATCACTGACAAACTTTCCATAGGTCAAGAATAAACTGCTGAAAAAAGAGAAGCTGGTTGTTGCTTGAGTGGGAGCCTGTTGCAGAGAATCTGGTGATATTTCTGAGGAGAGCTCAAACAGACATCTTGTATCCTGGGAAAGCCACACTCATCCTGAAATGCAGGTGCAGGATGAGGAAATGACAGAGAATGACCTTTGCTTTATTCAAGAGAGAGTATTCTATTAGGCAACTTGAAACTGACATTATGGATATTAATGAACTATTTAAAAATTTGGGAATGACAATTTATGATCAAGGAGATATGACAGCATAGAAACCAAAGTTGAAAATGTAAGGGTGCATGTTCAACAAGCCAACCAGCAACTGTCAAAGGCTGCAAATATCAGAGAAAAGTTTCTGAATGTAGTTGTGAGATGCACAAGCCATTAAAAAAAATATGAGTTAACAATGAAAAACCAAACAAAACTTTTAACCTTTGCATTTAATGACTTATATTATAATTATTTATCTTCTGGGTTTTAATTGTATTTAAAATTTTGAATGTAGTTTTTATTTATATTAAACAGTGAGAATGATTTCAGAAACTAAGAAATTTACCTCAGAACAAAGGCCAAATTAGTATTTTCAGCTACCTTATTTTGAAAATCAACTGTTTAAAAAACTTTTTTGGTAGTTGGCTAAGATTTAGTTTTGGTTTTGGGTGGATAGCATGTTGAATGGATGTTTGTATAACCTGAGAGGTGCTCACATCAGTAAGTCTGGTGCGCATTGAACATCATGAATGGTTATTAGAATATTGTTCACTATCTTCTCTATGTTGTGATTTGCATTGTCTTGACTGTTTTCAAACTGGCAATTTAAACACAACTTTTGAGTAAAAGTTTCAAAACCTATAATTTGTTCTTCACTAATCATTCTGAATCATTCTTTATTAAACAAAGAATTAAGTATTTTCCAATTAACTCACTTATCTCTTTAAAAAAATTGTTTTAATGATTTGTTCTTCATACTGTAGAAAGTATTATTTTTGTTTATATTTTGTATTTAATTATATTCTTATTAGCAGTTTGATAGCAAAGGTAATATTTTAATGGCAAGCTATAAGACTTCAAAAGGGAACAAATCAAAAGGGAACAAATGAAATATTAAGTAACTATGTAAATTGTGTATTTGCAATTAAAATATTTAGAATTAAATAAACTTAAGAATGAGAAAAGCAAATAAAGTTAATTCTCCCTAATTTATAGTCTTTCAATTGGACACATCAAGAAAATATGTTGGTATGATAAAGTGAAGTGGATAAATGGACAAAATGAACAATTTCACAGCTCTGATGAAAGACTAACAATAACTTATGATTATTTATTATTGGAAAAACTGCTAGGGATTCAAGCAAGAATAGAGCAAATCTGTGTCTTCGTGTCTAGCATGCTCCCATGTCTCTCTCAATGCCAATCTGAGCTCACTGAGTAAGAATTATAATTTTTAATTATAACTTTAATTCTAATTTTATTTATAATTTGGGAAAGCTGCATATATTAATGGTGTTGCCAGAGGGGCAGACTTGGTTAGCAGTGGAAGAGGTTGTTAAATATCCACTACTTTTTCATCTCAGAGTGCTGTATGCAGTACTTAGTAAATGAGAACCATCTGTTTCCTAGTTCAGGGTTGTGCTTTTCATGGTGTCAGGCATAGTGTCAGCTATAAATGTAACAAGAAGGTACTAGAAATGAGAGTACAGTAGGAGAGATGACATCAGCTTTCTACATAAGCTCATCTGAAAGAAAAATGTGCACATGTGTAGAAGAAACTAAGATGGTTCAGTTAAAAAGAGCCAAGAGGACTTTAAAAACTAATTTCATTGTTTTAGCACTTCCTTATACAAACACATCCATAAGTGCATCAAATAGCAAAGGGCTGAAGCCATACTGACTTTAGGAGGTATAGAATACATTTTAAAGATCATTGGTTGTCCAGCTATGCTTATACATGGGGCATCCCAGGTAAGCCAAATTAAAAATAAATAAATTAACAACGAGAATCCCAGGTAAACCGGATTAAAAAAATAATAAACAATAAGAATTAAAAAAAACTGAATAAGTATAATCTTAAAAGAGATGATTCTCATAAAAGTTTAATCAAGTTACAAAAATAAATCTAAGGAAGATATAGATTGCATATTTACTATACTATATTATTAAAAATATATAATACTTATAAAATATTAGAACATGCAAAGTAATTGAAAAATCCTCCATACTCAGGGGGGAAAATTTGTCAATAAAATAAATTTTATTGGGATAAGATATTGGGTTTATTTTAAAAATATTTTAAAGAAATTATTATAAATATGTATTTATGTATAAAAAACTATGTTCATATAACTATATAAAAATCTGATAACAATGAGAACTAGAGAACTAAAACCTATATGAAAGAATCAAATAAAATTTCTCAGTTGGAAAATACATAGAAATATTTACTATATGTACATAAGTTTTGTGATTCAGAAGAAAAAAATGATGAAATTAAAGATGGAATAATAGATTGATTAATTTCTGAGGAAATAGTAAAAAGGAGGAAAATTAGTGGAGCCTCAGAGACCTTTTAGAACAGTATCAGGAAAATCAACATTGGTGTAAATACTGTATGAGAATATAGAGGGAGACAGAAAAATAATTTTTGAGACACAATGAATGAACAATGTCTTAAGTTTTATGTTAAAAATGTATAAACCTATGCATATTAATATTTTTATAAAGAAGATTATCTGTTATAAATTATATATATCAATCAAACTATGGTATAAGAAAATGTAATCTTTACTTTTACCACATAGCAACACAAATATAGTGTCACAAAAATATAAATTTGAAAGTTATTCAATAAAGAGAAAATATAAACCCTAAGTGCAAGGTAGGAAATTATCTTCATGAACTTTAGTTAAGTTAACCTTTGAAATAGGTCCAAAGTAGTCACGAACACCCCAAATAAGATATTGGACTATGGCGACATTAATATATTTTAGTTATTAAAAGATACCAATATAAGAATAAAAATGTAACAATCAAATGAGCTATTTCCATCTTATAATTTCAAAATAAAAAGCTTGTACACAAAATCGGAAGGAAATGACAGGCCACATATGGGAGAAATTGTTGAGAGACATGAACAGTCACTTCTCATTCTCACAGTAGAGATTTTCATAATGATGAGTGCTGAGAAAAGTGTGTTCAATTTATCAGTAATCAGGAAAATGCCTATTGTTGTGATAATAATACTTTTGTAAAATGATCCAAACTTATAGCATTAAAATTTCTGAGAGTAAATCATAAAACTATTGGATGAAATGTGCATTTACACAATTAACTAAAAATGATGGGATAATCTAATACATTTAGCATATGCATATATTTATGGGAATATAATTATTCTGAGCATAGAAAAAAATAAATTATAATTGTATACATATACAACTATAATAATATAATTGTATTTAGTAATTATTTTTATATTATTAAAATATAATTTTATACTATATAAATAAGACATGTGACATTTATATATAGTGTAAATTATTTAAAATACAATATTTGTAAAAAAGACATATGCATGAATTTTTATAAAATAATTATTCATAATGCCACACATTAAAAAACAACTATATTCTGAGTAGAATAGATTAAAACGTCATGTGTATACAACACAGCGGTGAAAATTAACAACTAAAGATAAATGCAGTATTATGGACAAAATGCAAAAATATCATAAGGGGAGTAGAAGAAGACACATAAAATGTATAATGAATCATTTCCATTATATAAAGTTCAAAATAAAACAAATAGTTTGTAATAAAACAATCAGAACCATGCCTAAGTGAGGAGGGAGAGAAGCTATGAGAAAGTGCACAGGAGCGGGGCCACCGCGGACTGGCCACTTCTGCTTCATAATCTGATTTGTAATTACATTGGGCTTTGCTGTTTGTAATTAATCTGCACAATCATGATATCTTTATTTTCCATGAGGTATTGCAAAACTAAGTAGCAATGTTTATGTCAGAAAAAAATATTTACAGAAGCATGGTTATCTCTGAAAAGCAAGAATAGAAAATTATCAAATGAGTATTAATGGCATAAAATATGAATAAAATATAGAGACAAACAATGTAGTATTAGCTGCCTTTAAAAGAAATGAACTACAAATATATACGAAATAGGAATGAATTCTACAAATATGGTGTAAATTAAGCTGCTAAGTAAAATGTTGGAAACATTTAAAAAACTTACCACTTCCTCTTCACTATCTATGTAGAGCAGGCTAGAGTTCTTGGAAGCACAGGCCGTCAGACTCTCAGTCCAGGCCTTTCTTTCAGTACTAATGTAATAGCAGTTGTTGGAATATAGTAACCACTCCTTTGTATATTGACCACAGTGACATGCTGAAGAAAGATCATGAGTATTATTCAAAAATACTTCAAAATAGAAAAAACTAAATTAATTTGCATACAGATAGACACATTCCTGCAGAACATACGTATACACCCTCATCTGCTGGCCCATATAAAAGCAAACACACTTACATACACACACAGAGAAGGGTCAGCCTCTCTTTGTCTAATCTATGTGCCCATATGAAGCAAACACACACACAAAAATATTCACTCTATACATATCTTGAATGTCAATGAACAAAATCACTTTTGTAGAATACAAAAATTATCTGAATGTATTGGCAACAATGGTTATGACGATTTTAAATAAATGTTTCCTCATATTGTTGCATAAGAAAACACTTTTCTATACTCGCTAATTATGAACATTTATTGCCCAATATTATAACTAATGATCCCTCCCCCAAACTGTGATTTTTTTTACTTCTTTATGTCAGATAAAAAGTATGAACTGTACTAATATCACAACTTACAAAATACTGTTGTCCTTATCTGGTTCTTGGTTGTCAAGGAAGAATTATTCTTCTGGTTTCCATTAGCTAAAAAAAAAATTCTTATTAAAAAAATATTGATCTAAATAAAATGATAACTCTTTTTTTTCTACATTGAAATATGGTGTTTTTATACAAAAAATTAATGAAGCAATGGTAATTTATAAGAAAAATAATACAAAAGCCAAGAAAATCAAAATTCACCTTCTCTTATAACATTTGAATTTACCAATCTCAAAAATTAATTTGTATTTCTCAATAATGTGTCTTAAAGGATGTCTTGAGTTATAAAATCAATATATATATTTGGATATATATGGACATGTATGCATAAACTATTCTCTAAAATTATTCTAATATTTTTACCTTAGATAAATTCAGAATAACCATTTCTCACTTACTCTAAATACATACTTTAAAATGAGTTTTATTCTACAATATTAGAAGTGTTTAGAGGCACTGATGATCATTAAAGTGAAAAGTTCTGTTTTATCTTACAAAAATTTACTTACAGGGAATAACAGCTACAGTTACCACAGTGGACATCAGGACAAGGCAGATGACTCCCAGCACCCCAGCAATGAGCTTCCCTGGAGGTGATGGGGAATTTTCAGGAGAGAAAGGGAAACAGCAAGAAAGGAGAGGAGGAGACAATTGTTAGTTTACACAGAGAGAATCACGTACAGACACCGGACCTCAAACTTAAACCTACCACTGTAATCTTTCTTTCATTTACAGGAAATAATAATAGTCCATAAGTTATTGGTCAAAGACCACACCTTACAACAATGTCTGAATAAAATTAATCTTCAGCTTTCATCTTGAATACCATATTCCAACTTGAAGTTCTGATCCATAAAGAGGAAATATATGGGAGCTCATTTTCTACTGTTCCCCCACATCACTGCATCCCAGCTGCATGTCTGTATGTTATACTATATGTCTATTAAATATGTTACCTTTGCAATGGTCATTCTTTTCAGTCTTTTGAAGATCCTCAGAAGCATTTTGAAGATTAAAGTCTGCATAGGTTACTTCCTGCTCAGTTACTGAACTGGAACATTTGATGCCCTTATGTTGTACTTGCTGCCTCTTTGAATCATTAACCAGATTCAAGTCTGCATAGGTTACTTCTTCGTTGTTCATCTCTGTAGCTGAGTGGTGTCTGGGGACTGCGGTTGAAGATAACTGTACTTACAAGTAAGTGACATAAGCAGTAACGAGATCCTAGTGCAGAAAAACTGGGCGGGGTAGAGGGCATTAGGGTTCATTTCCCAGGTAAAGAATCTAAAGTTCTGATTTTAAATTTCTTAGATCTTTAAAAAGTACGTCATGGTAGATGCAATTTTTAAGATAGTCTACATTTGACAATATATAAACACTGGGGAACAATTTTTTTTTCATTTTCTGTTGCATGAGGTTTTATAACTGTTTATATATAATTCTAAATCACGGATTCCAAATCAGAAATCTGTTTTTTGGTGCATGCTCTAGTTTTTATGAAATTTTAATTTCTTTTTGTTATAGTTAATAGCATGCATTGGTTTTTAAATTGGAGTTAAAGGACAACGACTCTTGGATTGAACATAACCACTAGGCAATTAATGTTTTATAAACATCACTTTTACATAATTGTAGTTGTTTTTAAATGTAAAAATTTATTATCTGATTAAAACACCCTCTTATTTTGTTTTAAGATTAAATCATGGCTTCTTTGAGTAGGCAGAAATGTAAGAATAGTCCTGACACCTTCTGTTATACAGGTGCTGTTACACACTTCAACATCAAAAGCACAATATTTCATCATTTGTGACACATGCATATATTGCCTATTTTCAAGTTCCCCTTGGTGATCAAGACAAGAATTGGCCTCCTCATATTGTATGTCATAATTGTGAGGAAATGCTTTGTGACTGGACAAAAGGAAATCACAAAAGAATGCCTTTTGGTATTCCCATGGTTTGGCATGAACCTAAGGACCACAGCAGTGACTGTTATTTCTATCTAAGCAATACAAAGGGCATCAGCAAGAAAAAATGGCTTATGATCGCATATCCTAATATTCCTTCAGCAATACGACCTATCCCACATTCTGAGACACTCCTGGTTCCAGTTTTTAATGGTATTATTTCTTCTAAGGAAGAAGAAAGTGTACATGGTGATCAAGTGTATTTTGATAAGATGCATGAGGAAATAGTTGTAGAATCTGAAGGGTCTTCTTCGATGTCAAGCAGTCATTAACCCCTCAGCAGTTTAGCCAACCTGAATTGAATGGCTTAGGAAGAGATTTGGACCTATTAAAGAAAGCAGCTGAGTTATTAGCTTCCAGGCTTCAATAAAAGAATGTACTTAACCAGTCAGCTAAAGTATCCCATTCCAGGAAGCGTGAACAAATTTTTGTGGATTTTTTTTCCAAAGACAACACTTTGTTTACTGTCATGAGATCAGTAGTCTTCTCAGCCAGCTAGGTGTTACCACTTACAGTCCAACAGAATGGAGGCTATTTCTGGGTAGCTCTAAACGGAGTCTAAAATGTGTTCTCCTACACAACGGTAACGTTTATGCAGCAGTTCCAACCGGTTATTCAACTCATCTCGACAAAAATTCTCCTCAACTTTCTGAAGTATAAGGAGCATAACTGGATCATTTGTGTGGATCTTAAAATGATAAATTTCCTGCTAGGACAACAGAGAGGTTTTACGAAGTATCCTTGCTTTCTGTGTTTGTGGGACAGCTGAGCTCGGGAGAAACACTGGACACAGAAGGAGTGGCCAAAATGTGAAGCTCTGGAAGTAGGGATGCAAAATATTGTGAATGACTCTGTAGTTAATCGAGACAGGATCATTTTTCCCCCACTTCAAATCAAACTTGGCTTAGTGAAGCAGTTTGTTCAGGCTTTGAATAGAGAAAGTGAATGCTTTCAACATATTATTTCTGCTTTTTCTGCCTTGTCTTTTGAGAAGATAAAAGCAGGTGTATTCTATGGACCTCAAATTTGAACCCTCATACATGAAGAAGAATTTGCCATGAAGATGAATAAGGAGGAGAAAGCAGCATGGCAGTCTTTTGTGGCAGTTATAAAGAACTTCCTTGGCAACAAAAAAGCAGATAACTATGAACTGATTCAAAGGATGCTGTTGGCTTTCTGTGACATTAGAAGTAAAATGAGCATTACGATTCACTTCCTGAACAGTCACCTTGATGAGTTTTCCAAAAATCTTGGAGCTGTTAGTGATGAGCAGACTATTGCTGGAGCATCAAATGAGATTGTCCTCAACAAATACACAAACGCAAGAGCTACAAACGCAAATTTTTGCCTGAATAGAATTTAAATAAGTTTTGCGCAAATTTTATGATCAAATAAGTGTTTTAATATGTTTTATTTCAAAATTGTAGACAAATTCTGATGCAATCATATCTTTTAGTGTATTAGTGCATTTACTGCATTATATAAATTATTATATTTTCTCAAAGATGATGCCCAATAAGATATTCTACTTCATTATGTTGAAAATTTTACAATAAGATGAAAACCTAAAATCTAGAATTGCAAAAAACTGATAGCTTACAGAGAAAAACGAATGTCAGATTTGAGGTCAGCACACTAGAATTAGGTAAGAACAAGTGCTTTTGTGGATGCAACAAAAATTTTGTTCCCCAGTGTAATGTATTGGAGCAATAAAAAGCAAGAAATCACTGAGGATTAAAAAATATAATAAATAATAGCATCCTTATTAATTTAAAGTTATATTCCACAGAAGTAGTTTAATACCCTTAAAATTCTTGTATTAAAAATTAAAGTGCTACTTATGAGAAGCAATCAATGAACAACCAAAGTGCTGTAACTATGAGATGATGCTTCTCATCTCTCTGTCTTCCTGTGTCTTTCTCTTTCTCTCTCTCTCTCTCAATAAAAATATACATTGCTATCTTGGAAAAAAGAGACACAATATAATAAATATGAAGTCATAAAATGTTTACAGATTGTTTTAGTGGTGGGGCCTTAGTTGTGTTCCATATAAGTAATTTTTTAAACTAAATTAATTTTATTTAGAGACATGCATTTATTTATAAAAGATGATAAGTGGTTATCAACTTCTATATGTGCCTTGACCAGGGAAGGCAAGGATTTTGAACCAATGACCTCAGCATTTCCTGTGATAAATTTTTATCAAATGATCTTTTATTTTTAATGATTGTGGAGTTATGAGAAATTATTACTATTAAACAATGGTGTATATGTTGAAACATCTTACAGTCACACTGAACTTATTAAGCACCTAAACAATATTCAACAAAACAACAGTAAATTTTTTAAAAATAATTATGTAACACAAGAAATTGGTAATTGAGTTAATGAAAGAAATGTAAAACACATAATATAATAAACAAGTGTGTAGATCATTTATATTAGAACAGTATTGTTTCAAACTTCCAAAATGTTTCTATGTCAGTGAGAGTACTTTTAGTTGTGTAAGCAATAGTAATGATACAAATAATGTAACAATAATTCAATCAATGGGCTCTGTGGCCAGTGAACTATAGAATTAATTTTGACTTTGAAATTTAAAATTGACCTATAGAAAGCTACTTAGTATCTAGCAACTTAATAATATGAAGTGGTAATAAAAATATGTAGATATAATGCATGTAGAACATTTAATATTTAATATTCTTTTTATAAGCACTCAATAATATGTTAGTTATGCTAATTCTTATATAAAACACATTTTCCATGTTATTTCTAATTTATATCAGTTAAATGCTATAACATAATTCATTAAACAAGAATCTCTTTATCAGTAAGGTTCCTTTACTTGCAATGTTTGTTAAATTTTTACAAAAAGACTTTAATTTTTGATAATTAAGCTTACATTATTGTTTTATAAGAACTATTTTATTCTGACTTTATTAAAAGCCAACTGCCTAAAATTCAATCTATGAAAATGTAGAAGGTATTTATTATATTTGACCTTCATAATTCAAAGAATTTATTTTTTGGATTTCTTTTAAAGGTTGGGTTAAACTTAAATAATATACATACTTATACCTATATTTATTATAAAACCAAAAATAACTCTTCCTTGTCATAATTCTTATAGAATTTAATTTAAATTTTTTTGATTAACACACTCAGTTATACATGTATGTATGAACTAGAATAATTCTTCATAAGCAAAAATGTGAAGTTTTAAATATCCTCCAAAACATTTTAAATTTTATTCTTGTTTTTCCTCATGAATTATTTAAATAAAGATAACAGCATCTCTTTGATTTTGTTGTATATTAATTATACCTCACCAGCATCACATCTAGCATTTGTAATCTTCCACCACATGAGATAGGTTAATAGAGAGACAGGAGAGTAGAGACACATACCTTCTGTAGCCAGAAAGTCATGCATCCTTTAGTGGGAGACCAGGTTACTCTTGTAAACAAACAATCTCTGTGGTTCACAGGCTGCCCTGTGAAGGCTCAGAGTGAAGTATGAGTGGAAAATGTAGATTTCTCATTAATGTATCACTTAAAGTTTAAACAGGAAATTCTTGCACTTGGACTATTTAAAGACGGCTTACCTCATCAAACATCTCCAGGATATAAGATACATTGGGCTGGTAGAGTGCAATTTACTCTGTTTTTTGGTAAATGCCCTGAAATATTGTTTTCTTATTCCAAAGGATATCAGAGGACAAAAGACTTGACCATCAATATTGTTAATTTACTTTCATCTTATTCACTAACTCAGAAACCTTAGGCCTTGTTCAGAGTATCTTAGATGTTAAAATTCTACTCTTAGGCAGGGTTTCTAAAGTTGAAATTGCATACTACTTTTCATTATATTCAAATTGTGTCACTTATATTATCATTGCAAACTTCTAAAATCATAAATCCTTTAACACTCTGTATTTGATGGTATTTGTGACCAATAGTCTGAAGAATTACTACATGTTCATCTTTATGGTAACACACCAATCATTAATTCCCAAACTTATCTCTGTGACATCTTAGGACAAGCGGTGCCGGCCACCAGCCATGAAAACTGAGGACATCCAGTACATGGCTGGAGGAAAAAAGATAAACAATCATTAGAAATGTAACAATATTTTCCAATGAGCTCTATGTACCCAGATCAAGGAAGCCCCTACCCTAGAGAATTAGCCAAGAACAAGGTCAGCTAATTGCACCTCTCCTGCCCTTGTAAACATTGCTTGCTTGCTCAGCCTAGATAGCCACCCTATAAAAAGAAGCCATTTTAGAAGGTCGGGGCTGCAGTGTTCCCTTGTGTGGGTTGCCTGCAGTCCCTGTGCAGGTTTACAATAAAACTTATAAAATTTACTTTGAGTTTGCTGTGATCTGTCTCCTGGGATGTAACATATGGGGGCCCCAGCAAGATTGGCTGTGAAAGACCCCTCCTCACGGAGTGGGCTGCAGCAGACATTGGTAGCTGGCCAGTCTCCGGCAGTTGCCATCTGGAAACTGAATTTGGCTGATTCGAAACATTTGGAGTCTCAATACTGTTTGGTAAGGAAGCTTCCTCTTTGAATATTTGGAAATAGAGCTCTGGTTTGAAAAGGGTGTAGTGGAGCAGGCGGGATGCCACCTGATTTCTCCCCACCTGGTCGGTCGGGGAACGTAGGACGCTGCTTTCTCCCTTTGGTTTTGGTTTAGCAGTTTTGTTTGTTTTGTGTGCATATTTGGCTTGTTTGTCTGCTTCACCCATTGCTTCCTCACAGGATTCCTTCAAGATTCAAGGGCCATGGGTCAGGGGCAATCTGCTGCCCTAATGCCGCTTCAGTGCTTGCTTGATAACTTTTCTGATTTCTCTCGCAGGGCACAAGACTATGGGACTCCTGTTGATTCCGCCACATTGCAGACTCTTAGTGAACTAGAATGGCCAACCTTTGGTGTAAGGTAGCCCTTGGAGGGCACTTTCAATTTACCCACACTCTTTGCTGTCACAGCAAATGTCTATCGGGCCCCGCACCCTGACCAGATGCCATATATAGATTTGTGGATTGACATAGCCACGGGAAGACCAGGTTATGTTAAGAAAATTTTTAAGAACTATATTAAAGTAAATTTGTAAACAAGCCCACAAATTATAGAAACTAACTAAAGACCTAAGAGAGTGCTGGAGGAAGTATAGAGTAGAAACTAGTTTCAGATATTCAGATATTCACCTACTGACCCAAAGAAATTTTACCCACTTAGAAAATAAAGGGTAAGAATTAATATTAAGAAGATACATTGGAGTGACGTCACGGAAATGGCGCCGTGAGCAGCGCGTCCGACAGATCTCCCCAAAATCACAACAAATTTATCAACTAGAAACAGGAAAATTTATCTTCGGAGCATTCCGGAGTTCCACACAAACTGAAAGTGAAAGGACTGTTATCACTTGAATCTGAGAGATGAGGGTGTGGAGGAAGCTACCACAGGGATGTTCATTCAAGCCGCGAGGAAGTGCGCCTGTGGTGGTGGTGAGTCAGCCCATACTCGGGAGCCGCGAGCCACCGCCGCGAGCCGCCGCCGCGAGCAGCGCCCGGGTCGGTTGCAGAGCGAGCACCGCTAACGTTCCCAGCGGCCCGCGCACGGGGAGCGGGAGAGGCCCCAGGGCGGTATTCCCTACTTGGGAGATTTTCTCCGTGGGCGGGGCACCTCACCCAGCCATTCAAGCTAACAATCAAGCATTGAGGGAGGGGCGCGCGCAGGCAGCCTGAAATACCTTCGGGAGCACAGCTGCGACCCAAATACTGAAATTAACTTAACCCGTGAAATCTGCGCACCCTCGGTTCTAATTGATAAGATCTCTCTCAGTTCACCGACCCAAGACAAGAGGCGTGATATTTTTTAGTGCCTCTCGCTAAAGGGGCAGGGGCAACTTCTGATTGATAGAGCCTCCATATTCAGGGATAAACGCTAACAAGAAGGACTTGGCAGATAATAAGATCTATACTACACTAGTCGCAAGCAGAGACTAGTGCCTCTTCTTCCCAGCCAAAACAGGCTACAAAGTGTGGAAAGCCTGGGTTGAGAGGTCCAACGGAATGCTAGGCGCTGAACAGTCACCTTGACAACAATTGACTCCCACCCCCGCCTGATTACACTGGAGGCCCTGACTGCCAGAGCCTTTCCCAAAGCCTTGCACTGAGTGGGGATAAAGTGGGGATTTCCCAGCTCTTTGAGCCTCTTACTCCCCAGGCAGAAGCAGTGGCAGCCTTATAGCTGGATCACCAGGCTGCTAATTCAGGAAGGGGGGACTAGGAGAGAGAATCCAGGAAAGCAAACTCTCTCATCGTTGGACCCTGCAAACGCCAACAAGCCTTGACTCCCAGCAAGACTAAAGCCAATTATATGACATTGCCATAGAATCCCATCAACTGCAAATCCCTACCTAAGTGTGACACAGGGGCAGAGCCTGGGGTACAGAGTCACCGACCAGGAAGAGGGAGAGAAAAGAAAAAGGAAGAAGTTAACATCTCAAAATCAAGAAAAATCCACAGACTTTACAACTTGTTCCACTAATTTTTTTTTTGTTGTTGTTGTTTGTTCTATCTTATTGCCTTTATTTCCTCCACCTCAGTCCTTATATTCTCTGCCCAACTTATGCTTCCCTTTTCTTGAACTACACTACCCATAAGTGTTACATTTTATTTCTCTTCTTCATCCTCACCCTCCTTTAAGATTATACTCCAAAACACTTAACTCTCACTTTCTCCTCTTTTGTTTTTTTTTTTTTGTTTTGCTTTATTTTGTTTTTTTCTCTTCCTTTTTTATTTCTTCTTTTGTTTTTCTCTTTTTCTTATTTTTTCCTTTCTATTCGTTTTCTCTTTTCACGTTTTACTTTCCTCCCATTTAATCCTCAATCAAGAACAAATTAGTAAATTTGGGACTCAAGGCTTTTTTTTGGCTTTATTTTTCTTTTTCGCTTTTGTTTTTGTTTTTTCTTGTTTGTTTATTTTTGTGGCATTTTGGGTCCTCCCAACCCAAGGTCTCCATTGTATTTAGTCTCCGCTCCACTTAATACAACAGATTTTTACTTATTATTTTTATTTTTTTCTTCTTTATTATATCTTTTTTTTGTCCTTTTTTCTGGTTCCCTCTTATCCCTCTCATTATATCTCTTAGTTGACCATCACCCACAAGCAAATCATCTTATGCTTGTCTAAGATTTTCTTCTTTTTTTTTTTTTTTTTGCATTTAGTAGGTCCCTACTCCCCTTTTTTTTTGCCCCTTGAACTCTTCACCGCAAATCAGGCCCTCCATTATAGGCATGATATTTCCCTGAGGAGGGGAGAGGAGGGAAAGAGAAGAAAGAAAAAAAGGGGGAAATAATAAATTATTACTGCTTTTTTTTGTGGGGTGTTTTACCTTTTTTTTTTTCTTTTTCTTTTTTTTTCTACTTTTTACTCTTTATTAATTCTAATTAGTGCTATCAACAAGATCACCCTCAGATGCCAATAAGAAAGAGGAAATCGAATATTATGGATACAAAAGAAAGAGAGGTAACACAAATAGATGTGGAAAAATCTATGGAGAAAAGACTTAACATATTGGAAGCCTTGGAGCTAAATGACAGAGAATTTAAAATAGAAATCTTAAAAATACTCAGAGATATACAAGAAAACACAGAAAGGCAATATAGGGAGATCAGAAAACAACTCAATGAACACAAAGAATATATTACCAAGGAAATTGAAACTATAAAAACAAATCAAACAGAAATGAAAAACTCAATTCACGAGCTGAAAAACGAGGTAACAAGCTTAGCTAGCAGAACAGCCCAGATTGAAGATAGGATTAGTGAAATAGAAGACAAACAACTTGAGGCACAACAGAGAGAAGAAGAAAGAGACTCAAAAATAATAAAAAACGAGAAAGCCCTACAGGAATTATCTGACTCCATCAGAAAGAATAACATAAGAATAATAGGTATATCAGAGGGAGAAGAGAAAGAAAATGGAATGGAGAACATACTCAAACAAATAATAGACGAGAACTTCCCAAGCCTGTGGAAAGAACTAAAGCCTCAAATTCAAGAAACAAACAGAACACCGAGTTTTCTTAACCCCAACAAACCCACTCCAAGGCACATCATAATAAAGATGACACAAACCAATGACAAAGAAAAAATTCTCAAGGCAGCCAGGGAAAAGAAGAGTACAACATATAAAAGAAGGCCTATTAGATTATCATCAGATTTCTCAGCAGAAACTCTACAAGCTAGAAGAGAGTGGACCCCAATATTTAAAGCCCTGAAAGAGAGGAACTTTCAGGCAAGAATACTATACCCATCAAAGCTATCCTTCAAGTATGAAGGAGATATAAAAACATTCACAAATACAGAAAAGATGAGAGAATTTATCAACAGAAAGCCCCCACTCCAGGAAATACTAAAGGGGGTTTTCCAACCAGATTCAAAGAACAAAAGAAAACAACACCACAAGTAACAGCTCCACCAAGAACACAATAAAACCAAACTTAAACTGTGACAAAAAAGGAAAAAAAGGGGGGAGAGAATGGAGATTAACAGTAGCAAAGGACGATGAAGTGCAGAAATACTTATAAGATAGGGTAATACAATGAATATGGTAGGTACCCTTTTCATTACTTAATGGTAACCACCCTAGAAAAAACCACCACAAAAACACATGACTTAAAAAAGGTAGCAACAGAGGAAAGAAGTATGGAACATAAACAAACAAAAACAAATGATAGAAAAACAAAAGAGAAGAATCAAACTAGATACAAAACTAACAGAAAGCAATTTATAAAATGGCAGTAGGGAACCCACAAGTGTCAATAATTACACTAAATGTAAATGGATTAAACTTACCAATAAAAAGACACAGAGTAGCAGAATGGATTAAAAAAGAAAATCCAACTATATGCTGCCTACAAGAAACACATCTAAGCAACAAGGATAAAAACAAATTCAAAGTGAAAGGCTGGAAAACAATACTCCAAGCAAACAACACCCCCAAAAAAAGCAGGTGTAGCAATACTCATATCTGATAATGCTGACTACAAGACAGAAAAAGTACTCAGAGACAAAAATGGTCACTTCATAATGATTAAGGGGACACTGAATCAAGAAGACATAACAATCCTTAATATATATGCACCAAACCAAGGAGCACCAAAATATATAAGAGAGCTACTTATTCACCTTAAAACAAAAACTGACAAAAATACAATCATACTTGGAGACCTCAACACTCCGCTGACGGCTCTAGATCGGTCATCCAAACAGAGAATCAATAAAGAGATAGTGGCCTTAAACGAAATACTAGAACACCTGGATATGATAGACATCTACAGGACACTTCATCCCAAAGCGACAGAGTATACATTTTTCTCTAGTGTACATGGAACATTCTCAGAATTGACCATATGTTGGGCCACAAAGACAATATCAGCAAATTTAGAAAAATTGAAATTGTACCAAGCATATTTTCTGATCATAAAGCCTTGAAACTAGAATTCAACTGCAAAAAAGAGGGGGAAAAACCCACAAAAATGTGGAAACTAAACAACATACTTCTAAAAAATGAATGGGTCAAAGAAGAAATAAGCGCAGAGATCAAAAGATATATACAGACAAATGAAAATGAAAATACGACATATCAGAATCTCTGGGATGCAGCAAAAGCAGTAATAAGAGGAAAGTTTATATCATTTCAGGCCTATATGAACAAACAAGAGAGAGCCGAAGTAAACCACTTAACTTCACACCTTAAGGAACTAGAAAAAGAAGAACAAAGACAACCCAAAACCAGCCGAAGAAAGGAGATAATAAAAATCAGAGCAGAAATAAATGAAATAGAGAACAGAAAAACTATAGAAAAAATCAATAAAACAAGGAGCTGGTTCTTTGAAAAGATCAACAAAATTGACAAACCCTTGGCAAGACTCACCAAGGAAAAAAGGCACAGGACTCAAATAAATAAAATCCAAAATGAAAGAGGAGAGATCACCACAGACATCATAGATATACAAAGAATTATTGTAGAATACTATGAAAAACTATATGCCACCAAATACAACAATCTAGAAGAAATGGATAAATTCCTAGAACAATAAAACCTTCCTAGACTGAGTCATGAAGAAGCAGAAAGCCTAAACAGACCAATCAGCAGGGAGGAAATAGAAAAAACTATTAAAAACCTCCCCAAAAATAAAAGTCCAGGCCCAGACGGTTATCCTAGTGAATTCTATCAAACATTCAAAGAAGACTTGGTTCCTATTCTACTCAAAGTCTTCCAAAAAATTGAAGAAGAAGCAATACTTCCAAACACATTTTATGAGGCCAACATAACCCTCATACGAAAACCTGGCAAGGATGGCACAAAGAAAGAAAACTACAGACCAATATCTCTAATGAATACAGATGCTAAAATTCTAAACAAAATACTGGCAAACCGAATACAACAACATATTAAAAAAATAATACATCATGATCAAGTGGGATTCATCCCAGAATCTCAAGGATGGTTCAACATACGCAAAACGGTTAACGTAATACACCATATCAACAAAACAAAGAACAAAAACCACATGATCTTATCAATAGATGCAGAAAAGGCTTTCGATAAAATACAACACAATTTTATGTTTAAGACTCTCAACAAAATGGGTATAGAAGGAAAATATCTCAACATGATAAAGGCCATATATGATAAACCATCAGCCAACATCATTTTAAACGGCATAAAACCGTTTTAAAGGACTTTCTACCTTAAATCAGGAACAAGACAGTGTTGTCCACTCTCTCCACTCTTATTTAACGTGGTGCTAGAAGTTCTGGCCAGAGCAATCAGACAAGACAAAGAAATAAAAGGCATCCATATCAGAAAAGAAGTAAAGGTATCACTTTTTGCTGATGATATGATCCTATACATCGAAAACCCGAAGGACTCCACAAAAAGATTATTAGAAACAATAAACCAATACAGTAAGGTCGCAGGATACAAAATTAACATACAGAAGTCCATAGCCTTTCTCTATGCCAACAATGAAATATTAGAAAACGAACTCAAAAAAATAATCCCCTTCACGATTGCAACAAAAAAAATAAAATACCTAGGAATAAACATAACAAAGAATGTAAAGGACCTATATAATGAAAATTACAAAGCATTGTTAAGGGAAATCGAAAAAGATACAATGAGATGGAAAAATATTCCTTGTTCTTGGATAGGAAGAATAAATATAATCAAAATGGCCATATTACCCAAAGCAATATACAAATTTAATGCAATTCCCATCAAAATCCCTATGAGATTTTTTAAAGAAATGGAACAAAAAATCATCAGATTTATATGGAATTATAAAAAACCCCGAATAACCAAAACAATCCTAAGGAAAAAGAACGAAGCTGGGGGCATTACAATACCTGACTTTAAACTATATTATAGGGCCACGATAATCAAAATAGCATGGTATTGGCAGAAAAATAGCCACTCAGACCAATGGAACAGAATAGAAAGCCCAGAAATAAAACCACATATATATGGTCAAATAATCTTTGATAAAGGGTCCAACAACACACAATGGAGAAAAGAAAGCCTCTTCAACAAATGGTGTTGGGAAAACTGAAAAGCCACATGCAAAAGAAGGAAACTCGACTACAGCCTGTCCCCGTGTACTAAAATTAATTCAAAATGGATCAAAGACCTAAATATAAGACCTGAAACAATAAAGTACATAGAAGAAGACATAGGTACTAAACTCATGGACCTGGGTTTTAAAGAACATTTTATGAACTTGACTCCAATGGCAAGAGAAGTGAAGGCAAAGATAAATGAATGGGACTACATCAGAATAAAAAGTTTTTGCTCAGCAAGAGAAACTGATATCAAAATAAACAGACAGCCAACTAAATGGGAAATGATATTTTCAAACAACAGCTCAGATAAGGGCCTAATTTCCAAAATTTACAAAGAACTCATAAAACTCAACAACAAACAAACAAACAATCCAATAAAAAAATGGGAAGAGGACATGAATAGACACTTCTCCCAGGAAGAGATACAAATGGCCAACAGATATATGAAAAGATGCTCAGCTTCATTAGTTATTAGGGAAATGCAAATCAAAACTACAATGAGATACCACCTCACCCCTGTTAGATTAGCTATTATCAACAAGACGGGTAATAGCAAATGTTGGAGAGGCTGTGGAGAAAAAGGAACCCTCATTCACTGTTGGTGAGACTGTAAAGTAGTACAACCATTATGGAGGAAAGTATGGTGGTTCCTCAAAAAGCTGAAAATAGAACTACCTTATGACCCAGCAATCCCTCTACTGGGTATATACCCCAAAACCTCAGAAACATTGATATGTGAAGACACATGTAGCCCCATGTTCATTGCAGCACTGTTCACAGTGGCCAAGACATGGAAACAACCAAAAAGCCCTTCAATAGAAGATTGGATAAAGAAGATGTGGCACATATACACTATGGAATACTACTCAGCCATAAGAAATGATGACATCAGATCATTTACAGCAAAATGGTGGGATCTTGATAACATTATAAGGAGTGAAATATGTAAATCAGAAAAAAACAAGAACTACATGATTCCATACATTGGTGGAACATGAAAATGAGATTAAGAGACATGGACAAGAGTGTGGTGGTTACCAGGGGTTGGGGGAGGGAGGACAGGGGGAGAGTTAGGGGGAGGGGGAGGGGCACAGAGAACTAGATAGAGGGTGGCGAAGGACAATCTGACCTTGGGCGAGGGGTATGCAACATAATTTAATGACAAAATAACCTAGACATGTTTTCTTTGAATATATGTACCCTGATTTATTAATGTCATCCCATTACCATTAATAAAAATTTATTAAAAAAAAAAAAAAAAAAAGGAGATACATTGAGAACTCTCTGTAAATTAAAATGCCCAACTTAAGAGCAGACTGGCCAAACCAAGGATTGCTAGACCCATAGAAAACATAGTGAGTCTAGAGTACTATCATCAGCACCCACCCACAGGCAGGTGGCACGGTCAGTATGCAGCCCAGTATGGCAGAGGTAGAGAAAGAAAAGGCATCCAGGCTGCAGCTGGCTGCAGGAGAAGCGGCAGAGAAAAGAAAAAAAAAAAAAAAGAAGAAGCGGCAGGCTCCCCTCGCAGTTTTGGACACCTGCCCCTCCCCCTTGGGCACCGGGAATCCCAGGCACCCTGACTAATTCCCTTATAGTATATATTACAAAGAAACCTCTTTCTTAGCTCAAGGGCTGAGCCACTGCTTGGTCAGGCAAAAGATAACAGTGCAGTAAGCTAGAGGCTATCATCACCTTGCTACAGCCCCCTGCCCTCCTCTGCTTTGGCTCCGGGGAATCCCCACCTCCTACCTGGAGCCAAACCCGAGGAGAAGATTTAGGGAATACGGGCCCCTTCTAAACCCACTGCTTTAGCCATAACAGTCAAGAATTATAAGAAAAGTGTCCTCAGGGAATTATAAGGTTACTATGTCCCTGAGGAAATTGAGGACCTTAAGTAGACTAGAATACCCCACTGTTAAGAAAATAAGTTTATAAAATTGTATTTTTTTTAGTTTACTACCCCGATCCATATAATGACTTAATGTTGTAAAGCTCTATAGGTCAAAAAGAGGGTTAGCATCTCTTTGCCAGCTAGGAAGACACAAAATAGTAACTACATTTTGACCATTCCTTATTTTTATCTGAAAATCAGTAGTTCATTAGGGATAGTAGTTTATAATCTCTTATTGTAAATCGTACTAAATTTGTACTAATAATAAAGCATACAGAATTGTATAGTCTGTCAAATACAAAGACTTCCTTTTTGTACCAAGAATCTGTTGTTGTAAAAAAAAAACAAAAACATTTTCTATGTTAGAAATGTATATGTTATTTCAAAAATCTTTTGTTAATTCTCCTTTTCATTTGCTATTTCATAGCCTGAAATGTTAAAATTTTAGTTTAAATATTAGGAGATATGTAATAATTCAGTAACTGTTAATTGTTCAATGTTAGCTCACAAAACCCAGAGTGAAAAATATTACTTAATATTGCTTAATAGAAGAATTCTTAACATAATAGGTAGAAAAGAGAACTCTAGAGACATAATACTGAACCTCCACCTGATTTGCCACCCTATCAAACTGCAATTGTTAATCAACTAAGTAAATAAGTACATTAGGAAAAGTACAGAGGTGAAACTGCTCTGGTTTTACTTAATATTTCCTATGGAGATGTCATAGATTAGAGCCCTCATAGTTCCAACTGAGTTAAAGGGCAGGGTGCTAATTTAAGGTAGCATAAGATCAATAGTTCAATTATAGCTGATAGTCAAGGAAAGGGAAAATAAAAAATAGTTTAAATTCTTTTTTCCAAGTAGCCTACAGAATTAGAAAGCTCAGAGCCCCCTTTTCTCAGAGGAGCCTCAAGCCTGAACAGGACTGTTAGGAATCTGTACTGTACATAGGCTACCCCACTTACAACAATTGAGACCACCTTGAGAAAATGTTTCTAATTGTCTAGCCTAGGCGGGACCCCACCACTCAAGCAAGTGAAGAAATTTTTAGACACTTTCCACCAGTTTCTGTTAGCCTGAATCAGAGAAGATACTCAGAAAAACAACCATAAGTTTATCTAAGGTCAGAAGTTATGCAGGATCCTCAGAAGACCCCTACAGCTTTCTTAGACTATAGAAAGCTTACAGTCTATACACCCCTAGACTTAGAGGAGCCAGAAGATACTAAGGCAGTGAACTTAGCCTTTACATAGCATTCAGCTCTAGGAATTAGAAAAGAAATGTATTATAAGTTTTTCATTAGGTAGAAACATCGGCTGCTAAAACTAAGCATTTTAGAAGGGACGTTGCTCCTCCCTCACTCTCATGGCCATAAATAACTCTGGGCCCTAAGATGGCTGGTTAGCCAAAGACGGGTAAGATTCCTGAAGGCAGGAACAACCTAAAACAGGCACAGTTGAAAAGGGGCCATCAGGAGAAGGCTTAAGAACCAGCAAAGGTGAGGCTCAAACCCTCCCCCCGGAGAATGCAGGAGACTGCTCTCCTGAAGTAGTGGTCATCATCCACTGTCCAGGCCACCTAGAGAGGAGGACTCCATAGAAACTCTCAAGAAAAACCAAGCAAGCAGCTGATGATGCTACCAATAAGGTAGCCCTAAAACCAGTGGGGTTTTAGGAAATTTTAGTGACTTTTCTAGAACCCAGGTTGCCAAAGGTTTTATTTATTTTTTTACAACCAATTAGAAAAGTCAGACTTAGAATCTAATAGAGAAAGCATAATTTCTAAGTGTTTAGTCTGTACCCAAATAAATATTAAGCAAAGTAAAGAAATTATAAAGAGAAACAGAGAGAGAACTTTCCCAGGTGAACGTTTAGAAATAGATTTTACTAAAGTAATTGACAGGTAGAAAACATGAATAGGATCTTAAAGAAAACTTTAAACTTGTTTTAAACTGGTAGAAAGTAGCCCACCTTACTCCCCTTAGCCCTTCTTAGGGCGAAGTACACCCCCTACAGGGAAGAATTTACTCCTTTTGAGATAATGTTTAAGAGACTCCCTCCCTTCCTACTGAAATTCAGAGAGGAAATAAAACAACTAAATTAAATAAGCACTCCTTCTTAAGTACTTACAGCAGGTGTCCCCAAACTATAGCCCCCTGAGGCCATTTATCTGGCCCTTGCTGCACTTCTGTAAGGGACACCTCTTTCATTAGTAGTCAGTGTACTAGAGTACTGTATGTAGCGGCCCTCCAACGGTCTAAGGGACAGTAAACTGGCCCCCTGTGTAAAAAGTTTCAGGACTCCTGAGTCTTACAGGGTCTACAGATTACTCAGCAGGCTGTCCAAAAGACTGTCTGAGAGGTGATTCCAGCACTGCCAGAAGACCTAATACATCCCTTCCAGCCTGCAGACTCAGTCTAGGTAAAGAAGTACACCACCCAAGGACTGACTCCCACGTAGATGGGTCCACACACCATGATCCTGACCACTCCCACTACTGCCAAGGTAGAAGGCATACCTGCCTGGGTCCACCACAGCTGGCTGAAGCTTGCAGTCCCAGCAGAGACACCCTTGTAGACAGCAGAGACTGACCCCGCCAACCCTTGTAAGCTGACCCTGAGAAGGACAGCATGCCCTGCTTCAGCCACAAACCAGAAGTTGACTAGTCCACACATGGCTAATGCCTAGAGAAGATACTAAGGACCTCCTTTTAATTAGACTTTGGGAAGGGAGGAGAACTAAGGTCAAAGGAAAGCCAGAACAAGTTGTCTTAAAAGTTAATACATATACTATTATAAGTCCCTTAGTTAGAAGGGAAGCTACAAGGTAATGAAAAATATATATGTACTTACACTTAACCTATAAATACTAGCTACTTAGAGGGAGGACACCTCCAAGAAGAAGTATACTTTAAAGAAAATTACTTACTGCCAGCTTAGTTGTCACTAAAGATGAAGGTTAAAATTTTTAAAATTAAGAGTTCTGATTGAAAGGAAATTGTATTTTCAGTAATAAAAGGTATAAGGTATAGAAATACTTTAGAATGAAAAAGGGAGAAAATAAGTTATTATAAAGCCAGTTGTTTCTAAATAGATAAGAAAGTTTATAAAAATTAAAGGTTTATGTAAGTTGCAGATGGTTTGTGCAAGTTGTAAGAAGTTAGTACAGAGAAGAAAAATGCAAGGCAGAAAGAAATTAGTATGAGAATTTATTCTCTTCATCCCCTTGGCTCACTACATTACTTACTGCTCTTACCGGACCCCTCATTTTGCTTATAGTAGGGGGGGTCACCATTGGTTTGTGTATTATCAACTGCCTCACGCAGTATGTACAAAAGAGAATTCAAGCCGTAAAGCTTGTAGTACTAAGGGCACACTATCAGCATGCCAGCACATACTAGGAAGGACCCCTGACCCAATTAGCTTATAGCTACAGCTAAAGTAGAAAATTCTCATGAGCCTCAGCAAATATAATCTTGCTAGCAAAGGCAGGATGCATTCCTTGTGTATCAGCCCTGCAGATATTGCAGGAAGGTAGTTTATTATCTTAGAACAGTGTGTGCTTGTGTGCTTTTGCAAAGATATTGTATAAACGTGCTGAAAACATTGTAACCTTGTAGGTTTCACCTATAAATACCCCTCTCCCCCTGAGCTCATCGCTGACCATTGTGAGAGGCGTAGTAGGCTGATCACTGGCCAGTGTATAAAACCCAAATTGATTGCATCAGTTTAGGGTCCAGTTCCAGTTTGTTACGGTTGCACCACAGCATTTGTTCGAGAAAGAATAGATACTGTAAGACTTATAGTCTTAGCTCAGCCCTACCAGATTATACCCAGTTCAGATGAGCAATATCAAAGTTCAATGATTTGAACTAGTAAGAAAAAAATGGGGAAATGTGACATCTTAGGACAGCAGTGCAGGCCACCAGCCATGAAAACTGAGGACATCCAGTTCATGGCTGGAGGAAAAAAGATAAACAACCGTTAGAAATGTAGCAAGATTTTCCACTGAACTCTATGTATACAGATCAAGGAAGCCCCTACCCTAGAGACTTAGCCAAGAACAAGGTCAGCTAATTGCACCTCTCCTGCCCTTGTAAATGTTGCTTGCTTGCTCAGCCTAGATAGCCACCCTATAAAAAGGAGCCATTTTAGAAGCTCGGGGCTGCAGTGTTCCCTTGCGTGGGTTGCCTGCAGTCCCTGCGCAGGTTTGCAATAAAATTTATAAAATTTACTTTGGGTCTGCTGTGGTCTGTCTCCTGGGATGTAACAATCTCCTCAATTTCTCTGCCCTTGTTCTTAAAATTCCTTCATTTATTTTGTTATTTTTTTTCCATATTTTTCTGAAGTGAGAAGATAGGAGGCAGAGAGATGGACTCGTGCATGCGCCCAGCTGGGATCCACCTGGCATTCCCACATGGAGGCAATGCTACACCCATCTGGAGCATTATTCTGTTGCAACCAGAGCCATTCTACTACCTGAGGCAGAGACCATGGAGCTATCCTCAGTGCCAAGGCCAACTTTTGCTCCAAAAGAGCCTTGGTTGTGGGAGAGGAAGAGAGAGATAGAGAGAAAGGAGAAGGGGAAGGGTGGAGAAGCAGATGGGCACTTCTCCTGTGTGTCTTGGTCAGGAATCGAACTCTGGAAATCCACATGCCTGGCTGATGCTCTACCACTGAGCTAACAAGCCAGGGTGTTCTTTTATTATTCTTAAATGCTATTTAAATTTCCCTTGGTAAAATAATGTCTCTATGAAGGATAAAGTATTAAACAATATTGAACTATATCTTTATGACAAAGATTAAATTTTTGCATAATTACTAATTATGTTTTTTGTGATTTATTTTTAATCATAACTCATTGTATTTTCATAGAAATATTTGTTGTAAATGACAAGCCCTATTCATGTAATGGAAAACAAAAATAACTTAATATGTTCTTTCTTATTTAAAAAAAAATAGAAAGGGCAGAATATGTAGACTAATAAAGGACTACTTAAATGATACATGATTCAAAAAACCACAAACTTACTGCATAATGCTGTGATTTACATATATTGTTAAATGATTACCACAGTAGGTTCAGCTAATATACATTTTCTCACATAGATACAATAAAAAAAATAAAGAGGACACAGCATATTAACCTTGTAAATGTTACCTGTCTATTAATCACATAGTAGCTACCCAGGTTATTAAATAGACTAAGGTGGCATCACAGTGTTTTTGTTCAAATAACCCTTATTTTACAAAATTTATGGAATAAGATTATCTAATGGAATGCAGCCTTAAAGTTACTCTTGTGAGCACAAAAGGATTTTATTTAACCTTTGCAGCAACATAATGATGAGTTGAAAAGAAAGACACAACTGCCAGTAACAGTGTTCTTCCAAAATTATTTAGCAAAATAACTCCTTCATCTATTGATCCCTAAGCATCAACATGGTCTGCTCCTGACATTCAAACAATTGACATTGTATAACTTGATGGTCCAGCATCATCCTGAACAGATTACTTTATATCTGACATATTGACAAAAGGTCAACAGCAGCTTACTGCAATGTCACAATACCTATGTCTTTCACCTCACTTCATGTTACCATATATGTATTTTATTATCTCACATCATCAACAAAAAAGGAGGGTGGGTACAGTGCAGTAAGGTATTGTGTGTGAGAGACAAAAAGAGGGACCATAAAACTTATAGTACAGTATATTGTTATAATTGTTCTATTTTCTTATTTGTTAATGTTGTTGATCTCTTGCTGTGTTTAATTTATAATTTAAATTTTGTCATAAGTATGTATGAGAAGAAACATATGCAGAGTGTGGTAATATTCATGGTTTCAGTCATCCACTGAAAGTCTTGCAATATGTCCCCTGCAGACACAGGGAAAACTACTATATATCTTATAGAAGTGTTATCTCTATATCTATAGTCATGTTGTACATCACATCCCTAATATTTCTTTATCTTATAACTAACTGTACTTTTTCACCACCTTCCTTTAGTTTATTCTATCTCCCAACCCTCACCTTCTACAACCACAAGTCTGATTTTTTCAATAAATTTATTTTTTGTTATTGTTTCTGTTTTTAGATTCTACATATGAGATCATACAGTATTTGATGACTCAAGCTGTATAGTGATGCTTGAAATCAGGGCATGTGATAAATACCTCCTGCTCTGTTCTTTTTTCTCAGACTTCTTCTACATTTCAAGGCTTTTTATGGTTGCATACATGAGAAAGTATATTTCTACTTCTAAAAAATATGACATGGAATCTAGATAGGTATTACATTGACTATATAATGGTTTTTGGTAGTATTGGCAATTTGGCAATATTAATTCTTCCAATATATGAACTTGGAATACCTTCCCCTTTATGTCTTCAATTTTGTTCAACAGTGCCTTGTAATTTTCTGCATAGAGATCTTTTACCTCCTCAGTTAAATGTATTTCTAAGTATTTTATTGCTCTTGTTAATGTAAAGTGAGTAAATTTTATACTTCTGTATCAGAAGTTTTGTTGTTAGTGTGTAGAAATGCTACAGATTTTGTTGAGATATGTTACTGCTATGACCAGTTTTATCAGGGTAATTTCATTAAATGCTTTATCTACATTTATTGAGATAACCATGTTGCATTTTTTTCTTTCATTCTATTAATATGAGGTATTATATTGATTGATTTGTATATTAAACTATCTTTACATCCCAGGTTTAAGTTACATTTGATTATGGTTAACTGATATAACCAAGGATTTACAGAAGAAGCCACACAGAGTCTGATAAGAAGGGTGGAGACAGATAAAGAGCTGGCTCTGCACCCACATGCAAAGGCTGAGAAGCTGGAGGACTGCTGAGTTGTAAAACTTCCTCTGCTCAGGGTGTGGGATCTCAAGCTCACAGGGATTCCCAACCCAGAGCAACAGAGATATGAAGTGGAGTTCACACATATCTGGTGGTGAAAATCAGTGGAGATTCATCCTGCCTGGGAGAGAAGGGTGTCTGTCAGAGATCCAGACACCACCTTCTCAAAGATGAGCACTCCTATTGTTATAGCACCAGCCTGGGGAGTGCACTGCCTGACTGCTGGTGATGCCACTCTGCCGTGCTCGGGTGCTGCAGAGTGGTCTGCTGGCTGTACCCAGCAATGACCTTTGGGTCTTGGCAGAGACTCAGATAATTACTGAACAAGATGGCCTTAGAGAGGGGACTGGTCTTCCTCACCTTGAGTGCACAGCCAGTAAGTACCCTCCTCTCTCCTACTGAATCACTTGAGCAGCCTGTCCTGCTGAGTTCAGTCAGGTAGGGAAATCAGACTGTCACACAGAGCTGGGAATTTGAGGAATATCTCCTGGGAAATTTTTTTCTGGGTACCAGATGGGCAGGTTCTGGGTTGTGTAGCTACATTGCATGAGGGTGGGGGAACACTCATATTTCCCTGTGAGCTTAGCTTGTGCTACCCTGGGAAATGGAAGAAGTGCCTGCCCTGTGCCTACAGGCTTGTGGCCACCACGCACAACAGGAGACTGTTTGGGTCTGCCCTTCCAATTCCTATATACTCCTCCCTGCTCTTTGAGTTCAGCATGTGGAAACAAGTTCTGCTTGGACCTGGGGTATTTAGAATGTGTTTCCTTTGAATCTATTTTCTGGAACTGGTATGAAGTGATTGATACTTTTCTGTAGGCTTGGCAAGCACAACCGCCAATGAGAGACTCTTGATTTGTCCTCCTTAGACCTGCAGCTCTGCCCAAATGTGTTTATTCTTGCAGAGGGGTCAACTGGTTGCATCCAACCTAAACCAACTGCAAGAATCTCTTGGCAGAGCTGGATTTGGGGATGTTGCTTGGGGTGATGGATGCATGATGTTGTGTGTAGATGATAGGTTTTTGAGTTGTATGCTTGGAGCTTATGTGTTTTTTGGGAACCAATGCTATCTCAATAAATTAAATTATAAATAATATAAATAACTTTAAAAAATGTTTGGTAAAATTTTTCAGTGAAACCATATGGTCCTGAGTTTTTCTTCATTGATAGTTTTAGTATACTGATTCAATCTTCATAATAATAATTGACTAATCTAGAGTTTCTGTTTCTTCCTTATTGTCTTGGAAAGTTTTATATTTCTAAAATACTTTTATTTCTTTTACGTTTCAAGTCTGTTGGCATATAATTGTTCATAGTAACCTCTTGAAGATTTTTTGAATTTCTGTGGTTTGTTCTTTTCATTTAAAATTTTGTTGATTTGGGTCTTACCTCTTTTTTACTTGGTTAGACTAGTTAAGAATTTGTCCATTTTGTTTATTTTTCAAAGAACCAGCTCTGGCCCTGGCCATTTGGCTCAGTGGTAGAGCATCTGCCCAGTGTGTGGAACTCCTGGGTTTGATTCCAGGCCATGGCACACAGAAGAAGCACCCATCTGCTTCTTCACCTTTTCCCCTCTCTTTTCTCTCTCTGTCTCTCTCTCCTTTCCCACAGCTAAGGCTCTTGGAGCAAAGTTGGCCAGGGTGCTGAGGATGGCTCCATGGTCTCTGCCTCAGGCACTAGAATGGCTCTAATTGCAGCAGAACAATGTCTCAGAGGGGCTGAGCATCGCCCCCTGGTTGGCATGCTGGGTGGATTCTGGTCGGGTACATGTGGAGTCTGTCTTTCTACCTCCTGTGCTCCCCTCCCACTTCTCACTTCTGAGGAAAAGGAAAAAGAACCAGCTCTTAGTTTGCTTAATCTTTTCTATTCTTTTTCAATTCTCTATTTTATTTATATCTGCTCCAATCTTTATTTCCTTTCTTCTACTGACTTTGGGTTCAGTTTTTGTTTGTTTGTTTGTTTTTGCTTTTATAAGACATAATTAGGTTGTTTGGTATCTTTTTTCCTTTTCTTGGGGGCATTTATAGACATAAACTTCTCTCTTAAAACTATTTTTATTTGGCCTGACCTGTGGTGGCGCAGTGGATGGAGCGTTGACCTGGAGATGCTGGGATCTCCGGTTCGAAAACCTGGGCTTGCCTGGTCAGGGCACATATGGGAGTTGATGCTTCCAGATCCTCCCCCCTTCTCTCTCTCTGTTTCTCTCTCTCCTCTCTAAAAATGAATAAATAAATAAAAAAAATTTTTAAAAAAACTATTTTTATTTTAGTGTGTTGTGTTTCCAATTTAATTTGTACCTATGAACATTGTTTAATTAAAAAAATTATTTGTTGATTCTAGAGTGAGAGGTGTACAGATGCATATTTAACAGTAGGCGCACCAGGAGCTCGCCCTGATCCCCAACTTTTGAAAGGGACCTGCAAAACCCCAACTTTACATTTTTTTTCTAATGACACTAAATTTGATTTTATATGTGCAGTTTTAACATTAATAGTACATAATATTTTTATGTTTTTAAAAATAGGATTAACATGCATATTTATTTTCCCTGTCTCTCTTCTTTTAAGGAGCCCAATATTTTCTTCAGTGCCCAGTGCCTCAATAGACCTTAATCCACCTCTGGAGACAGACAGAACCATCCATCTGTTTCTGTATGTGCTTTGATTGAGGATCAAACCAGGAATATCTGCACATCAGAATGATACTCTAACCAACCAAGTCATATGGCCATGGTATAACATTTTTATTTCTTAAATTTAATTAATAATATTTTCTTTTCCACATTATAGAACTATCATGTCATTTATTAATAATGCCAAATAATGTAACTTGCACTAATGCTGTCTTTATAGAATTGATATTCTTATAGTCATTCATTTTTGTTTTTCCAATTAAATAACATTCTTTATACTGTTTCTTTTGTTACATGAAAAGATATAGGTTTTTTTCCCTGGCATTTAATGTTATCTAAACATGTACTCAAACAATATAAAGATAATAAAAATTACTCAAAATAATATACTTAGAATTTAATTTTTATGATATAAAAATATATGATGTATCTGTATGTATATATATAAATATATATATCTTACTATATTTGATTTTGATTATTTTAATAATAACATCTAGTAACACATAGGAGATAGACAAATTCAATATCAAGTGAAAACATACGTTCAATATGATGCATTAATTTTCAAGGAATTTTAAAAATGGAGAGAATTATTAACTGACATTATATTAAAGAAAATGTTTGAATCTCTAAAAATGAAACACTTATTTTTAGATGAAAATTTGAATATAAATAGAGAAAAGAGAAATTGTATGAAATAAATTATGTGAATATATCTCTGTAGCTATTGAGTTGATAAAATATTAATGATAATGTTTTAAATTAAAAAAAAATACTTGTATTAGAAATCAAGAGAAGGAATGTGGCATAAGTAGTAGATAAAAGTAGATGGTTGGTCTATTTTTGAGAGTATAAGTATATTAATTCCTAGAATTAAAGAGTAAAGAATGCATGCAATTAAATGCAGGCAACTAATAAAAGAATATTTAAAGCATATGGAATTAACAACTTTTATAGATAGAAGTGAGAATAAAAATATTTATTGTGAAAGATAAGAAAGACTTCAAATAAATAATACTGTTTATCCTAATTAAATGATAACTACATAATACTTAATAATTGACTATAACAAAGGTGACCAACTTTTTTACAATGAAAAAGAGGACAAAAATAAATAGAAGAAAACAATATCGTAAATAAAATAAACTGTATTTATTTCAACAATAATACACCATAATATGATAAATGCATAATAAAAACATTTGTAATATTTTATATTGCAGTTATGCTTACATGCTTATTAATTTTTAACAATTGTAAAAAAGTACTCATTTTTATCTAAATGAGTACTTTTCTTTTTTTTTTTTAAAGATTTTATTTATTCATTTTAGAGAAGGGGAAGAAAGGGGGGAGGAGCAGGAAACATCAACTCCCATATATGCCTTGACTGGGCAAGCCCAGGGTTTCAAACCGGCGACCTCAGCATTCCAGGTCGACGCTTTATCCACTGCGCCACCACAGGTCAGGCCATGAGTACTTTTCCATTGAATAAATATTTTTTATCAATGTATCATCTTGTAACAGTATATTGGAAGTATCTGAACAAAAAATATTCTTCATATTGAATTTTATGGCAAGTGCTGCAGCTAGAGATTCAATATTCTACCCCAATTTCTTAGTTGTCCAAAAATCATTAGTAATTAAAAAAACTCTTTCCACTGTTGCATTAGTTCTAGGGCAGCACAATGTAAATTGAACAAGAATAAATAAATTTTCACATGTAATATGTTCATTTTTGAAATGGCTGAATATTTCCACTCATCTTTTATCAATTTCAATGTGTTCATTTTCCCAATGTATTAATTTTTCAGAATTTAAATATACATCCAGCCTTCTAATTTCTTCAAAGAGACAATTATTGTTTATTTTTATGTCTGGCATTTTTTTAGATAAAAACTCAAGACAAGATTTAATATCTGTCCAATATACTTGTGATGAAGTAAAAAAAACCATTGAAAACTGTTATTTCCCATGATGTTTGTTTCAGACCATTCTTTGATATATTGGAAACATGTCTGGTAAAACTTCTGCACTTCTTTGATAAACTTTCCTGTTATGCCTGGATTTGATTCCTCTGACAATTTTCTTTTTATAATTAAAGGAAGAAATTTTTTTAAAATGAGATTTATATTGAAGAATAAAGTTATTCAAAATAAGACTAACTTCCATAGCTGAAATATACTCACTTTCAATCTTTTGAATCATTTTGTGAAAAATAAATGTTTAATTATGTACAAAATACAATTTTATTATTATATTTAAGAACAATTCCATAATTTTAGGACATTTATCTAAACTTAAAAAATATGAGCAGAGAGGTTCAAATAATTGTAGAACACACTCTATAGCAGGTGTTAGAGCAAGCCATCTTTTGAATATCCTAAAAGTTTTTTGTATTCAACATTTGCTTCTTCACAAAATTGATTTAAAGTAGCAACATAAATGATAAAATGACTAAAATGCAAATAAATTGTAGTTATTATCACTTCTGCATCAATTGGCATGGCACATGACTCTGTGTTGATTGCATTTGAAAATATGTGTGCATTACAACCTACTCCTAGTATTTCCTTTTGGAGTAACTCTTGTAATTTTACGTACACATTATTCATCCTTTTGCATCTTTGCCCACCAAAATTTGTATTTGTATTATCAGCCATTAATGCAACAACTTTGGATTTCCAATTGTTTTCATTTATTACTCTGTATAGATGGTTTGACAAAATTTCAGAAGTTTCACCCTCAATGGATTCTAAGTTTAAAATTTTTACTTGAATGACCTTGGTAACATTAAAATATCTTACTATTATTGGATATAATTTAATTTTATTATGATGCATCAAATAAAATCATTACATGCTGCATTTTCCATATCCCCTGTAAGTATTTTGTAACAGTAATTCTTAAATACTGATTTCAAAATAGCTTTGCATTTTGTCCTGGCACATGAAAATTTTGCATTGTGAAAATTTTCAAATAATTTAGGTGTACAACCCATACTATAAAAACTTTGATTGTGAATTATGGTAAGAAATACAAATGTTTCTTCCATTTCAGCCAACTGTTTTTCATCTTTAGAAGAATTTGAAGTTTTAAAAAAAACTTGTTACTTTACAACTGGAAGCTGATGCATCTAATGATTGCTTATGTTTGTTGGTGGTCAAGTGTTTTGTTATTGCTGCTCTGCCCCCAACTGCAATCAAAACTCTCCACTGCAAATATTGCAGAAAACAATGGTATCTTTCTTTGATATGAGAAATGGAAATTCCTTTTTTAATTTATCATTGAAATGGCATTTTCTCTTTTTTCATTTCTCCATCCCTTAAATGAAATTAAAAATAAAAAATAAAATATAGAGCTACACAAACAATGCAAGCACATTAGGAACTGAAAATGTTACATCATGGTAGGCGAATTTTCTGGAAGCTAAATGAATAAAACTAAATATCAAACAAAACCACTAATTTGGAGTGATATTCGGGTGTATTTATCATTTTCTAATTAAAAAACATCTGTTTTATGCAGCTACTTAATCAAAATGCATTATTAATAGATATGGCTTGAGGTTAGATTTCCACTTTATAACTCAAATTTTGGGAAAATACTTGTAAATAAAATTATATTTATTTGGAAATTATTAAATAGATAATGAATTAAAAAATGTGAATTGTGCTTACTTGTCTATGATTGAATATTCACTGAGAAAGAAATAATCATGAGTCTACAATGTTGTATGTGCCATGTCATGTTTCAGTAAGAAGTACACAAAGCCATTTGTGCACTTGGTATATCATGTGTTCTCTCAAGGTCTCCCGTGTGGAGCGCATGCGTTTCATAATCGTGTCTCACCGCACTGTACTGATCCTTGATGAATCATCATGTTAAATACAAATATGTCACATAACATGCAATGGATTGACTCTGCATAGATCAAATATTGACATTTACAGATTAGTCTTCCAATATCAAAAGAGAGGACATGTAGAAGGACTCTTTTTGAGGGAGAACAGAACTTACAAAAGGGGGACTGTCCTCCCTAATGGAGGATGATTGGTCACCTTATTATAATTGTATATTTACACAAATACATAAAATATTTAAATTGTACTTATATGTTAATTTAATTATATTAAAAATATACAGAATAAGCTTTTATTTATGTATTTATTTGTAAAAAATTTCATTTATTCTTTTTAGAAAGGAGAAAGAGAGAAAGAAGAAAGGATGGGGGAGAAGCAGGAAACATCAACTCCCATAGGTGCCTTTATAAGGCAAGCCCAGGGTCTAGAAAAGGCGACATCAATGTTCCAGATCCACACTTTATCCACTGTGCCACCACATGTCAGGTCCAACAATGTTTTTATTTTAAATTTGTATGTACCTAATAATAAAAGTTCAACATATATAGGGCCCTGGCTGCTTGGCTCAATGGTAGAGTGTCGGCCTGGTGTGCGGGAGTCTGGGGTTCGATTCCCAGCCAGGGCACACAGGGGAAGCACCCATTTGCTTCTCCACCCCTCCCCCTCTCCTTCCTTTTGTCTCTCTCTTCCCCTCCCGCAGCCAAGGCTCTATTGGAGCAAAGTTGGCCCGGGCGCTGAGGATGGCTCCATGGCCTCAGGCACTAGAATGACTCTGGTTGCAACAGAGCAATGCCCTAGATGGGCAGAGCATCGCCCCCTGGTGGTCATGTCGGGTGGATCCCAGCCGGGCTCATGCGGGAGTTATCTGACTGCACCCCCATTTCCAACTTCAGAAAAATACCAAAAAAAAAAAAAAAGTTCAGCATATATAAAAAAGTGAAGAATAATCGTAAATGGGAATATAAATAATTTTCTCACTACTTACCAAAGAGTTGGGTATATAAAAAATACTATAGAAGGTTTTAAACAACTAACCAATACACACACAGTATATAAATGTATAGAATACTATTATTTTTTTTTATATTATTTTGTTTTGAGACAGAGACAGAGAGATGGACAGATAGGTGCAGACAGACAGGAAGGGAGAGAAATGAGAAGCATCAGTTCTTCGTTGTGGCACCTTAGTTGTTCATTGATTGCTTTCTCATATGTGCCTTGACCCAGGGCTTACAGCAGATTGAGTGACCCTTTGCTCAAGCCAGCATCCTTGAGCTCAATCTGGTGAGCCTTTCTCAAACCAGCTGAACTCATGCTCAAGCTGGTGACTTCAGGGTTTATGATCTCTGCATCAGAGTCTGATGCTCTATTCACTGCACCACTACTTGGTCAGGCTAATGGTTTTTATTTGTTGATTTTTAGAGAGAAGAGAGAGAGAAGCAGCAGGAAGTATTAACTCATAGTTGTTGCTTCCTGAATGGGCCTTGACCAGGCAAGCCCAGGGTTTTAAACTGATGACCTCAGCATTCCACGTTGATATTTTAAGCACTGCACCACCAGAGGTCAGAAAATATTTTTTAAAAATGCTCTATATAGAGTGAAGCAAAGGCTGGTTTATAGTTGTGAGTAGGTAAAACACAGAAATTATATTTTATTGTTATTTATTAATTATTATATTATTTTCCATATAAACAACTGTAAGCCTATCTTTGCCCCACCCTGTAAATTTATATTATCAAGAATGTTACTACAAAATATATAGAACTGTGGTGTCACTGCAGTAGCCACTCATCAAATTGAACAAGTGAGCACAAGAAATGTAGATATTCAAATTTAAATTTTAATAATTAAAAATAAATAAAATTTTAGGAGAGCTTTTTCTGTCACACTGGCTATATTTAAATAGAAATGTAGAACTTTTACTGCTTCACAGAAAATTCTGTAGTAGTTTATAAAAATAAAAGTCAATAACCCCAAATTTAAAAATTCTTACATTATTTTAAAATCAGTAATAAATTTCTAAATAACAAAAGGGTCTAAGAAGTGATTTCAATAAATGACCAAAATTTTTATGTGAATTATAAAACAAAAGTCTGTCTAATGAAATATTGATTGCTTTAAATAGTATACATCTTACTAAATAGAAAAAAACCCAAGCATGCATCTCAGGAAACTAAAAATAGTAAAACCAAAATTATGAGAAATTAAATCCAAATTAAGAAGGAAATCATGCCAGAAATTTAAAATCAAGACAAAGATCAGGCTCTGGCTGGTTGGCTCAGTAGTAGAGTGTCAGCCCAGCTTGTAGATATCCTGAGTTTGATTTCTGGTGGGGCACACAGGAGAAACAATCATCTGCTTCTCCACCCTTTCTCTTCTCCCTTCTCTCTATCTATCTCTTCACCTCCCACAGCCAAGTCTTCATTGTTGCAAGTTGGCCCTGGAATTGAGGATGGCTCCATGGCTTCCACCTCAGAACCTAGAATGGCTCTCATTGCAATGGAGCAATGGCCCCAGATGGGAAGAGCATTGCCTTCTAGTGGGCTTGCTGGGTAGATTCTGGTCATGCACATGCAAGAGTCTGTGTCTCTGCCTGCTTTTATCTCATTTCAGAAAAATAAAAAAAAGAAAAGACAAATTAAAAATTACAGTAGAGAGGATCAACAAAGTATAAGTTATTCTCATTAAAAATAATAAAATTGACACGACTTGTAAAAATTGAGAAGAAACAATCTTTTATATCTAGAGTAAATATGCAAATAGCTTTATTTACAGCTATTAAGCACATATTAAGGCACATTATTATACATTTTAATATCTATATTAAATAAAAATTATGGAAATACAGTGCAACAAATAGGAACCTTAAAAAATCTAGCATGTATTACAGGAATTGAGTTTATTTTATAAACTTGTCTACAAAAGTATTTTTCTTTTTTTTTTTTTAAATAAATTTTTATTAATGTTAATGGGATGACATTAATAAATCAGGGTACATATATTCAAAGAAAACATGTCTAGGTTATCTTGTCATTAAATTGTGTTGCATACCCCTCACCCAGAGTCAGATTGTCCTCCGTCACCCTCTATCTAGTTTTCTCTGTGCCCCTCCCCCTCCCCTAACTCTCTCCCTCCCTCCCTCCTGCGTCCTCCCCTTCCCCACTCCTGGTAACCACCACACTCTTGTCCATGTCTCTTAGTCTCGTTTTTATGTTCCACCAATGTATGGAATCATGTAGTTCTTGTTTTTTTCTGATTTACTTATTTCACTCCATATAATGTTATCAAGATCCCACCATTTTGCTGTAAATGATCTGATGTCATCATTTCTTATGGCTGAGTAGTATTCCATAGTGTATATGTGCCACATCTTCTTTATCCAGTCTTCTATTGAAGGGCTTTTTGGTTGTTTCCATGTCTTGGCCACTGTGAACAGTGCTGCAATGAACATGGGGCTACATGTGTCTTTACGTATCAATGTTTCTGAGGTTTTGGGGTATATACCCAGTAAAGGGATTGCTGGGTCATAAGGTGGTTCTATTTGCAGTTTTTTGAGGAACCACCATACTTTCCTCCATAATGGTTGTACTACTTTACAGTTCCACCAAAAGTGGATGAGAGTTCCCTTTTCTCCGCAGTCTCTACAACATTTGCTATTACCCGTCTTGTTGATAATAGCTAATCTAACAGGGGTGAGGTGGTATCTCATTGTAGTTTTGATTTGCATTTCTCTAATAACTAATGAAGCTGAGCATCTTTTCATATATCTGTTGGCCATTTGTATTTCTTCCTGGGAGAAGTGTCTGTTCATGTCCTCTTCCCATTTTTTTTATTGGATTGTTTGTTTGTTTGTTGTTGAGTTTTATGAGTTCTTTGTAAATTTTGGATATTAGGCCCTTATCTGAGCTGTTGTTTGAAAATATCATTTCCCATTTAGTTGGCTGTCTGTTTATTTTGATATCAGTTTCTCTTGCTGAGCAAAAACTTTTTATTCTGATGTAGTCCCATTCATTTATCTTTGCCTTCACTTCTCTTGCCATTGGAGTCAGGTTCATAAAATGTTCTTTAAAACCCAGGTCCATGAGTTTAGTACCTATGTCTTCTTCTATGTACTTTATTGTTTCAGGTCTTATATTTAGGTCTTTGATCCATTTTGAATTAATTTTAGTACACGGGGACAGGCTGTAGTCGAGTTTCATTCTTTTGCATGTGGCTTTCCAGTTTTCCCAACACCATTTGTTGAAGAGGCTTTCTTTTCTCCATTGTGTGTTGTTGGCCCCTTTATCAAAGATTATTTGACCATACATATGTGGTTTTATTTCTGGACTTTCTATTCTGTTCCATTGGTCTGAGTGTCTATTTTTCTGCCAATACCATGCTGTTTTGATTATCATGGCCCTATAATATAGTTTAAAGTCAGGTATTGTAATGCCCCCAGCTTCATTCTTTTTCCTTAGGATTGCTTTGGCTATTCGGGGTTTTTTTATAGTTCCATATAAATCTGATAATTTTTTGTTCCATTTCTTTAAAAAATGTCATAGGAATTTTGATGGGAATTGCATTAAATTTATATATTGCTTTGGGTAATATGGCCATTTTAATTATATTTATTCTTCCTATCCAAGAACAAGGAATATTTTTCCATCTCATTGTGTCTTTTTCTATTTCTCTTAACAATGCTTTGTAGTTTTTGTTATATAGGTCCTTTACATTCTTTGTTATGTTTATTCCTAGGTATTTTATTTTTTTTGTTGCAATCGTGAAGGGGATTATTTTTTTGAGTTCGTTTTCTAATATTTCATTGTTGGCATATAGAAAGGCTATGGACTTTTGTATGTTAATTTTGTATCCTGCGACCTTACTGTATTGGATTATTGTTTCTAGTAATCTTTTTGTGGAGTCCTTTGGGTTTTCGATGTATAGGATCATATTATCAGCAAAAAGTGATACCTTTACTTTTTCTTTTCTGATATGGATGCCTTTTATTTCTTTGTCTTGCCTGATTTCTCTGGCCAGAACTTCTAGCACCACGTTAAATAAGAGTGGAGAGAGTGGACAACCCTGTCTTGTTCCTGATTTAAGGTGGAAAGTCTTCAGTTTTATGCCATTTAATATGATGTTGGCTGATGGTTTATCATATATGGCCTTTATCATGTTGAGATATTTTCCTTCTATACCCATTTTGTTGAGAGTCTTAAACATAAAATTGTGTTGTATTTTATCGAAAGCCTTTTCTGTGTCTATTGATAAGATCATGTGGTTTTTGTTTTTTGTTTTGTTGATATGGTGTATTACGTTAACCATTTTACATATGTTGAACCATCCTTGAGATTCTGGGATGAATCCCACTTGATCATGATGTATTATTTTTTTAATATGTTGTTGTATTCGATTTGCCAGTATTTTGTTTAGTATTTTAGCATCTGTATTCATTAGAGATATTGGTCTGTAGTTTTCTTTCTTTGTGCCATCCTTGCCAGGTTTTCGTATGAGGGTTATGTTGGCCTCATAAAATGTGTTTGGAAGTATTGCTTCTTCTTCAATTTTTTGGAAGACTTTGAGTAGAATAGGTAGGAACCAAGTCTTCTTTGAATGTTTGATAGAATTCATTAGTATAACTGTCTGGGCCTGGACTTTTATTTTTGGGGAGGTTTTTAATAGTTTTTTCTATTTCCTCCCTGCTGATTGGTCTGTTTAGGCTTTCTGCTTCTTCATGACTCAGTCTAGGAAGGTTGTATTGTTCTAGGAATTTATCCATTTCTTCTAGATTGTTGTATTTGGTGGCATATAGTTTTTCATAGTATTCTACAATAATTCTTTGTATATCTATGATGTCTGTGGTGATCTCTCCTCTTTCATTTTGGATTTTATTTATTTGAGTCCTGTGCCTTTTTTCCTAGGTGAGTCTTGCCAAGGGTTTGTCAATTTTGTTAATCTTTTCAAAGAACCAGCTCCTTGTTTTATTGATTTTTTTTCTATAGTTTTTCTGTTCTCTATTTTCTTTATTTCTGCTCTGATTTTTATTATCTCCTTTCTTCGGCTGGTTTTGGGTTGTCTTTGTTCTTCTTTTTCTAGTTCCTTAAGGTGTGAAGTTAAGTGGTTTACTTGGGCTCTCTCTTGTTTGTTCATGTAGGCCTGAAGTGATATGAACTTTCCTCTTATTATTGCTTTTGCTGCATCCCAGAGATTCTGATATGTCGTATTTTCATTTTCATTTGTCTGTATATATCTTTTGATCTCTGCGCTTATTTCTTCTTTGACCCATTCATTTTTTAGAAGTATGTTTAGTTTCCACAATTTTGTGGGTTTTTCCCCCTCTTTTTTACAGTTGAATTCTAGGTTCAAGGCTTTATGATCAGATAATATGCTTGGTACAATTTCAATTTTTCTAAATTTGCTGATATTGTCTTTGTGGCCCAACATATGGTCAATTCTTGAGAATGTTCCATGTACACTAGAGAAAAATGTATACTCTGTCGCTTTGGGATGATGTCTATCATATCCAGGTGTTGTAGTATTTCGTTTAAGGCCACTATCTCTTTATTGATTCTCTGTTTGGATGACCGATCTAGAACCGTCAGCGGTGTATTGAGGTCTCCAAGTATGATTGTATTTTTGTCAGTTTTTGTTTTAAGGTCAATAAGTAGCTGTCTTATATCTTTTGGTGCTCCTTGGTTTGGTGCATATATATTAAGGATTGTTATGTCTTCTTGATTCAGTGTCCCCTTAATCATTATGAAATGACCATTTTTGTCTCTGAGTACTTTTTCTGTCTTGTAGTCAGCATTATTAGATATGAGTATTGCTACACCTGCTTTTTTTGGGGTGTTGTTTGTTTGGAGTATTGTTTTCCAGCCTTTCACTTTGAATTTGTTTTTATCCTTGTTGCTTAAATGTGTTTCTTGTAGGTAGCATACAGTTGGATTTTCTTTTTTAATCCATTTGCTACTCTGTGTCTTTTTATTGGTAAGTTTAATTCATTTACATTTAGTGTAATTATTGACACTTGTGGGTTCCCTATTGCTATTTTATAAATTGCTTTCTGTTAGTTTTGTATCTTGTTTGATTCTTCTCTTTTGTTTTTCTATTATTTGTTTTTGTTTGTTTGTATTCCATACTTCTTTCCTCTGTTGATAACTTTTTTAAGTCAAGTGTTTTTGTGGTGGTTTTTTCAAGGGTGGTTACCATTAAGTAATGAAAAGGGTACCTACCATATTCATTGTAGTACCCTGTCTTATCAGTATTTCTGCACTTCATCATCCTTTGCTACTGTTAGTCTTCATCCTTTTCCCCCTTTTTTTCTTTTGTTGTCATAGTTTAAGTTTGGTTTTATTCTTTCTTGGTGGAGCTGTTACTTGTGGTTTTGTTTTCTTTTGTTCTTTGAATCTGGTTGGAAAACCCCCTTTAGTATTTCCTGGAGTGGGGCCTTTCTGATGATAAATTCCCTCATCTTTTCTGTATTTGTGAATGTTTTTATATCTCCTTCGTACTTGAAGGATAGCTTTGATGGGTATAGTATTCTTGGCTGAAAGTTTCTCTCTTTCAGGGCTTTAAATATTGGGGTCCACTCTCTTCTAGCTTGTAGAGTTTCTGCTGAGAAATCTGATGATAATCTAATAGGCCTTCCTTTATATGTTGTACTCTTTTTTTCCCTGGCTGCCTTGAGAATTTTTCTTTGTCATTGGTTTGTGTATCTTCATTATGATGTGTCTTGGAGTGGGTTTGTTGGTGTTAAGAATACTCGGTGTTCTGTTTGCTTCTTGAATTTGAGGCTTTAGTTCTTTCCACAGGCTTGGGAAGTTCTCGTCTATTATTTGTTTGAGTATATTCTCCATTCCATTTTCTTTCTCTTCTCCTTCTGATATACTTATTATTCTTATGTTATTCTTTCTGATGGAGTCAGACAATTCCTGTAGGGCTTTCTCGTTTTTTATTATTTTTGAGTCTCTTTCTTCTTCTCTCTGTTGTGCCTCAAGTTGCTTGTCTTCTATTTCACTAATCCTATCTTCTATCTGGGCTGTTCTATTAGCTAAGCTTGTTACCTCGTTTTTCAGCTCGTGAATTGAGTTTTTCAGTTCTGTTTGATTTGTTTTTATAGTTTCAATGTCCTTGGTAATATATTCTTTGTGATCGTTGAGTTGTTTTCTGGTCTCCCTAAATTGCCTTTCTGTGTTTTCTTGTATATCTCTGAGTATTTTTAAGATTTCTATTTTAAATTCTCTGTCATTTGGCTCCAAGACTTCCAATATGTTAAATCTTTTCTTCATAGATTTTTCCACATCTATTTGTGTTACCTCTCTATCTTTTGTATCCATAATATTCGATTTCCTTTTTCTTATTGGCATCTGATGGTCGTCTTGTTGATAATATTAATTAGAATTAATAAAGAATAAATAGGAAAAAAAAGGAAAACACCCCACAAAAAAAAACACACAGTAATAATTTATTATTTCCCCCTTTTTTCTTTCTTCTCTTCCCCTCCTCTCCCCTCCTTAGGGAAATATCATGATGACCTGTGAATTATATTATGCTAAATGGAACAAAAACTGCCTATAATGGAGGGTCTGATTTGGGGTGAAGAGTTCAAGGGGCAAAAAAGGGAGTAGGGACCTACTAAATGCAAAAGAAAAAAAAAAAAGGAGAAAAATCTTAGACAAGCATAAAATGATTTGCTTGTAAGTGATGGTCGACTAAGAGATATAATGAGAGGGGTAAGAGGGAAACAGAAAAAAGGAGAGAAAAAATAATAATAATTAAAGAAGAAAAAAATAAAAATAATAAGTAAAAATCTGTTGTATTAAGTGGAGCGAAGACTAACTACAACGGAGACCTTGGGTTGGGAGGAATGCTAGTGAGTTAAAAAGCAATGTAAAAAGTACCCAAAATGCCACAAAAACAAACAAACAAAGGAAAACCAAAAACAAAATAAAAAAAAATAAAAAAAAATAAAACCAAAAAAAAACTTGAGTCCCAAATTAAATAATTTGTTCGTGATTGAGGATTGAATGGGAGGAAAAGTAAAAGGAGAAAAGAAGAAATGAATAGAAAGGAAAAAATAAGAAAAAGAGAGAAATGAAGGAAGAAAAAAAGGAAGAGAAAAAAAAGACAAAAGGGGAGAGAGTGAGAGTTAAATGTTTTGGAGTGTAACCCTAAAGGAGAGTAAGGATGAAGAAAAGAAATAAAATGTAACACTCATGGGTAGTGTAGTTCAAGAAAAGGGAAGCATAAGATGGGCAGAGAATAATAGGACCAAGGTGAGGAAATAGAAATAATAATAAAGGCAATAAGATAGAAGAAAGAAACAACAACAACGAAGAATTAGTGGAATAAGTGATAAAAATCTCTGGATTTTTCTTGATTTTGAGAGGTTAACTCTTTCTTTTTCTTTTCTCTCCCTCTTCCTGGTCGGTGACTCTGTACCCCAGGCTCTGCCCCTGTGTCACGCTTAGGTAGGGATTTGCAGTTGATGGGATTCTATGGCAATGTCATATATTTGGCTTTAGTCTCGCCGGTAGTCAAGGCTTGTTGGCGTTTGCAGGGTCCAACAATGAGAGAGTTTGCTTTCCTGGAGTCTTTCTCCTAGTCTCCCCTTCCTGAATTAGCAGCCTGGTGATCCAGTTATGAGGCTGCCACTGCTTCTGTCTGGGGAGTAAGAGGCTCAAAGAGCTGGGAAATCCCCACTCTATCCCCACTCAGTGCAAGGCTCTGGGTAAGGCTCTGGCAGTCAGAGCCTCCAGCGTAATCAGGTGGGGCTGGGAGTCAATTGTTGTCAAGGTGACTGTTCAGTGCCTAGTATTCAGTTGGACCACTCAACCCAGGCTTTCCACACTTTGTAACCTATTTTTTCTGGGAAGAAGAGGCACTAGTCGCTGCTTGCTATATAGATCTTAATATCTGCCAAGTCCCTCTTGTTAGCGTATATCCCTGAATATGGAGGCTCTGTCAATCAGAAGTTGCCCCCGCCCCTTTAGCGAGAGGCACTGAAAAATATCATGCCTCTTGTCTTGGATCGCTGAACTGGGAGAGATCCTATCAATTAGAGCCCCGTGGGTGCGCAGATTTCGTGGGTTAAGCTAATTTCAGTGATTGGATCCACAGCTGTGCTCCAGAAAGTATTTCAGGCTGCCTGCACGCCCCTCCCCCAACGCTTGATTGTTAGCTTGAATGGCTGGGTGAGGTGCCCTGCCCATGGAGAGAATCTCCGGAATGGGGAAGACAGCCTTAGCGCCCCTCCTGGACCATGGCATGGGGGCGTGTGTGCAGTCTCTCAGGGCACTCCGGTGGCTGGGGACCCTCACTTGCAGTGCACGGGCCGCTGGGGATGCTGGTGGTGTAAGGGAGCTCGCTCTGCGACCGGACCGCGACACTGGGCGTGTGCGGTTTCTCAGGGCATGCCGGCGGCCGCCAGCGCCCAGGCTGCCGCTCCCCGAGTGTGGGCGGGCAGTTGCACGTGTGGGTTGACTCACCACAGGCGTACTCCCTCCTCGGCTTGAATGAACGTCCATGCGGTAGTTAGCTTCCTTCTCACCGTCAGCTCTGACCCGTCTCTCAGATTCAAGTGATAACAGTCCTTTCGCTTTCAGTGTGTGTGGAACTCCGGAATGCTCCAAGGATAAATTTTTCTGTTTCTAGTTGATAAATTTGTTGAGATTTTGGGGAGATCTGTCGGACACGCTGCTCATGGCGCCATTTCCGTGACGTCACTCCAAAAGTATTTTTCAAGGTCTGATGGTGTCAGCAGTAAAAAATAACTATAACTATAAATTCTGAGACTAATGAAAGATACAAAGAGAACTCTGAAAGAATGAAAGAGAAAGGAAAAATGGTTTGGTTCTTCAGGATTAAGGAGGGTATCTTATATCCTCACCCAACAAAAGAAAGTAGCGTAGGCCTGAGCTTTCCAATACTCAACCTAGCAAAAGGAGGTGGCTCAAGGAAATGATCTAGGCACCCTACAAGGGTGATCCATCAAGACACATGGTAGCAAAAGCAATCAGAGAAAGTGCTTCTCCTAAGAGAAACCAAGGAAGGTAATTAGAGGTGGAACTCACAAAAAGGATCTTATCACTAAAATTAATGGGCCCAGCCAGGTCTTTATCCCTGAAGGCATGACATACACACCCCCATTGAGAGATATCAGATAGAATGGATTAAAATGTTACATCCACATAACTCAACAAAAAAAATTAAACTGCAGATAAATGCAATGTAGATGAAATGCAACAATATTATATGAGAGTGAAATGAGACATAAAGGAAAAAGTATACTGCATATTTTTATTTATGCGAGATTAAAAAACACAAAGGGACTATAATATTAAAAGTTAGCACAGTAGTAAGTGATGAGGAAGGAGGCGTGATGAGAGGAGGAGTGATGAAAGAATACACAGGGAGCTGGCTGTGGAGGACGGGAAACTCTTATCTGTGACTAGATTTGTCATTGGATTGTCTCTTTCCTCTTGTAATCTTTCTGCCCAATTATGGTACATGTAGTTTTCTTATCAAAAGGTAAAATTATATAGGAAAGTTTATTTTGAAACAAAGCATTTATAGAAGCACAATTTTTCTATGAAAAGCAAAACTAAAATGAGCAAATGTGCATCAGTGATATAAAATATAGACTACTGTCAGGAATTATCCATCTGACCTTAAACCCTCTGACTTGTATTGGGGAACTTTAGTTAAAAGTCCTGACTGAAATCTCTTGGATGCAAACACCAAGAAACTTTGTGCAGACACAAAGGAATGCATGTGGACTGGGTTTCAGAAAATTAACCCAGAGGTTCTAGATTGCCCCTTCCTTTGTGCTTGCTAATTAGCAAAAGAAAAAGAATGTACTGACCCAAATTAGCCCTTTCTCTATGTCAGCAAAATAGCCACTAGTCATTCTTTCCCCTTATCACCTGATTTTCCTCCCTTGTAATCCTGTTACCCCTGTTCTGCTTCTGATCAATAAAAGCTAAGAAAGAAGGTAATCCAGGAGGTCTTCTTTGTCTCCCTTGGCAGGCCTTCCTTTCTTCCTCTTGATGTAAATTTGTGTCTTGAGTAGGTTTTTTCCACATGACACTGGTAGTTTCCAGTGGGAAAGAGTATGACACAATGCTATAAAATTGAAAAGGCAGTAGCCACAGCCATCATCACAGCCGCTTGACCCATAACAGGTTCGCATAGGATTTGGACAGACAGTAATGAAACAATGGAGCCAAGAACTGGTGGGTCATTAACTTTAATCCTAGCTTGTACCTGGTGGGCAAGAAATACACACAATGGAAAAATACTGCCCTTTCCATTCAGGGCGCCCAAAGCCACTGACTTATTTGAGTTTTCCTAGGATCAAAGGTTTCTACCTCACCAGCCTTATTCACCCGTTTCCTATCTCCTTCTCTCTGCACAAACTCTGCACAAAAAGGCTTCTCCCTCAGCACTCCACCATCTTGGCTGCTTCTCCTGGCCTCCTCCACGTGGCCTTTCTCTGCTGTCTCCTCTAATTGTAATCTCAGGAACTGAGAGAGCAAGATTCCGGTTTGCCCCACTTTATAGTGTAGAAATTAAAACCTTTAATCCAATATACAAACAAGAAAGTCTCTGATACAAAGTCACTTATCTGAGATATAATGGGATTTCTCATAAAAGTGCACCACCCCACATCATGCAATCAATCAAGGGTGTGGGGAAAAGCTTAGTCTTAAAACTAAGCCTTAGGCCAGTGATGGGCAATCTTTTGAGCTTGGTGTGTCAAAATTCGCCAAAAAACCGAGCATAACTCGGGTGGTGTGTCACTTTGAGAAAAACAGCCTAACCAGAAGTCCCAGAACTAGATGCTCTGTGCCGGAGTTCTGTTGTTTTGGCCTACAGACCTCCAGCACAGAGTGTCTACACTACAGCAAATTGATAGATACGTGAATTCCAAACTGCCCTCTTGATGTTCTGCTTATCTGTCAGACCTCACCCTTACTGGACTAATGACCCTGAGACAGAGGAATTCCAAAAAGTTGACAACCCGCCCCAAGGAGGGGCTCCGGACATACCAGGACTTTTGGTTCAACACCCACATGCTCAAAGCCCCCCAAGGAGGAGCATTCCGGACATACCAGGACTTTTGCCTCAGTATCCCCTCAGGCTCTCCCAAACACTATATAACTTGGCCCCTAGTCTGTAACCGGTGCTCTTCTCCCCCAGGAGGAGTGCCCTGCAGGGTTCCTTTCTTCCTTTCAATAAAGCCTGTTACTCTGGTCTTTCAGACTCCCATGGATTCCAACATTTGGTGCAGAAACCCGGGACAGGGTACTAACTGCCTGGACGATCCCTCTTTGCCATTCAAACTTACAACCAGGGAAGCAATGGGCAGCGGCAGCTCATCCCAGGCTTACTCCCTGATTCTGTTTGGACGTGTAATTGTGGGTTGATTGGCCGGCAGTCTAACCCTGTCCTGAACCCCTGCTGGACCAGAAAGGTAAGGAGTTTCTCCCTTCCCCTTCCCCGGTTGGCCTCTAAATTTCTCTCTAAAAATACCCCTTTCTGGTTGGACGGTTTTCTCTGGCACGCCTCACGTTTTGAGGGGTTTGACTCAGTCTCAGTGGACTGCACGGAAGACTAGGCGCCTAGCCAAACCTCTCCACTCTCTCGGACTTCTCGTCCTCGGAGCTCCCTGACAGGTGGTGACGACCTCTATCAGGGATGACTCCCCCACACGGAGATTCTCTCCTCTTGAGACAGTGACAAAAGGCGGGGACGCCCCCTCTTGCTCACCTGTCTCCACTATGGGCTCTTCAGAGTCTAAGCCTTCTGACCAGACCCCTCTAGGATGTCTCATAAAAATCCTCGCCAAATTCGGTCTCTCAGACCTCAAACCAAAGAAATTAATCTTCTTCTCTAACACGGCATGGCCTCAGTACAGACTAGACAATGACTCCTGTAAAGCCAGAAGCCACAGCCAGGGCCACTATCACAGATGCCTTCTGGCCTATGCAGGTTCGCATTGGATTCGGACAGTCGGTAAAGAAACAACGGAGCCACAAACTGGTGGGCCATAGTCTTTAATCCTAGCTTGCACTCGGCGGGCAAGTAAAAATACACACTGGGCTCCAAAACCCAGTCACATTCAGTGCTCACAAAGCTACTGATTTATCCGAGTTTCCTAGAATCAAAGGTTTCTAGCTCACCAGACTTACTCTCCTCAGTTCCCCATCTCCTTCCTTATCCCAGATACAAACTCTACACAAACTGGCATCTCACTCAGCACTCCGCCATCTTGGCTGCTTTTCCTGGCCTACTCCACGTGGCCTCCTCCCGCTGCTGGCTCTACTCTCTCTGCTCTCTCATGCTAACCTCAGGAACCAAGAGCCAAGTCCCGTTTTGCCCCCACTTTATACTGTAGCTTCACAACCTCTAATCCAATATACAAAATAGGGAAGTCTCCAGTAGAGTCACTTCTCTGAGGCATGATTGGATTGTACCACCCCACATCAAAAAGGGTGGGAAAGGCTTAATCCCAAAACCAAGCCCCAGGCTACAAGAATTCTAAACACACATTAATATCACCTGGGCGATGGCCTCCATCTTTAACAAAGTGAGCATAATACATTTTATCTGCCCAACAACTCCCATTGACCTGAAAACGGGACATCCGATTACAATATCCTAAGAGATCTTGACAATTTCTGCCACCGGACGGGGAGGGCATCAGAAATTCCTTACGTGCAGGCTTTCTTCTCCCTTCTCTCCTGTCCTTAATTTCTGTACTTTCTGTTCTACACGCAGGCTGTTTTTGGCCAAAGAAACCTCACCTAAAACCTCTGCTCCTAATCTTTCCTTCTCCGCGGACTCCCAAACTCTCTCCTTCTCCTGCCTGACACCCGGGGCACCCCTCTCTCGGGACCCCTCTCTAGTCTCTCAGCAAATCTTTTTTGCTGGAGTCTCTTCCCTCCAGAAAGCCTCTTCCCTTCACTGAATCCTGTTTTCTCATTTCACCAGTCTTTTTCTCCTCCCCTGCTGGCCAGGGGCCTCTCCCTTCTCCACTGTGTTCTTCGTCCTCTCCCCCCTCCAAAGAAGCAAGCTGTGGCTCTGGCTGCAGTGCCTGTCTCATCTCTGACCTCTCTTCCCTCCTTACAAACTGCAGTTCTGTCTGTCTCCTCTCCGACCCCTTCTCCTTCCTTACAAACTGTGACTGTGCCTCTTTCCTCCTTGCCCTCTCCTCTCTCCTCAGAGCTCTAAATCCTTTTGACTCCTCTGACCATGTGGCGCCACACCAATACTTTAACCTCCTTCTCGCCTCCTGCAGATTCTGACTTTCTTTCTTTCCATCCAGCTGCTCACACTGTCCATCCGTCTGCTTTCTCTCTTCCTCCCCTCTTTGCTGGCAACTCTCTGCCATCTCGAAAAACTTAAAAAAAAACAGAATTGTATATTAAGCTATGTGAGTAAGTAATCTGTCTTGTCTCATTGTCAGAAAGTATTTCTAGTGAATTGAAACAAGTAAAGCGCGCTCATTTAAATTTCTTTATTCATAATATGTGAAGTCTTTGTTTAATGTGTAACTGTGTCTGTTTCTAAGGCCTTAAACCAGTAATTACCCACCTCTTAAACCAGGTTTACTCATCTCCATAGACTCTCCCTGCAATACCCCCATCCTTCCCGTTTGAAAACCTTCAGGAGTTTATCACCTCATACAAGCCTTACACCTAATCAATGAGGCAGTAATTCCCCTCCATCCAGTGGTCCCTAATTTCTGTAAATTACTGTCACACATTTTCTCAAACACCACTCATTCACAATCCTAGCCCTCAAGAATGCCTTCTTGACCATTCCTCTACACCCTGACTCTTACTTTCTGTTTGCCTTTACCCAGACACTAATGCAGCCCAGCAATTTACCTGGATTGTCTTACCCTAGGGAATCAGAAACAGCCCACACCTGCTTCGGCAGGCACTAAGCTCAGGATTTAGCAGCATGCAATCTCAAAACTACTACTCTCTTACAATATGTAGATAACCTACTCCTCTGCAGCCCCTCCCTGCCTGCCTCAAGGAGACTCACCACCACCCTTCTTAACTTCCTCGCTATGAAGTGTTATCCTGTCTTCTCTGCTAAGGCTCAACTTTATTCTCAGTCCATAGTCTATCTAGGCATTACTTTAACCCCCACCACCTGAAGTCTCACCCTAGATCAAACTCAGACCCTCCACAGTCTCCAACCACCTACCACAACAGATCAAATCTTTTCTTTCCTCAGTCTAATAGGCTTCTTTAAACACTGAATTCCCAATTTTGCTCTCTTAGTCAAACCCCTCAGTGAGATCTTCTGAGCATGGCTTTTAAGGTCTATAATGACCAAGGAAGTAACAGAAAAGGCAAATAAGGCCCAAAAGAAGTCAGGAAATACCAACTTTTGGCTCCAGTGCCCTAAGGGGTTTCATAGCATTCTATCAAGGCCCTGCTCCAGAGTGGAAAGAAAGGTCATTGAACTGAAGCCTGCCAGGCTTCCTGGCCCCACCAGTGACACACCTGTGCTGTGGAAAAAGGGACACGAGAAGGTAAGCTGCCCCCTTTCTCCATGGAGGGAGGGTTCAGTCTCTTCTAGCCCTGCTCCAGCTACCTGTGACCTGACCTTGCCCAGCGTGCTGGGAATTGCCACTGAAGGCCCAAGGACATCACTCACGAGCCTAAGGTATTTCTTCCAAGTAGCAGATAAACTGATCTCATTTCTTGTAAACACAAGGGCCATCTACTATGCCTTGCCTGAATATTTAAGTTTTATTTATCTCTCAAAGATCTCTACTGTGGGTATTGACAGTCTGATTTTATTGCTTTATTTAATGTTTAGTATTTCCTTTGTTCTTCTTATCTCAATGCCCCATGCCTATTATAGGCTGGGACCTGCTGGTAATTCCAGCTAGAAGCAGTGGTCACTAGGACTTAAACTCTAACTGCAAAGTGTAGAAATGTAACACCCTTTTCCTAAGTACTTGCAGGTTTTATAGGTCACTCGGCAAACTGTTCAACACTGTCCAAGAGGCACTTCCAGCATTACATCACCCAAGGACTGACTTTCACATGGACAGGTCCACACACCATGATCCTAACAACTCCCACTGCTGCTAAAATAGAAAAACGGAAGGCCTTACTCAAATCACAAACCTGAAGCTGGTTGATCTACGTATGGCAAATATATGAAAAAACTAAGGACTCTTGTAGTCAGGCTTTGGGAAAAGGGAAACTAGGATAAAAAGAAAGTCAACTTGATTGTCACTAGAGGTTAAAATTTTTTAAATCAAGAGTTCTGACTAGAAAGGAATTGTATGGTTTTGATAATAGAAGGTATAAGGTATGGAAATACTTTTGAAAGAAAAAGGAAAAACAAGTTGTTATGAAGGCTAGTTATTTCTAGATAAGAAAGTGCATGAAAGTTGAAGGTTTATGTAAGTTGTAGAAGGTTTGTGCAGGTTGTAGGAGATTTGTACCGAGAAAAAAGAATTTGTACAGTCAGAAAACTGGTTTTCAAAGAATGTTTAATCAGTCACCCTAGCTAACAATCCTCTACCCTCCCCACTTATTAGGATGACTCTTTCCTCCAACCTGACCATCTGGACCTCAGAAACAGAGAAACAAAACCGACCCCTTGTCCTTCTATTCTCTATTCACCTCTCAGCCTGCCTCACCAAATCAGGAGCTTTCTACTCATGTGGGACCAACACCTATCTGTGTCTCCATACTAATTAGACAAAAACCTGTACCCTAATCTATCTCACCCTAAATATCAACCTAATCCCACCCATGAGCCTCTTCCAGTTCCTAATACACTATCCATCAATGTAAGGACCAAACGAGCTATACAGGTAATTTCTCTTCTTATTGTTTTAGAAATCTCTACAAAAGTAGATCTAGGGGCAGGGGGACTGGCCACTTCCCTATCTTATTCCTACTTTCTCTCTCTCTGAAGCCCAGCGGATTTGTATACATGGAATCAGTGGTTTTGCGCAACCTGGGTATCTTGACAATTGCCTTTCATTGGTCCACTCACTCTCCTATTTACTTTTCTAACTTTTAAACCCTGCCTCTTACATTTGTTTACTAGTTTCTTACAGAACCGCATGCAGACCTTCACCAATCAGAAAATTGGAAAATCTACCTAACCCTACACATCAACCCTGAAACCTGCCCTCATGAAACAGAAAAATCTGAAACCCTATATCAGCAAACCTCCTAAATTCTATCTTTCAACCCCTACAGGTCCCCTAAACCCTAAAACTCTCCCGTATCCCTGAAGAACTAGGAGAATGAATAGCATTCACCTCTTAATGCTTTTCAGTCTTTTTACCTTTCACATAGTAAAAGGACAAGATCACTGAGTCTTCTTGGCTTAAGAAGAGCCTACAAACGGACATGAAACATTTCTTTTAGCTCAAACCAACTGCTCTCTCCAGGGCTGCCAGGAAAAAATATCTCTAACTTTACCATGGAAGAACTTTCACCCCCTGCTATACAACCCTCCTTATCTCTGCATTCCTAATCTCCAAATACTTGCCTCTTTCTTTATTAAGTTCCTACAGGCCGGGATGAGAGAAATCTCTAGGATTACCTATAATCAAATGCTCCTACACTCCTATTCCCCAGTACCCCAAGGAGAACTTCATGAGGGAAATATCAAATAGGTAGGGATGACAGCAGGAAGAAGCCGCCCCTCAGCCCGAGAAGTTCCCTCCTGAATGTTCTCCAAACCCTCTTCCTCTTTACCACACATATTCAGTCCTTCTAAAAACTTACACCAACAAGTTTCCTGTCTCTTAAAATCTCCACATTTCCTCCCACTTGAGAGGAACCAGACCAGCATGTCTCATGAGGCTCATCCAGGAGACCATGCATCACCATGTCACTCTGTCCACTTGGCACTAGCAGCAAGCAACTAACAATTATTACCCCGCAAAATTTTTTACTTCTTCACTCAGGTTTTCAGAGACATCACCTGGTTCAGACCTTACAGCATGGAAATTGATGACCTTCTTAACTGGATGAGGGACTTGGCTTGGCAAGATTCCCTTCTTGAGTTCTCTCCAGAAGAAGAAATAATTTTCCAATTTTTTCTCCTCTTTCTCCTCATCACCCCTCACCATATATTATAAAATTAATAACTGCCTTTCTTTTATATGTAACCACAGAGTTGGTAATGATAGATACGTGAATTCCAAACTGCCCTCTTGATGTTCCGCTTATCTGTCAGACCTCACCCTTACTGGACTAATGACCCTGAGACAGAGGAATTCCAAAAAGTTGACAACCCGCCCCAAGGAGGGGCTCCGGACATACCAGGACTTTTGGTTCAACACCCACATGCTCAAAGCCCCCCAAGGAGGAGCATTCCGGACATACCAGGACTTTTGCCTCAGTATCCCCTCAGGCTCTCTCAAACACTATATAACTTGGCCCCTAGTCTGTAACCGGTGCTCTTCTCCCCCAGGAGGAGTGCCCGGCAGGGTTCTTTTCTTCCTTTCAATAAAGCCTGTTACTCTGGTCTTTCGGACTCCCATGGATTCCAACACAAATGTTTTATCCTCAGCTAGTGCACCTGGTCGTGCAGGAGCTGAGGATGAAACATCCTTTTTGGCATACAGCCCCAAACTTCTCTGGTATGTGTCTGAATGCAGCCACATGTCATTGAAAATGGCTGTGCATGTCAGTGCTGACACGCGTGTCATAGGTTCACTATCATGGCCTTAAGCTATAACCACCCTGCCTGCTTACAGCCTGTCCCCCACACCCAATGCAAACTATAAGCAACCAAACATATATCATATTTAAAAACTTATTTGACCAAAAAAATCAAACACTGAAATAGTACAAAGACATTAAATAAGGAAAATTATGCACAAAATATGAATAAGTTCTACAAATATATAGACTGAAACAAGAGTAGAAAAAAGTATATTGATCATCATTGTGTTGAAGGAGGAGAAGCCAAAATAATGCACAGGAGAAAAGGGCCTATAATATCTGGGGTCTTATGCCCCAGCCTGTGACCTCAGTGTTCAGAACTGAAGGAACAAGGTTAGACAGAAAAGTTTAAAAAATAACAAAATAGATTGATGACGTCAGAGTAATGGCGGGGTAGGAAGCGATACCGATAAATCTCCCCCAAAACTCAACAAGATCTTCAACCAGAAACAGAAAAACCTATACTTGGAGCTTCCAGATGCTTCGCAATACACCCAAAGGTATGATTGAGTGAAAAATTGGCTAAATATATAACCAAACCCCGAAGGAATTAGGGAGTAAGAAATGCTCCGCCTTCCTCACTAACCTAAACAGGGCGGCTTTCTCTGGTAACTGTGAATATAGAAACTGAGGCGGGCAAAGGGGGTGAATACATCCAGGCCGCGAAACAAACGGCCGAACCAGGCTGTGGCACGGAGATCCAAGCCGAGGAAAATCTGATCCTGTGGCAACCCGGGCAATACAAGCTAACACTCGCGCCAAACCCAAACAAAGAAAGACAAGCGGCGCGGCCATTTTACCCGGTCTCCTGGCTGGTGCGCAGTTAGTGGGCTAGAGATTTCTTCCTAGGCCCCGGGAGTCAGTGCCCGTGTTGCCTTACGGAGAGGCAGGGTCAGAGGCCTTTCTGTGGGCCGAGGGCAGAGTCTCTGGGCAGCCCCAGCGCCCTGGGAAAGCCACGCACGGGAGGGAGTGAGAACTAATTCCAACGGTGGAGATTTTCCGTGCCTGAGGGTGTTTCACTCAGAGGGAAAGCGGCCGGCCTCATATCCTGGTTTGCGCGCGCAGATAAGGAGTGAGCGATTCCTCCGAATGCCTCGGCAGTGCGCACCCGTGTTATCACACAGAGGAGCAGAGTCAGGGGCCTTTGTGTGGGCCAAAGCGGAATCTCGGGCCGCCCCAGCGCCTTGCAAAAGCCGCGCACGGGGACGGAGCGAGACTCAATTCCAACGCTGCAACTTTTCCCTGCGGTTGGGGGTTTCACTCAGAGCGTGAGACTGCTGGCCGGATATCCTGGTCTGCGCGCGCAGCCAGTGAGTGAGCATTTCCTCCAAGCGCCCCGGAAGTGGACACGCGCTTGTGTTACCGGACAGAGTGGCAGAGCCAGAGGTCTTTGAATGGCCGGAAAGCCCACCTGATTATGCTAGCAGCTCTGACTGACTGAGCCTTACCCAGAGCCCTGTGCTGAGTGGAAATAGAGTGGGGAGTTGCCAGCTCTTTGAGCCTCTTACTATCCAGGCAGAGGCAGCAGCAACCCCATAGCTGGATTATCAGGCTACTAATTGAGGAAGGAAAGACTAGGAGAAAGGCTCTAGAAACACGGACTCTCTCACTGTCGGAGCCTATAAATGCTAATAGCCTAGACTGCCAACAAGACTAAAGCACAATACATGACATTGCTATAGAGACTTATCAACTGCAAACCTCCACCTGAGCGTGGCAAAGGGGCAAAACCCGGGGTACAGAGTCACCGACCAGGAAGAGGGAGAGAAAAGAAAAAGCAAGAAGATAACCTCTCAAAATCAAGAATAATCTGCAGACTTTATAACCTATCCCATTTTATTATATTTGTTCGTTTGTTTCTCTTATCTTCATTCTTGATACTTTTTTTTTCCTCCTCCAATTTGGCCGATTAACTCTCTACCGGTCTTACTCTCTCCTCTCCTTGAACTACACTACCCATAAGTGTTACATCTCCCATTATCTTTTCTCTTCTCTTCCTTTCTCTCTATGAGGGTTGCACTCCAAAACCCTTAACTCTCTCTCTCTCTCTCTCCTTTCTTTTTTCTTCTTTTAGTGGTTCCCTCTTTTTTTTCTCTCTCTCTCTTTCTTTTCTCCCTCTATATTAGTTTCTTCCTTTCTCCTTTACATCTCCTCTCACTCAAACCTCAATAACAAACAAATTATCTTATCTGGGACTCAAACTTATGTTTGTGGCATTCTGGGGGGTTTTTACTTCACCTTTTTAACTCACTAGCAGTGCTCCCATCCCTGGCTCTCCATATTATCTAGTTCTTGTTCCACTAAATACAATAGTAATTTTTTAATTTGTCCCCCCGTTTTCCTCTTAATCCTCTCATCATAACTCTTAGACAACCAACACCTAAAAGCAAATCATTTTATTCTTGACCCAAATTTTTTCCTTATTTGCTTTTTGTGGGTCCATACGCTCTTTTTTTTTTTTTTCTTCTTTTTTCTTTTTTTTTTTTTTTTTTTTTTGCCCCTTTATTACTTTTCCCCAATTCAGGCCCTCCATCACAGGCATTGTTTGTTATAATTCACAGTCCACCACAAGATTTTATCAAGAAAGAGGGGAGAGGAGAGGAGAGGAAAAAAGGAGGGGGGGAATAATTTCCTTTTTTTTTTTTTTTTTTAATTTTTATTTTTTTTTCTTTATTACATTATTAATTTTTTTAAAAAAAAACAACTTTTTTCGATTTTTTTAATTATTTTTTTTAAACTTTTTATTCTTTATTAAATCTCATTAATACTATCAACAAAACCACCCTCAGATGCCATTAAGGAAGAGAAAATCGAACATCATGGATACAAAAGAAAGAGAGGTAACACAGCTAGATGAGGAAAAATCTATGGAGAAAAAATTTAATATATTGGAAACCTTGGAGCTAAATGACAGAGAATTCAAGATAGAAATCCTAAAAATCCTCCGAGATATACAAGAAAACACAGAAAGGCAATTTAGGGAGCTCAGAAAACAACTCAATGAACACAAAGAATATATGTCCAAGGAAATTGAAACTATAAAAACAAATCAAACAGAGATGAAAAACTCAATTCACGAGCTGAAAAACGAAGTAACAAGCTTAGCTAATAGAACAGGTCAGATAGAAGAGAGGATTAGTGAAATAGAAGACAAGCAACTTGAGGCACAACAGAGAGAAGAAGAAAGAGACTCAAAAATTAAAAAAAATGAGATAGCCCTACAAGAATTATCTGACTCCATCAAAAAGAATAACATAAGAATAATAGGTATATCAGAGGGAGAAGAGAGAGAAAATGGAATGGAGAACATACTCAAACAAATAATAGATGAGAACTTCCCAAGCCTGTGGAAAGAACTAAAGCCTCAAGTTCAAGAAGCAAACAGAACTCCAAGTTTTCTTAACCCCAACAAACCTACTCCAAGGCATATCATAATGAAATTGACACAAACCAACAGCAAAGAAAAAATTCTCAAGGCAGCCAGGGAAAAGAAGAATACAACATATAAAGGAAGGCCCATTAGATTATCATCAGATTTCTCAGCAGAAACTCTACAAGCTAGAAGAGAATGGACCCCAATATTTAAAGTCCTGAAAGAGAGGAACTTTCAGCCACGAATACTATACCCATCAAAGCTATCCTTCAAATATGAAGGAGAAATAAAAACATTCACAGATACAGAAAAGATGAGGGAATTTATCATCAGAAAACCCCCACTCCAGGAATTACTAAAGGGGGTTCTCCAATCAGATACAAAGAACAAAAAAAAACAGAGCCACAAGTAAAAGCTCCAAGAAGAACACAATAAAACCAAATTTAAACTGTGACAACAAAAAGAAAGAGGGGGAGAAGATGGAGATTAACAGTAGCAAAGGACGATGGAGTGCAAAAGTACTCACAAAATAGTTCGCTACAATGAACAGGGTAGGGACCCTTTTCATTATTCAAAGGTAACCACCATTGAAAAAACCACCACAGAAGCACATGAGATAAAAAAGATAGCAACAGTGGAAAGATGTATGGAATACAACCAAATAAAAACAAAAGATAGAAAAACAAAAGAGAAGGATCAAACAAGACACAAAACTAACAGAAAGCAAGATATAAAATGGCAATAGGGAACCCACAAGTATCAATAATTACACTAAATGTAAACGGATTAAACTCACCAATAAAAAGGCACAGAGTAGCAGAATGGATTAAAAAAGAAAATCCAACTGTATGCTGCCTACAGGAAACTCATCTAAGTAACAAGGATAAAAACAAATTCAAAGTGAAAGGCTGGAAAACAATACTCCAAGCAAATAACATCCAAAAAAAAGCAGGTGTAGCAATACTCATATCGGATAATGCTGACTACAAGACAGGAAAAGTACTCAGAGACAAAAATGGCCATTTCATAATGGCTAAGGGGACACTGAATCAAGAAGACATAACAATTCTTAATATATATGCACCAAACCAAGGAGCACCAAAATATATAAGACAGCTACTTATTGATCTTAAAACAAAAACTGACAAAAACACAATCATACTTGGAGACCTCAATACACCGCTGACGGCTCTAGATCGGTCATCCAAACAGAGAATCAACAAAGACATAGTGGCCTTAAACAAAACACTAGAGCACCTGGATATGATAGACATCTACAGGACATTTCATCCCAAAGTGACTGAGTATACATTTTTCTCCAGTGTACATGGATCATTCTCAAGAATTGACCATATGTTGGGCCACAAAAACAACATCAGCAAATTCAGAAAAATTGAAGTTCTACCAAGCATATTTTCTGATCATAAAGCCTTGAAACTAGAATTCAACTGCAAAAAAGAGGGAAAAAATCCCACAAAAATGTGGAAACTAAACAACATACTTTTAAAAAATGAATGGGTCAAAGAAGAAATAAGTGCAGAGATCAAAAGATATATACAGACTATTGAAAATGACAATACGACATATCAGAATCTATGGGATGCAGCAAAAGCAGTGATAAGAGGGAAGTTCATATCACTTCAGGCCTATATGAACAAACAAGAGAGAGCCCAAGTGAACCACTTAACTTCCCACCTTAAGGAACTAGAAAAAGAAGAACAAAGACAACCCAAAACCAGCCGAAGAAAGGAGATAATAAAAATCAGAGCAGAAATAAATGAATTAGAGAACAGAAAAACTATAGAAAAAATTAATAGAACAAGGAGCTGGTTCTTTGAAAAGATCAACAAAATTGACAAACCCTTGGCAAGACTTACCAAGGAAAAAAGAGAAAGAACTCATATAAACAAAATCCAAAATGAAAGAGGAGAAATCACCACGGACACCGTAGATATACAAAGAATTATTGTAGAATACTATGAAAAACTTTATGCCACTAAATTCAACAACCTAGAAGAAATGGATAAATTCCTAGAAAAATACAACCTTCCTAGACTGAGTCAAGAAGAAGCAGAAAGCCTAAACAGACCTATTAGTAGAGAAGAAATAGAAAAAACCATTAAAAACCTCCCCAAAAATAAAAGTCCAGGCCCTGACGGCTATACCAGCGAATTTTATCAAACATTCAAAGAAGACTTGGTTCCTATTCTACTCAAAGTCTTCCAAAAAATTGAAGAAGAAGCAATACTTCCAAACACATTTTACGAAGCCAACATAACCCTCATACCAAAACCAGGCAAGGATGGAACAAAAAAAGAAAACTACAGACCAATATCTCTAATGAATACAGATGCTAAAATACTAAACAAAATACTAGCAAATCGAATACAACAACATATTAAAAAAATAATACATCATGATCAAGTGGGATTCATCCCAGAATCTCAAGGATGGTTCAACATACGTAAAACGGTTAATGTAATACACCATATCAACAAAACAAAGAACAAAAACCACATGATCTTATCAATAGACGCAGAAAAGGCTTTCGATAAAATACAACACAATTTTATGTTTAAGACTCTCAACAAAATGGGTATAGAAGGAAAATATCTCAACATGATAAAGGCCATATATGATAAACCATCAGCTAACATCATATTAAATGGCACTAAACTGAAGGCTTTCCCCCTTAAATCAGGAACAAGACAGGGTTGTCCACTCTCTCCACTCTTATTTAATGTGGTACTAGAGGTTCTAGCCAGAGCAATCAGACAAGACAAAGAAATAAAAGGCATCCATATCGGAAAAGAAGAAGTAAAGGTATCACTTTTTGCAGATGATATGATACTATACATCGAAAACCCCAAAGAATCCACAAAAAGACTACTAGAAACAATAAGCCAATACAGTAAGGTCGCAGGATACAAAATTAACATACAGAAGTCAATAGCCTTTCTATATGCCAACAATGAAACAACTGAGAAGGAACTCAAAAGAACAATCCCCTTCACGATTGCAACGAAAAAAATAAAATACTTAGGAATAAACATAACAAAGAATGTAAAGGACTTATATAATGAAAACTATAAACCATTGTTAAGGGAAATCGAAAAAGATATAATGAGATGGAAGAATATACCTTGTTCTTGGCTAGGAAGAATAAATATAATCAAGATGGCTATATTACCCAAAGCAATATACAAATTTAATGCAATTCCCATCAAACTTCCAATGACATTTTTTAAAGAAATAGAGCAAAAAATCATCAGATTTATATGGAACTATAAAAAACCCCGAATAGCCAAAGCAATCCTAAAGAAAAAGAATGAAGCTGGGGGCATTTCAATACCTGACTTCAAACTATATTATAAGGCCACGACAATCAAAACAGCATGGTATTGGCAGAAAAATAGACACTCAGACCAATGGAACAGAATAGAAAGTCCAGAAATAAAACCACATATATATAGTCAAATAATTTTTGATAAAGGGGCCAACAACACACAATGGAGAAAAGAAAGCCTCTTCAATAAATGGTGCTGGGAAAACTGGAAAGCCACATGCAAAAGAATGAAACTGGACTACAGTCTCTCCCCCTGTACAAAAATTAACTCAAAATGGATCAAAGATCTAAACATAAGACCTGAAACAATTAAGTACATAGAAGAAGACATAGGTACTCAACTCAGGGACCTGGGTTTTAAAGAGCATTTTATGAATTTGACTCCAATGGCAAGAGAAGTGAAGGCAAAAATTAATGAATGGGACTACATCAGACTAAGAAGTTTTTGCTCAGCAAGAGAAACTGATAACAAAATAAACAGAAAGCCAACTAAATGGGAAATGATTTTTTCAAACAACAGCTCAGATAAGGGCCTAATATCCAAAATATACAAAGAACTCATAAAACTCAACAACAAACAAACAAACAATCCAATAAAAAAATGGGAAGAGGATATGAATAGACACTTCTCCCAGGAAGAAATACAAATGGCCAACAGATATATGAAAAGATGCTCATCTTCTTTAGCTATTAGAGAAATGCAAATCAAAACGGCAATGAGATACCACCTCACACCTGTTCGATTAGCTGTTATTAGCAAGTCAGGTAACAGCAAATGTTGGAGAGGCTGTGGAGAAAAAGGAACCCTCATCCACTGTTGGTGGGAATGTAAAGTAGTACAACCATTATGGAAGAAAGTATGGTGGTTCCTCAAAAAACTGAAAATAGAACTACCTTATGACCCAGCAATCCCTCTACTGGGTATATATCCCAAAAACTCAGAAACATTGATACGTAAAGACACATGCAGCCCCATGTTTATTGCAGCATTGTTCACAGTGGCCAGGACATGGAAACAACCAAAAAGCCCATCAATAGATGACTGGATAAAGAAGATGTGGCACATATACACTATGGAATACTACTCAGCCATAAGAAATGATGACATCGGAACATTTACAGCAAAATGGTGGGATCTTGATAACATGATACGAAGCGAAATAAGTAAATCAGAAAAAAACAGGAACTGTATTATTCCATACGTAGGTGGGACATAATAGTGAAACTAAGAGACATTTATAAGAGTGTGGTGGTTACGGGGGGGGAGGGGGGAATGGGAGAGGGATAGGGGGTGGGGAGGGGCACAAAGAAAACAAGATAGAAGGTGACAGAGGACAATCTGACTTTGGGTGGTGGGTATGCAACATAATTGAACGACAAGATAACCTGGACTTGTTATCTTTGAATATATGTATCCTGATTTATTGATGTCACCCCATTAAAAAAATAAAATTATATATAAAAAAAAAAAAAAAAAAAATAACAAAATATAGTTGTAAACCTTGTTTGTTATCAGTTCCTTGAAATGAACTTGCAGCTCATTTCAAGAAGAATGAGTAATAGGATTATTAAGGACAGACCCTCCAGCCATCTCTTTCCTTCTCCTCCCTAAGACACTAAAGTCAAGTAGGCCTGCAAACAAAGAAGTCATAGAAATCAGGCATTTGTCACATGAAAGCTAAAGCAGCTGTAAAGGTATATGAGATGTAAGAAATCTAACTTTGAGGAGTGTTGGTCAAACAAGTTTGTAAATTGATGTTTGCTAGCGGTACAGTTTGCATTGCATGGGGGGGACAGGCTGGGTTGTTATAGCCTGAGGCTTAGTTTTAAGACTAAGCTTTTCCCCACACCCTTGACTGTTGCATGATGTGGGTGGTGCACTCTCATGAGGAATCCAATTATGCCTCAGATAAGTGACTTTGTATCAGAGACTTCCTTGTTTGTGTATTGGATTAAAAGGTTTTGATTTCTATACTATAAAGTGGGGCAGAGCAGGAGCCTGCTCTCTCTCAGTTTCTGAGATTAGCATTAGAGGAGAGAGCAGAGAAAGAAGAGCAGAAAAAGGCCACATGGAGGAGGCCAGGAGAAGCAGCCAAGATGGTGGAATGCTGAGTGAGAAGCCTGTTTGTGCAGAGTTTGTGCAGGGAGAAGAAAGGAGATGGGGAACAGAGGTGAGTAAGTCTGGTGAGCTAGAAACCTTTGATTCTAGGAAACTCGAATAAGTCAGTAGCTTTGTGAGCACTGAATGAGTGTGTTTTGGAGCCCATTGTGTTTTTACTTGCCTGCCGGTTGCAAGCTAGGATTAAACTAATGACCCACCAGTTCTTGGCTCTGTTGTTTCATTACTGTCTGTTCGAATCCTGTGCAAACCTGCATGGGCCAGCCGGCTGTGATGGTAGCTGTGGCTACTGGCCTTACAGGGAGCATGTGTTTTTTTGCTGCTTTGGGGGTCATGCAGCTCCACTGGCTAAATAAAATCTATATTCTTTATCAAACTGTCTGGGCATTTTTGTCCTCCTTTGATTCCTGTGACAGTGTCAATTCAAGTGAAGAAGAAATTCTTACACTTGGGCAATTTTGAAGATGGTTTATCTCATTACACTTTCAGAATATGGAGACTTTGAACTTGTAATGTGTCATCTAGTTTGTCCATTGGTATGTGCCTCTGAGAAATCTTTTCATATTCTAAAAGATTTCTGAATCAAAAGACTTGACCTCCTATGCTGTTAATTTACTTCCATCTTAAAAACACAGACACTAAAAACATAAACCTTGTTAACAGTGTCTTAGATATTTAAGTTCTACTCTTAGTCAAGGTAGCTAAATATGGGTGTTGGTCAAATAAGTTTGTAAATATGATATATATGTTTGCTTGCTTATAGTTTGTATTGGGTGTGGAGGACAGGCTGTAAGCAGGCCAGGTCATTATAGCCTAAGGCTTAGTTTTAAGACTAAGCTTTTCCCCACACCCTTGACTGTTGCATGATGTGGGTGGTGCACTCTCATGAGGAATCCCATTATGCCTCAGATAAGTGACTTTGTATCAGAGACTTTCTTGTTTGTATATTGGGTTAAAGGTTTTGATTTGTACACTATAAAATTGAGCAGACCAGGAGCCTGCTCTCTCTCAGTTCCTGAGATTAGCATAAGAGGAGAGAGCAGAGAAAGGAGAGCAGAGAAAGACCAGATGGAGGAGGCCAGGAGAAGCAGCCAAGATGGTGGAGTGCTGAGGGACAAGCCAGCTTGTGCAGAGTTTGTGCAGAGAGAAGGAGAAGGAAAACAGGTGAATAGGACTGATGAGGTTAGAAACCTTTGATTCTAGGAAATTTGGATAAGTTAGTGGCTTTGGGAGCCCTGAATGGAAAGGGAAGTGTTTTCCCACTGTATGTTTTTACTTGCCCACTGGGTGTAAGCTAGGATTAAAGCTAATGGCCCATCAGTTCTTGGCTTCATTGTTTCATTACCGTCTGTCTGAATCCAATGCGAATCTGCATGGGCCATGCGCTGTGATGGTGGCCATGGCTACTGGTTTTACAACGGGCATCACATAATTTTATTTACACTCTAATTATGTATTTTTTATTATAATGTAAAAATCTAAAATTCTAATTCACAATACAATAGGTACTTAATGGTATTTATTACTAATATTCTGAATTCTGAAGAAGTACTACATTTTCAACTTACTATAACTGTCATAAATATTAACTCTCAAATGTATCTTTTCAATCTCCCTGCCTTAGTTTTTTAAATTTCTTCAATTAATTTTACTTTTATATAAGAAATTTATATTTCTCCTTATAAAAATAAATATTCTGTGAATAAAACATGAAGCAACATTGATTCATACCATAATGTAAAAGATTAAAAAATTAAATTACTACTCATTATTATTCATTAACTCATCCTCTATTTTTAGTTGTATGTATTTTAATAAAAATGACTGTTATAAATGACAAAAGCCTTAGTCTAAGTATGTAGGAGAAAAACAAATGTAATTTTTTAAAGATTTCACTTAACCAAAACTAGGGAGGACAGAAAAGATAGACTTCAAACCAAAAATTAAATAACACATTAATATCAGAAGAAATAAAATGTTAAATATAAATTATCTTCCATGTTTATTGAAACATTCTTCACCATAATTCAGGCATGAGAACAACCTAAGTGTCTTCTGTGGGTGAATGAATAAAAAAAAAATGCTACATACACATAACACACCTATACACAATGGACTATTTTTAAGCCATGAGAAAAAGAAATCCAGTGTTATACATTACCAGTATGAATTTGAAGCATGTTGTTGAGTGAAATAAGTTAACTGGAGAAATACAAATACTGCATAGTATTATTTATATGTAGAATATAAAAATATCACATTCATAGAAAAGTAATCACCAAAGGCTGGAAGTAAAGAAAAAATGAGCTGGTTGGTAAAAGGGTAGAAACTTTCAGTTATAAGATGAATGAGACCTAAGGATCTAATGCAGGGGTCCCCAAACTACGGCCCGCAGGCCGCATGCGGCCCCCTGAGGCCATTTATCCGGCCCCTGCCTCACTCCCGGAAGGGGCACCTCTTTCATTGGTGGTCAGTGAGAGGAGCATAGTTCCCATTGAAATACTGGTTAGTTTGTTGATTTAAATTTACTTGTTTGTTATTTTAAATATTGTATTTGTTCCTGTTTTGTTTTTTTTTCTTTAAAATAAGATATGTGCAGTGTGCATAAGGATTTGTTCATAGTTTTTTTTATAGTCCGGCCCTCAAACGGTCTGAGGGACAGTGAACTGGCCCCTTGTGAAAAAAGTTTGGGGACCCCTGATCTAATGTGTTACATGGTGACTGTAGTTAATACACTATATTGTGTAATTGAAATTTACTAAGAAATATGTAAGGTATTTTTCCCCACCAAGGAAGAAGGAAATGCATAACCATGAAGTGTGGAATAGCAAAAGCTTTATTTAGTACAACACATCCTCCCTGACGAGGTTCTCTTTTCCAGGGAACAGGGGCCAGAGAAGTCGCATGGAGGAAACTGTATGAGGAAAATTTAAAGGGATTGTTTAGGGTGGTCGAGGTAATATGAGGTGGCAAAATTTCACTGGCTGACAGATGGTCGCTCTTTTCCAAAGGACTCCTGGGAAGTTTCTTTTGGTGCGCATGGGTGTCGGCGGTTCCAGCCGAAGTTCCTGGGTCTGGTTCCTCATGTGACCTTCCCCATTGCTCACCAACCTCACATTTCGACCTTTTATGTTAGATAAGGGTGCCACTGTTCATCTGGCTATTTCCTGCTGGTTAGGGGTGCCATGGGGAGGGGAGGTTGAAAGGTGGTTGCTTTGAGAGGAGTCACATATATGAGTGCAGGGACATCTGTTTGACCGTGACTCGAAAAACCTCATGGATGCAGTCCTGTAAGAATTTTTAAAAGAGGAGCAAATATGAGTAATATACTGATAATTAGAGGAGGACCTAGGATAGGGGCAGTCCAGGTGAGGATGAGTGGCTGACATCAGGAGTTAAGTGGGTTGTAGGAGGAGATATTCTTGCTCATTTTCTCTTGTAGATGGGAGGACATTGATGTTTTCTTTCATCAGGCCAGTCTCATTGAATAGCATTGTTCCTGTTTTAGCTCACTCTGGTGGCAGGGTCCTAGTGGGAGGAACAGGAGCCACAAGGGGATCTGCAGGGCTCAACCTTTAAGTGAGCCAAAGATGCATAGGCCCCAGTGGTTCTGACTGCCAGCAGTCCTGCATGGGGGCAAGCTTGAGGCGAGAGACATGGTTAGAAATGAGGGTAGGCCATGGCCAGTTGGCTCAGTGGTAGATTATCGGCAGGAGTCTCAGGTTTGATTCCCGGCCAGGGCACACAGGAGAAGCACCCATCTGCTTCTCCACCTCCCCATCTCCTTCCTCTCTGTCTCTCTCTTCCCCTCCCGCAGCCGAGGCTCCATTGGAGCAAAGTTGGCCCGAGTGCTGAGGATGGCTCTATGGCCTCTGCCTCAGGTGCTAGAATGGCTCTGGTTGCAACAGAGCAACGCCCCTGATGGGCAGAGCACCGCCTCCTGGTGGGCATGCCGGGTGGATCCCAGCTGGGCGCATGCGGGAGTCTGTCTGACTGCCTCCCGTTTCCAACTTCAGAAAAATACAAAAAAAGAAAGAAAGAAAGAAAGAAATGAGGGTAGTATTGATTATAGGGGAGCCCTTGGTAGTGAGGAAGCTTCTTTCTTTAAAGAGGGCATAACTAAGGAGTGTGAAAATGGGATTCCATCCAAATTGCATGTTAGGGGTGGCATGCAAAGGAGAAAAGAAGAGGTCCCATGAACTCCCATAACTGAGACTTTTGAGGGAACTAGAGATCTAGAGTGTGATGGCAAAACAGAGAAGGTAGCCCTTGTGTCCACAAGAGATGAGATGAACTTATCCGCTAGTTACAGCATTACACTGGGCTCGGTGAAGGTGATGGGAGTCTTCGAGTCTGGGCCGTGTCAATCGTCCATGAGGCCTAGGAGTTCAAGCGGAGGGCTGGCCTGGCTGGCTTGGCCTCCCATTTGAGTGGCTTGTCCTCCACATAGAGGCGTTGAAGAAAAGCCTGTTGCCCAAAAGGGGCAATCGCTGCTCCAGTGATCAGACTGCTTGCAGTTAGGGCAAGGTTTAGTGGGCAGCTGTGGATAGGGGCACTGTCAGGCCCAGTGACCCTCCTTGCCACATTTAAAGCAACCTCCTGGTGGGGTTCCTCTTTGTGGCTTAGACTTGGGTTGGGCACCTCCTGTGCCTTACCTCTGTTGCTCTGCTAGTTGCAGGGATGCCACAAGAGCCTGGGTTTGGACCGCTACCTTCTGCTGCATGCAGGCCTGGTGAAGAGCCTCAACCTTTTCCTACTAGCTGTGATCATTAAAAACTTTAAATGCCATATTCACCAGGTCTTGGATAGGAATTTGACGGTTGAGAATAAGAGGAGTGGGGGCTCCTGGGGAGCCTGGCACCCAGATCTAGCCAGAAACGCTGGAGCCAGAGGCAGGACAGGACTAGACCTTCTTGCAAAAGATTGGGGTTGGGCTGTGGAGTCAGGAGCCCTACAAACTGGTGTGAGGGCCAATGCCTGACAGAGTGGGGCTTAAGAACACAGTGGAGAAGGGAGGGGCCCCTGGCCAGCAGGGGAAGAGAAAGAGGGACTGGTATTTGCAGGTGAATGAGAAACAAGATTCTGTGAATGAGGTACAGGGGGCTCCTGGAGTGAAGAGACTTGAGCATAAGAGGTCCGCAGAGGAACTAGAGAGGGGTCTTGAGAGAGGGATTCCCCCGGGGGTCAGGCAGGAGGGGGAGAGAGTTGAGGGTTGGCAGAGGAAAGATCAGGAGCAGAGGGTTTAGGTGAGGTTTCTCTGGTCAAAAAGGGCCTGCACCATGTAGCAGGTGGCACAGAGATTAGGATAGGAGGGCAAATACTAGAAGCCCTGAATGTAAGGGATCTCCAACCAGTTCCCAGTTCTTTTGGTGATAGTTAAATTGGTGAGGGTGTTAAAATAGAAAGTCCTTTCAGGAGGCCACCTGGTGTGGTTATACAGTGGGTTCTGTGGCCTGGCCCCAGGGCAGGAGAAGAACAGTTTCTTCTTCTTTAGGGAGGGAGAGATTTTGGATGAGGCACCCCAGGAGTGTTTTTAGATAGGTTTAGATTCCTGTGCCTCTATGGTGGCCCTCAGTCCTTGGAGGGATCAGAGATGAGAATTGGCATCCTGCAACTCAATTTCTGGCCACTAGATGGTTAGGTAGAGTGGGAGTGTCTGAGATGTCTCCATGGGCACACATGCACTCAGAACGGATAAGAGGTCCCTGACACAGCTGTGATTACAGAGTGAGTCTTGGTGGAAAGAATTGAGGGGAGGCTGGAAGCAGGGGACTTACCACAACGTGTGCCAAGTGGGTGGAAGGTCAGAGGTCCTGGTTCTTTCTCAGAGGGGAGGGGGAGAGGAGTGGTCCCAGCAGGCTCTAACTCCTCCTGAGTTTTGGCACCAAATGTAAGTTATTTTTCCCCTCCAAGGAAGAAGGAAGGGCATAACCACAAAGTGTGGAATAGCAAAAGCTTTATTTAGTACAGCACATCCCACCTGACAAGGTTCTCTGGTCCAGGGGCCAGAGGCCAGAGAAGTCTCATGGAGGAAACCATGTGGGGAAAATTTTAAAGGATTGTTTAGGGTGGTTGAGGTAATATGATGTGCAAAATTTCACTGGCTGACAGACGGTTGCACTTTTCCAAAGGATTCCTGGGAAGTTTCTTTTGTCACACATGGGTGTAGGTGGTTCCAGCTGAAGTTCCTGGGTCTGGTTCCTCGTGTGACCTTCCCCCATTGCCCACCGACCTTACAAAATATAATTTAAATGTTCTAATTTAAGGGAATAAAAGTAACAAAATAAATCGTAGACTGTAAAATCTCAATTGATATGCAACCCTGTTGAATATAAAAATAATATTTTAAAAATTAGTAATTATGAAATTGTCATGGAAATCTAAACCACAGAGAATCTATAGTCAACATCATTGAAATAAATAAATACAATGGTACCTTGAGATACGAATTTAATTTGTTCTGTAACCAAGCTCTTAAGTCAGTCAACTTGTATATCAAGCTGCCAATACTGGACCCATGTGCCAATTCACCAACTAGTGGCAGCTTCTTGAATCATGACTCGTATCTCAGAATTTTGCTCAGATCTCGAACAAAAATTAGGACTGAGTTGTAGCTTGTATCTTAAAAAAATTTATATGTTGGTCTGTTCATATCTCAAGAACTCACTGTATAGTGGTAGGTGGGATCATTTTTTAATCACATAAATGTCTAATCACTATGACATACACCTGGAAAAATACAAAAATAGTACCCAATGTCAACTGTAATTAAAAAATAAACAAATAAAATTAAATTGTATTTGAAAAAAATAAAAAGGAAATCTATAATATGGTTTTATCCCAATCTCTAAGTGCAATTTTTGAAAGCCCTGTGAACAATGTTACTACTTATTTGTTACATTCTGAGAAGTATAATGAAGGTTAAAAGTTGTAGGGTGAAAGTGTGGTCATAAAATATGCACTTCATTAACACAGAAAAAGAGAAAAACTAATAAAAATAACTTTAAGAATATGATATGTTTATTCATTTGAAATTTAAAAAGTTTGCAAAGTTTTCTTATTTTGAAAGAAAAAGGCTAAATTATTTAAAGTTTTGAGCTTAATTTTTATGCCATCAGTTTTTATTTTTTCTAACTAATAAAATGAAGAAATGTGTTAATGGCATCAAGGAAATTATTTCCATTTCAGTATTAGAGAGTTACAATAATATGACCGATATTTTTACTATGTAATCATTTGGCTTACCTGTGTAAATTAGTCTAAAATAAATTATACTTGAAATATTCAGTCAAAAAATTATCTAGTCTCAGGTATCATACATATTGCCATCTTTGTGTAGTTAATTTTTTCTCTCTGCTTTTTCACTCTGTTGCTAGACTGTCAGAATCAGTAAATGTATAGAATACTGAAAATGTGGCCTTTTAACCTCTGAAGCATAAGTAGGTGATAAATCACCATTTAGTCTAGTCTCTCTACTTCTTATGGGGCTAATAGAAAAGTATCTTTTAAACAAATTTCAGAATTGACAGGTGCTGAACATTTTGAAGAAACTACAAAAAGAGTACTTGGTCATCTTAAGTAGATAATAAAACAAACACATTGTCAACTATATAAATCAACAATTTCTAATCTGAAATTGATGTTGGTTAAGGAAATCACAGTATACATAAGAAAGCTGCAGTTTTTGTGTTAACCGTAAAACAACCAGATAACCTATGTGCAGATGAGATCCTGCAATTATACGTTATCAAATATCCTTTGGATTGAAAATTTTCTCACCATTTTGTAGTAGAAAATCCAGTTAACTGGTCTCTATTACCATTTATCTTTTGTGATATTTTTACATATTAATTTGTGTCATTTAAATTTTATACATTCCATTTAATGACATCTGAAAAAATGGAAGAGTTTAAATTGTGGAAAGAATAAAAAATGCAATGTTGGTAATATTAATGAATTGAAGAGTCACATAAAATGTGACATATCTGTGCCTGTGTAGAGGTAATTATTCTAAAATGACTGTCATTATTCTCTAATGAAACCAGTTTGTTCATTTTTTTTGGTTGTTACAATTTAAAGTGTCAACAGTGTTGAAATACTTGTAATGTACACCAACCTGAATATTATTTTCATTTCCAGCAATACCCAAGCAAAAGCTATGGACATTAACTTGCTGTTTTTAGTCATTCTCTAGTATCACATGCCCACACTCCTTCACAACCCAAATTAATGCCATATTTTTCCAAAAATAAGACAGTGTCATACATTAGTTTTTGCTTCTAAAGATGTGCTAGGTCTTATTTTCTGGGAATGTCTTATTTTTCCATGAATAAGAATTCATATTTATTATTGAACAAAAAAAAAATCAACATTTATTAATATATTGTAGTCATGTCATCACAAACATCAGCAAAACCAGCCAAATTGAATTCCATCAAGAATTTCTTGTGACTCTATTTCCAGGTACAACAATCTACCCAGTTTCTCCCAAAATATGATGGTGTCTTATATTAATTTTTGCTCCTAAAGATGCACTAGGTCTTATTTTCAGGGGAAGCCTTATATTGCTAAGCTTGAAAAAAAAATTGCACTAGGTCTTATTTTTGGGGGATATCTTATTTTAGGGAGAAAGGGTGTTTACTAGAGCCAGTGAATATGAACTTAATTGGATATAGGGCTTGTTTAATGTAATCAAATTAATATGAGGTAATGTTGGTTTAAAATAGGCCTTAATTAATACATATGATGTCTTATAAGAAGAGACATTTAGAATAGAGATACACAGAGAGAAGCATGAGATGACAGAGGCAGAGATTGGAGTAATATGTCTGTAAGACAAGGGATGGCAGGGACTCTGGGAAACACCCAGAACTAAGAGAAATGTGTGGTACAGAGTCTCCCTTAGAGTTTTCAAAGGAAGGTAGCCTTGTTGCCACCTTGACTTCAGACTTCAAGCCTGCAGAACTGTGATAGAATAAATCTTTCTGGTGTAATCCAAAAACATTAACATATATGCAGTTATGACATAATAAATGTGGCATGAAGAAGTTTTGAACAAAAAACAAAAATTTAGGCTCTGGCTGGCTGGCTCAGTGGTACAGCATCAGCCTAGCATGTGAACATTCTAGATTTGATTCCTGGTTAGGGCACACAGGAGAAGCAAACATCTGCTTCTCCTCCCCTCCCTCTTCTCTCTCTCTTCCTCTTTTGCATCCATGACTCAAATGATTTGAGCACATAGGCCCCAGGCTTTGAGGGTAGCTTCATTAAGCCTCTGCCTTGGGCCCTAAACATAGAGCCTGAGTTGTAAGCATTAGCCCCAAAGGAGGGTTGCCTGGTGGATCCTGGACAGGGCATATGTGTCTGTGTCTCTGTCTCTGCTCTTCTCACTTAAAAAAAGAAATTGGTAGTACCATCTGTGAGAGGGAAATGCAATGCCACTGGGAATATTCTATTTGGACAAAGGCATGAACTTGGTTTGAAAACTAGCAATGTCAACAAATTTGCCCCTAATCATTACAGAATATCAAATCTTTATGGTGTCAATAAGATTCTTCATCTCCCATACCTTGTTTCTTATTTCCCTTTTTGTTACTTATGCTGAATATCTATGAAGGGTAGAGAGGTTCAGACAAACACCTCAGTCACTATGATCCTGCTTCTTAAGAGTCGTTTTATATCAGAGAAGTAGCTGTTGAAATGAACAGGGATTTACTATACACACAAATGTCACCATTTCCCCAACACTGTCCCAAAAAGACTATTTTTATTTGAAAATACTGAGTTTGACAAATTAATTACCTGTTCAGACTTATCTTTTTCATCATTTAGTTTGGAGACCTCTCTTTGAAAGTTTGATGATTTCTGTTTGTTTCTCCATAATGATAACTGGTATAATTATGAAAAATTATTTCCATCATGAAATAATATTTCTATTAATTTGTTAATAAATATAGTTAAAATACAAAGAAACTTATGTCTGGCAATATTGCAATTATGCAGGGAACCATGTGATTGTACAAAGTATGCAGATATTTTATATTCTGGCTTCTGGGATCTCCATAACTGCTACAGGTGGACATGCTGCTCTTCTGGGATCTCCATAACTGCTACAGGTGGTACACTACTCTTTTCTCCACATATTACTATGACTATTATTGTACATTAGATAATCTGTCAGTGGATCTGCATTTCTTCCCTCTGACTACTATAAGAAGAGTATTCTTTTTAGACAATTAATGGGGTGGGCCATGTGACTTGTTTTGATAATATAATGTGATTGGGAAAGTAACAGTTTATGAATTCTGAGCACAAGTATTAAGAAACACATTTTTGTTTGAAACACTGAGAGTTGCTAATCACTGCTAAGAGAAGGTCATATACCAGGTAAACCACTGTTTGGAGAATAAAATATATAAAAAACATCTGAACTGAATCTATGGTCTGGAGCTAAACCCATATATGCTTGGCCTTATGAACTGAAACCAACCAAACCACAAATGGGTAAATGAAAAATAAATGAATGAAATAAACATTTGTTTTTAAAAGTCAATGCAACTGTGTTGTTCTAACACAACATAAGCAATTAGATACAGGTATAAGGTATATGTTATATAAAAATATATTTGGGAAGGAGACAAGATGGCCACAGAGTAGGTAGACGTTCCAACTCCTACATCCAAGAACCAAAGTAGATTACAACATAATTTTGAGAACAGTCACCTTAAAAGACCAACTTTGGACTAAACTAAGAAAATTCTACAGCCAAAGACCACCAAAGAACCCACATTGAGACTGGTAGGAAAGGCAGAGATGCTGAAAGGGCTGCTCTGCTCCCAGGAGTGAGTGGTGGGAAGGATTGCCTGGCAAGTTGTGGGTTTTGGGTCCTCAGTCCCAGAACTGGAGTCCCATCCCAGAGCCCTGGAGCCTGGAAGGGGGGAACGGACTGTACTTGGCTGAGAAAGGGTCCTAGATACTGTTTAAGAGGAGACAGAACTCTTGGACCCTGGCTAGTATTAAAGGGACCACATGGAGAGCCTAGCTCACAGCCACCTTCTTGGGGCTCCGGGAGTGGGGAGCACTGGAAGGGCTGGAGTTGTCAGGGAAGTTTGGTTCAAAGGCACAGGGGGAGACAATTTGAGGGATGGACACCCTAATCCCTGGGCTGAATCACTCCCCAAATCTAAACTGAATATTTGTTCTTGGAGCAGCAACAACAGCAAAGGACAGAAATTATCCCGCTCACTGGAGGCTCTCTTGCTCTAGTCAGAACAAGAAGGTATTTAGAGGCAGGCAGCATGTTAGGGACACAGGTAGGGAGTGCTGAGGTCTGAACATTCCTCCCCCCCACACACACACTGCTGAGTACTTGCTAGGGGCAGACAGGCTGGTGGCAACAAGGAGTGGCTGCAAGCCGGGGCAGTCAAAGGAAGCACATACGGGCCTGCCCACTAAGGCGGAAGTTGTGGTGGCCACTGTGGAGGTCAAAGCAAGTGCTCAAGCCTGCCCACGGCACAAGCCCGGGCTAAGGTAGAGGCAGTCCGAGTGGGCATGTGTGGGCCTGTCAGCGGATACGGGACCATAGCAGGCTGCTGCAGAGGTCTGAATATGCATGCAATCCTGCCCATGGCATGAGCCTGCCCTTGGCAGTGACTAGGGCCTGGGAGAACTCAGAGGTGGTCTGAGTAGCCATGAGCAGGCCAGCTAAGGGCAGTGGAAGCCACAGCAGCTGCAGAGGTGCCCTGGCACTGGCAGTGCCCAAATGCTTGAGGCAGAAACAGCGGTGGCAGGGGGGCTGTCAGACTGACCACACATCAGGAGCACAGAGGCTATACCCACTGGACCCCTGTGATCACATCCTTCTGAGTGCTGAAAAAGAAGAAAAAAACAAAACAAAATAAAATAAATAAAAAATCTGGGTAGAATGACACCTGAGGCTAAAGGACAAGTCACATTCAATACTGTACCTAATCACTAAATTAAAGTACTGAGTCCAACAAGTAGCCAGCAATAAGAGGCAGCAGAAAGTGGATCTCAGGGGAACTTGAACTTTAAAGGAACTTACCCCAGGCAAAAAGTAGATAGAAGCTAGCCTAGAAATGCAGCTGATATTTACAATGGCACCTGGGCCTAGCAGAGGCAACCACAAGATCTGGATTGTCTGTAGCTCCAAAAAGGTTGATGAAAGCCAGTCATAGGCAGAGACCCCCACTGACCTGTGCCAGGGCCCCAGTCAGAGAGGTCCAGGGCAGGCACATCCAGCAGCCAGATAAGGAGAGCATCAGTTCAGAACTTAACAACACTTGTTAGAGTGGTAGCTTAAGGAAGGGCTCCTCACAACTGACCCAGCTAAGACATAGAAAATACCAACACAAATAGCACAAAGAATAATGATAGCATATTACAAACAACAACTGATGCCAACCCAAGAAGACCTAGAAACAACACAACTGAAAATTGGAGGCAGACAATACCAACCCTAGACTCAGTTAGCTAAACAAACAACACACCCAAAGGAAGAGTGCATACACAAACAAAATGGGAAGACAAAGAAATGCAATCCAAATGAATCAACAAGAGAAATCCCCAGGGAGTGACGTCACGGAAATGGCGCCGTGAGCAGCGCGTCCGACAGATCTCCCCAAAATCACAACAAATTTATCAACTAGAAACAGGAAAATTTATCTTCGGAGCAAACTGAAAGCAATAGGACTGTTATCACTCGAATCTGAGAGACGAGGGTGTGGAGGAAGCTACCCCAGGGACGTTCATTCAAGCCGCGAGAAAATGCGCCTGTGGTAAGTCATCCCGCACTTGGAAGCCGCCGCCGGCCACCGCCGCCAGCCTGGGTCGGTTGCAGAACGAGCAGCGAGCAGCTGCTGGCGCGCTCCCGGTCTGGTTGCAGACCGAGCATTGCAGACCGAGCACCGCTAACGTTCCCAGCGGCCCGCGCACGGGGAGCGGAAGAGGCCCCAGGGCGGTATTCCCTACTTGGGAGATTCTCTCCGCGGGCGGGGCACCTCACCCAGCCATTCAAGCTAACAATCAAGCGTTGGGGGAGGGGTGCGCGCAGGCAGCCTGAAATACCTTCGGGAGCACAGCTGCGACCCAATTACTAAAATTAACTTAACCCGTGAAATCTGCGCACCCTCGGTGCTAATTGATAAGATCTCTCTCAGTTCACCGACCCAAGACAAGAGGCGTGATATTTTTTGGTGCCTCTCGCTAAAGGGGCGGGGGCAACTTCTGATTGATAGAGCCTCCATATTCAGGGATAAACGCTAACAAGAAGGACTTGGCAGATAATAAGATCTATAGCACACTAGTCGCAAGCAGAGACTGGTGCCTCTTCTTACCGGCCAAAACAGGCTACAAAGTGTGGAAAGCCTGGGTTGAGAGGTCCAACGGAATGCTAGGCGCTGAACAATCACCTTGACAACAATTGACTCCCACCCCCGCCTGATTACACTGGAGGCCCTGACTGTCAGAGCCCTTCCCAGAGCCTTGCACTGAGTGGGGATAGAGTGGGGATTTCCCAGCTCTTTGAGCCTCTTACTCCCCAGGCAGAAGCAGTGGCAGCCTTGTGGCTGGATCGCCAGGCTGCTGGTTCGGGAAGGGGGGACTGGGAGAGAGAATCCACGAAGGCGAACTCTCTCGTCATTAGACCCTGCAGACGCCGGCAGGCCTTGACTACCAGCAAGACTAAAGCCAATTGTGTGACATTGCCGTAGAACCCCATCAATTGCAAGTCCCTGCCTGGGTGTGGCGCAGGGGCAGGGCCTGGGGTGCAGAGTCGCCGACCGGGAAGAGGGAGAGAGGAGAAGGAGGAAGAGGTTGACATCTCAAAATCAGGAAAAATCCACAGACTTTGCAGCTTGTTCCACTGTTTGTTTTTTTTTTGTTTGTTTTTTTTTTGTTTGTTTTTTTGTTTTTGTTGTTGTTGTTTGTTCCTTCTATCTTATTGCCTTTATTTCCTCCACCTCAGTCCTTCTATTCTCTGCCCATCTTATGCTTCCCTTTTCTTGAACTACACTACCCATAAGTGTTACATTTTATTTCTCTTCTTCATCCTCACCCTCCTTTGGGGTTATACTCCAGGACACTTAATTCTCACTCTCTCCTCTTTTGTTTTTTTTTGCCTTATTTTGTTTTTTTCTCTTCCTTTTTTATTTCTTCCTTCGTTTTTCTCTTTTTCTTATTTTTTCCTTTCTATTCGTTTTTTCTTTTCTCGTTTTACTTTCCTCCCATTGAATCCTCAATCACGAACAAATTAGTTAATTTGGGACTCAAGGTTTTTTTTGGCTTTGTTTTTCTTTTTCGGTTTTGTTTTTGTTTTTTTTCTGGTTGGTTTGTTTTTGTGGCATTTTGGGTCCTCCCAACCCAAGGTCTCCATTGTATTTGGTCTTTGCTCCACTTAATACAACGTATTTTTACTTATTATTTTTATTTTTTCTTCTTGATTATTCCTTTTTTTGTCCTTTTTTCTGGTTCCCTCTTGTCCCTCTCATTATATCTCTTGGTTGACCGTCACCCGCAGGCAGATCAACTTATGCTTGTCTAAGATTTTCTTCCTTTTATTTTTTTTTATTTTTTATTTATTTTTTTATTTTTTGCCCCCTTGAACTCTACACCGCAAACCAGGCCCTCCATTATAGGCACGATATTTCCCTGAGGAGGGGAGAGGAGGGAAGGAGAACAAAAAAAAAAAAAGGGGGAAATAATAAATTATTACTGCTTTTTTTTGTGGGGTGTTTTACCCTTTGTTTTTTGTTTTTTTTTTTGTTTTTTTTTTTGTTTTTTTGTTTTTTTTTTGTTTGTTTGTTTTTTTGTTTTTGTTTTTTACTTTTTACTCTTTATTAATTCTAATTAGTGCTATCAACAAGACCACCCTCAGATGCCAATAAGAAAGAGGAAATCGAATATTATGGATACAAAAGAAAGAGAGGTAACACAAATAGATGTGGAAAAATCTATGGAGAAAAGACTTAACATATTGGAAGCCTTGGAGCTAAATGACAGAAAATTTAAAATAGAAATCTTAAAAATACTCAGAGATATACAAGAAAACACGGAAAGGCAATATAGGGAGATCAGAAAACAACTCAATGAACACAAAGAATATATTACCAAGGAAATTGAAACTATAAAAACAAATCAAACAGAAATGAAAAACTCAATTCACGAGCTGAAAAACGAGGTAACAAGCTTAGCTAGCAGAACAACCCAGATTGAAGATAGGATTAGTGAAATAGAAGACAAACAAATTGAGGCACAACAGAGAGAAGAAGAAAGAGACTCAAAAATAATAAAAAACGAGAAAGCCCTACAGGAATTATCTGACTCCATCAGAAAGAATAACATAAGAATAATAGGTATATCAGAGGGAGAAGAGAAAGAAAATGGAATGGAGAATATACTCAAACAAATAATAGACGAGAACTTCCCAAGCCTGTGGAAAGAACTAAAGCCTCAAATTCAAGAAGCAAACAGAACACCGAGTTTTCTTAACCCCAACAAACCCACTCCAAGGCACATCATAATAAAGATGACACAAACCAATGACAAAGAAAAAATTCTCAAGGCAGCCAGGGAAAAGAAGAGTACAACATATAAAGGAAGGCCTATTAGATTATCATCAGATTTCTCAGCAGAAACTCTACAAGCTAGAAGAGAGTGGACCCCAATATTTAAAGCCCTGAAAGAGAGGAACTTTCAGCCAAGAATACTATACCCATCAAAGCTATCCTTCAAGTATGAAGGAGATATAAAAACATTCACAAATACAGAAAAGATGAGAGAATTTATCACGAGAAAGCCCCCACTCCAGGAAATACTAAAGGGGGTTTTCCAACCAGATTCAAAGAACAAAAGAAAACAACACCACAAGTAACAGCTCCACCAAGAACACAATAAAACCAAACCTAAACTGTGACAACAAAGGAAAAAAAAAGGGGGGGAAGAAGATGGAGATTAACAGTAGCAAAGGACGATGAAGTGCAGAAATACTTATAAGATAGGGTACTACAATGAATATGGTAGGTACCCTTTTCATTACTTAATGGTAACCACCCTAGAAAAAATCACCACAAAAACACATGACTTAAAAAAGGTAGCAACAGAGGAAAGAAGTATGGAAAACAAACAAACAGAAACAAATGCTAGAAAAACAAAAGAGAAGAATCAAACTAGATACAAAACTAACAGAAAGCAATTTATAAAATGGCAGTAGGGAACCCACAAGTGTCAATAATTACACTAAATGTAAATGGATTAAACTTACCAATAAAAAGACACAGAGTAGCAGAATGGATTAAAAAAGAAAATCCAACTATATGCTGCCTACAAGAAACACATCTAAGCAACAAGGATAAAAACAAATTCAAAGTGAAAGGCTGGAAAACAATACTCCAAGCAAACAACACCCAAAAAAAAGCAGGTGTAGCAATACTCATATCTGATAATGCTGACCACAAGACAGAAAAAGTACTCAAAGACAAAAATGGTCACTTCATAATGATTAAGGGGACACTGAATCAAGAAGACATAACAATCCTTAATATATATGCACCAAACCAAGGAGCACCAAAATATATAAGACAGCTACTTATTGACCTTAAAACAAAAACTAACAAAAATACAATCATACTTGGAGACCTCAATACTCCGCTGACGGCTCTAGATCGGTCATCCAAACAGAGAATCAATAAAGATATAGTGGCCTTGAGCGAAATACTAGAACACCTGGATATGATAGACATCTACAGGACACTTCATCCCAAAGCGACAGAGTATACATTTTTCTCTAGTGTACATGGAACATTCTCAAGAATTGACCATATGTTGGACCACAAAGACAATATCAGCAAATTTAGAAAAATTGAAATTGTACCAAGCATATTTTCTGATCATAAAGCCTTGAAACTAGAATTCAACTGTAAAAAAGAGGGGGAAAAACCCACAAAAATGTGGAAACTAAACAACATACTTCTAAAAAATGAATGGGTCAAAGAAGAAATAAGCGCAGAGATCAAAAGATACATACAGACAAATGAAAATGAAAATACGACATATCAGAATCTCTGGGATGCAGCAAAAGCAGTAATAAGAGGAAAGTTCATATCACTTCAGGCCTATATGAACAAACAAGAGAGAGCCGAAATAAACCACTTAACTTCACACCTTAAGGAACTAGAAAAAGAAGAACAAAGACAACCCAAAACCAGCCGAAGAAAGGAGATAATAAAAATCAGAGCAGAAATAAATGAAATAGAGAACAGAAAAACTATAGAAAAAATCAATAAAACAAGGAGCTGGTTCTTTGAAAAGGTCAACAAAATTGACAAACCCTTGGCAAGACTCACCAAGGAAAAAAGGCACAGGACTCAAATAAATAAAATCCAAAATGAAAGAGGAGAGATCACCACAGACATCATAGATATACAAAGAATTATTGTAGAATACTATGAAAAATTATATGCCACCAAATACAACAATCTAGAAGAAATGGATAAATTCCTAGAACAATACAACCTTCCTAGACTGAGTCATGAAGAAGCAGAAAGCCTAAACAGACCAATCAGCAGGGAGGAAATAGAAAAAACTATTAAAAACCTCCCCAAAAATAAAAGTCCAGGCCCTGACGGCTATACCAGCGAATTTTATCAAACATTCAAAGAAGACTTGGTTCCTATTCTACTCAAAGTCTTCCAAAAAATTGAAGAAGAAGCAATACTTCCAAACACATTTTATGAGGCCAACATAACCCTCATACCAAAACCTGGCAAGGATGGCACAAAGAAAGAAAACTACAGACCAATATCTCTAATGAATACAGATGCTAAAATTCTAAACAAAATACTGGCAAACCGAATACAACAACATATTAAAAAAATAATACATCATGATCAAGTGGGATTCATCCCAGAATCTCAAGGATGGTTCAACATACGCAAAACGGTTAACGTAATACACCATATCAACAAAACAAAGAACAAAAACCACATGATCTTATCAATAGATGCAGAAAAGGCTTTTGATAAAATACAACACAATTTTATGTTTAAGACTCTCAACAAAATGGGTATAGAAGGAAAATATCTCAACATGATAAAGGCCATATATGATAAACCATCAGCCAACATCATTTTAAACGGCAAAAAACTGAGGACTTTCTACCTTAAATCAGGAACAAGACAGGGTTGTCCACTCTCTCCACTCTTATTTAACGTGGTGCTAGAAGTTCTGGCCAGAGCAATCAGACAAGACAAAGAAATAAAAGGCATCCATATTGGAAAAGAAGAAGTAAAGGTATCACTTTTTGCTGATGATATGATCCTATACATCGAAAACCCGAAGGACTCCACAAAAAGATTATTAGAAACAATAAACCATACAGTAAGGTCGCAGATACAAAATTAACATACAGAAGTCCATAGCCTTTCTCTATGCCAACAATGAAATATTAGAAAACGAACTCAAAAAAATAATCCCCTTCACGATTGCAACAAAAAAAATAAAATACCTAGGAATAAACATAACAAAGAATGTAAAGGACCTATATAATGAAAATTACAAAGCATTGTTAAGGGATATCGAAAAAGATACAATGAGATGGAAAAATATTCCTTGTTCTTGGATAGGAAGAATAAATATAATCAAAATGGCCATATTACCCAAAGCAATATACAAATTTAATGCAATTCCCATCAAAATTCCTATGAGATTTTTTAAAGAAATGGAACAAAAAATCATCAGATTTATATGGAACTATAAAAAACCCCGAATAGCCAAAACAATCCTAAGGAAAAAGAATGAAGCTGGGGGCATTACAATACCTGACTTTAAACTATATTATAGGGCCACAATAATCAAAACAGCATGGTATTGGCAGAAAAATAGACACTCAGACCAATGGAACAGAATAGAAAGCCCAGAAATAAAACCACATATATATGGTCAAATAATCTTTGATAAAGGGGCCAACAACACACAATGGAGAAAAGAAAGCCTCTTCAACAAATGGTGTTGGGAAAACTGGAAAGCCACATGCAAATGAATGAAACTCGACTACAGCCTGTCCCCGTGTACTAAAATTAATTCAAAATGGATCAAAGACCTAAATATAAGACCTGAAACAATTAAGTACATAGAAGAAGACATAGGTACTAAACTCATGGACCTGGGTTTTAAAGAACATTTTATGAACTTGACTCCAATGGCAAGAGAAGTGAAGGCAAAGATAAATGAATGGGACTACATCAGAATAAAAAGTTTTTGCTCAGCAACAGAAACTGATATAAAAATAAACAGACAGCCAACTAAATGGGAAATGATATTTTCAAACAACAGCTCAGATAATGGCCTAATTTCCAAAATTTACAAAGAACTCATAAAACTCAACAACAAACAAACAAACAATCCAATAAAAAAATGGGAAGAAGACATGAATAGACACTTCTCCCAGGAAGAGATACAAATGGCCAACAGATATATGAAAAAATGCTCAGCTTCATTAGTTATTAGGGAAATGCAAATCAAAACTACAATGAGATACCACCTCACCCCTGTTAGATTAGCTATGATCAACAAGACGGGTAATAGCAAATGTTGGAGAGGCTGTGGAGAAAAAGGAACCCTCATTCACTGTTGGTGGGACTGTAAAGTAGTACAACCATTATGGAGGAAAGTATGGTGGTTCCTCAAAAAACTGCAAATAGAACTACCTTATGACCCAGCAATCCCTCTACTGGGTATATACCCCAAAACCTCAGAAACATTGATACGTGAAGACACATGTAGCCCCATGATCATTGCAGCACTGTTCACAGTGGCCAAGACATGGAAACAACCAAAAAGCCCTTCAATAGAAGACTGGATAAAGAAGATGTGGCACATATACACTATGGAATACTACTCAGCCATAAGAAACGATGACATCAGATCATTTACAGCAAAATGGTGGGATCTTGATAACATTATAAGGAGTGAAATAAGTAAATCAGAAAAAAACAAGAACTACATGATTCCATACATTGGTGGAACATAAAAATGAGACTAAGAGACATGGACAAGAGTGTGGTGGTTACCAGGGGTGGGGGGAGGGAGGACAGGGGGAGATTTAGGGGGAGGGGGAGGGGCACAGAGAACTAGATCGAGGGTGGCGAAGGACAATCTGACTTTGGGCGAGGGGTATGCAACATAATTTAATGACAAAATAACCTAGACATGTTTTCTTTGAATATATGTACCCTGATTTATTAATGTCATCCCATTACCATTAATAAAAATTTATTTAAAAAAAAAAAAAAAAAGAGAAATCCCCAGAAAAAGAACTGATTGAGATCAAAATAACCAAATTACAGGATGCAGAGTTTAAAATAATGATTGTTAGGATGCTCAAAGATCTTAGAGCAACAATGAATGGATATAATGAACAACTAAATAAAGAGAAAACAAGCATCAAAAAAGACATTGAAATCATAAAATGTAACCAGTCAGAAATGACAAATACAATATCAGAAATGAAGAATATGCTAGAAGGAATTAAAAGCAGGCTGGATGAAGCAGGGAATCAAATCAGCAATTTAGAAGACAAAATAAATGAAAACATGGAAGCAAAGCAGCAAAAAGAAAAGAGTATCAAAAAGTCTGAGGAAACTCTAAGAGAGCTCTGTGACAACATGAAGAGAAATAGCATTTGCATCATAGGGGTTCCTGAAGGAGAAGAGAAAGAAAAAGGGATATAGAACTGATTGAAGAAATCATAACTGAAAACCACCCTACATTGATGCAGGAAAAAGTCACACAAGTTTCAGAAGCACAGAGAATCTCACTAAAGAGGAACCCAAAGAAACCTACACCAAGACACATCATAATTAAAATACCAAAGCTAAGATAAAGGAAGAATACTAAAAGCTGCAAGAGAAAAGCAATCACCTACAAAAGAACCCCCATAAGAATGACATCCGACTTCTCAACAAAAACACTTGAGGCTTCAAGGGAGTAGCAAGAAATATTCAAAGTAATGCAGAATAGCCTAAAATCAAGACTTCTTTATCCATCAAGGCTATCATTTAAAGTTTAAGGAGAAATAAAAAGCTTCCCTGACAACAAACAAACAAACAAAAAAACAAAACTCAAGGAATTCATTACAAACAAACCAATGCTGCAAGAAATGTTAAGAGGCCTGTTGTAAACAGAACAAAGGGGAAAAAATCTAGAAAAAGAGGAATGTAGATTTAAAGATTAAAGTGGCAATAAACAACCAAATGTCAATAATAACCTTAAATGTAAATAGATTAAATGCTCCAATCAAAAGACATAAGGTAGCAGCATGGATAAGAAAACAGGACCCATACATATGCTGCCTACAAGAGACTCACCTCAAAACAAAAGATACACATAGACTGAAAGTATAAGGTTGGAAAAAAATATTTCATGCAAATAGAAATGAAAAAAAAGCTCGGGCAGCAATACTTATATCTGATAAAATAGACTTTAAAACAAAGGCTATAGTTTGAGACAAAGAAGGTCATTATGTAATGATTAAAGGAGCCATTCAACAGGAAGAGATAACCATTATAAATATTTATGCACCTAATATAATGCATCTAAATATATAAAGCAAACTTTGATGGACATAAAGGACAAGATTAAGAGCAATACTATAATAGTAGGGGATTTCAATACCCCACTAAAATCACTGGATAGATCCTCAAAAAAGAAAATTTACAAAGAAACAGCAGACTTATAGGACACACTACATCAACTGGATTTAATAGATATTTTCAGAACCTTTCACCCTAAGGCAGCAGAATATACATTCTTTTCAAGTGCTCATGGTACATTCTCTAGGATAGACCACATGTTAGGGCATAAAATGAGTCTCAACAAATTTAAGAAGTTTGAAATCATATCATCAAGCATCTTCTCTGACCACAATGGCATGAAACTAGAAATTAACTACAATAGAAAAAATGATAAACACTCAAACACTTGGAAACTAAAGACCATGTTATTAAATAACGAATGGGTCAACAATGAGATCAAGGAAGAAATAAAAAATTTCCTTGAAGCAAATGAAAATGAGCAAACAGCAACTCCAAATGTATGGGACACAGCAAAAGCAGAATTGAGAAGGAAGTTCAAAGCATTACAGGCATACCTTAAGAAGCTAGTAAAAGCTCAAATAAACAACTAAACCCTGCTACTGAAAGAACTAGAAAAAGAACAGCAAGTAAAGCTCAGAGGAAGTAGAAGAAAGGAAATAATAAAGATCAGAGCAAAATTAAATGACATAGAGGCTAAAAAACAATACAAAGGATCAATAAAATCAAAAGTTGGTCCTTTAAAAAGGTAAAAATGATTGATGAACCTTTATCCAGACTCACCAAGAAAAAAAGAGAGAGGACTCAAATAAATAAAATTATAAATGGCAGTGGAGAATTAACAACTGACACAGCAGAAATACAAAGGATTGTAAGAAAATACTAAGAAGAACGGTATGCCAAAAAATTAGACAACCTAGGTGAGATGGACTAACTCCATTAAATATATAATCTTTCAAAAATCAATCTGGAAGAATCAGAAAACCTAAACAGACCAGTTACACCAAATGAGATTGAAACAGTTATCAAAAAACTCCCAGAAACAAAAGCCCTGGTACAGATGGCTTCACAGGTGAATTCTACCAAACATTCAAAGAGGAACTAAGTCCTATCCTTTTCAAGCTATTTTAAATAATTCAAGAGGAGGGAGACTTTCAAACTCCCTTTATTAGGCGAGCATAATTCTGATTCCAAAACTAGGCAAAGACACTACAAAGAAAGAAAACTATAGGCCAATATCCCTGAGAACTTAGATGCTAAAATTCTCAACAAAATATTAGCAAACTGGATCCAGCAATACATAAAAAAAATAATATATCATGATCAAGTGTGATTTATTCTGGGGAGGCAAGGCTGGTGCAATGTTCAATCAATGTGATTCATTAAATAAACAAAAGGAAGGAGAAAAACCACATGATAATATTAATAGATGCAGAATAAGCATTTAATAAAATCCAGCACCCATTTATGATCAAAACTCTCAGCAAAGTGGGAATACAGGTAACATACCTCAACATGATAGAGGCCATCTATGATAAACCCACAGTCAACATCATACTCAATGGGCAAAAATTAAAAGCAATCTTCTTAAGATCAGGAACAAAAAAGGGAAATTCCCTTTCACTACTCTTATTCAATACAGTTGTGGAAGTCCTAGCCACAGTAATCAGACAAGAAAAAGAAATGAAAGGCATCCAAATTGGAAAAGAAGAAGTAAAATTATCATTATTTGCTGATGATATAACACTGTACATAGAAAACCCTAAAATCTCATTCAGAAAATTACTGGACTTGATAAATGAATTCAGCAAGGTGGCAGAATATAAAATTAATATTCAGAAATCAGAGGCATTTTATACACCAACAGTGAACTGTCTGAAAGCTAACTTAAGAAAACAATCCCTTTTACTATTACAACAACAAAAAAATAAAGTACTTAAAAGTAAATATAAACTAGGAAGTTAAAGACTTGTACTTGGAAAATTATAAAACATTGATAAAAGAAATCAAGGAAGAGGCCTGACCTGTGGTGGCGCAGTGGATAAAGCGTCGACCTGGAAATGCTGAGGTCGTTGGTTCAAAAAACCCTGGGCTTGCCTGGTCAAGGCACATATGGGAGTTGATGCTTCCAGCTCCTCCCCCCTTCTCTCTCTCTGTCTCTCTCTCTCTCTCTCCCTCTCTCTCTCCTCTCTAAAAATGAATAAATAAAAAAAAAAGAATAAATAAAAAAAGAAGAAATCAAGGAAGATACAAACAAGTAGAAGCATATACCATGTTTGTGGATGGGAAGAATAAACATCATTAAAATGCCTATATTACCCAAAGCAATTTAGAAATTCAGTGCAATTTTTATTAAAATACCAGTGACATACTTCAAAGATAAAGAACAAATATTCCAAAAATAATATGGAACCAAAAAGCAACATGAATAGCCTCAGCAATCTTGAAAAAGAAAAATAAAGTGGGTGGTATCACACTTCCTGATATCAAGTTATACTACAAGGCCATTGTACTCAAAACAGCTTGGTACTACATAAGAACAGGCATATAGATCAATGGAACAGAACAGAGAACCCAGAAATAAACTTACACCTTTATGGATAATTGATATTTGACAAAGGAGGTGAGTGCATACACTGGAGTAAAGACAGTCTCTTTAACAAATGGTGTTGGGAAAATTGAACAACTACCTGCAAAGAAATGAAACTAGACCACCAACTTACACCATTCACAAAAATAAACTCAAAATGGATAAAAGACTAAAATGTAAATTGTGAAATCATAAGCATCGTAAGAAAACAGAGGCAGTAAACTGTCTGATATCTCTTGCTGCAATATATTTGCTGATTTAACTCCCTGGGCAAGTGAAATAAAAGATAGGATGAACAAATGGGACTATATCAAACTAAAAAGCTTTTTTACAGCTAAAGACAATAAAAACAATAAAAAGACAACCCACACAATGGGAGAACATAATCAACAATACGTCTGATAAGGGTTTAATAACCAAAATTTATAAAGAACTTGTAAAACTCAACATCAGGAAGATAAACAATCCAATCAAAAAATGGGCAAAAGAAATGAATAGCCACTTCTCCAAAGAGGACATACAGATGGCCAATAGACAGATGAAAACATGTTCAACATCACTAATCATTAGAGAAATGCAAATTAAAACCACAATGAGATATCATCTCACACCAGTCAGAATGGCACTAATTAACAAAACAACACATAATAAGTGCTGGCAAGGATGTGGAGAAAAATGAAACCTCCTGCACTGCTGGTGGGAATGCAGATTGGTGCAGCCACTGTGGAAAATAGTATGGAGATTCCTCAAAAAATTAAAAATGGAACAGCCTTTTGACCCAGCCATCCCACTTTTAGGAATATATCCCAAGAACACCATATCACTGATGCAAAAGAAGAAATGCACTCCCATGTTTATGGCAGCATTGTTTACAGTAGCGAAAATCTGGAAACAGCCCGTGTCCATCAGTGGACGAGTGGATTAAAAAGCAGTGGTACATATACACAATGGAATACCATGAGGCCATGAAACAGAAGGAAAATCCTACCTTTTGCGACAACATGGGTGGACCTGGAAACTATTATGATAAGTGAAATAAAACAGGCAGAGAAAGAAAAATATCATATGACCTCACTCATTTGAGGAATCCAATGAACAATGTGAACTGTGGAACAGAATTGAGACAGAGACAGGATCAAAGGAACCAGAGGGAAAGCGGACAGATGGAAAGGGGATGTTAGGATGGGATAATCCTGGAGGGAATGGGTGAAGGATTTGCCAGGAGGGGGACAAGGGGATGTTGAGGGGAACATGGAGGAGGGGGGATGCATTCAGGGGGACACTAGAATCTATGTAAACACAATAATTAAAAATCAATTAAAAATAGTTCAAAATGTATTTATAATCAAATAATTTAAAATGAATATGGCTGTTTTCAATTGCAATAGAATTGTTATTGCAGTACTAGATAACATTTATTATGTACTTGGTTATAAACTGTTGTTTAATTATTTTGATCAGCTATTTAAGGAGGTACAGTATGGCTCTTTGATAAAAACTTATTTATATAAAGTTAGCTTCAGAAATCTAGACAGATTTCCAACCCCTTATCCAAAGTGCTGCTCAGCACTCATCTGTCTTTTTCTACTATTTCAGTTAGAGGAAGTGTTGTAATGATGTCTAAGGCAGATACAAAATGTACATATTTCTGGGTTAATCAAGCTGAAATCAGGTGCTGCACTGACCACAGAACACAAGACATTAAATTTTAACCTTCAGATATTTGGCCATCTTTACCTTACAAAAGAATTATGCTTAAAAAATTATAAGGATATTTACAATTAGCATGCGTAACTTTCATTTTAAAAAATCAAGGAATAGCTTGACCAGGTGGTGGCGCAGTGGATAGAGTGTCAGACTGGGATGCAGAGGACCCGGGTTTGAGACCCTGAGTTCGTCAGCTTGAGCGCGGGCTCATCTGGCTTGAGCAAAAAGCTCACCAGCTTGGATCCAAGGTTGCTGGCTAGAGCAAGGAGTTACTCGGTCTGCTGAAGGCCCCCGGCCAAGGCACATATGAGAAAGTAATCAATGAACAACTAAGGTGTTGCAACGAAATGATTGATGCTTCTCATCTCTCTCTGTTCTTGGTTTCTGTCTGTTAGTCCCTGTCTATCCCTCTTTCTGACTCTCTCTCTGTCCTTGTAAAAAAAAACCCAACAAGGAATAAATAAATGTGCAAAAAACAAATTAAAATAATATTGAAATGATCAGAAATAAAATTTTGAATATTGACATATTTTCTCTACATGAATGTAGAGCATAAATATAGAAACTATAAAGACTTATTTTCATAGTTAAATATATATAGGCTAATAATTTATTTGTTTTACAAATAAAAAGCAGTACCACTTGTAATATAATTATAATAAACATCTCTGAATGATTGTCAAATTACTAAATTTTATATCAAACTCACAGTAACTAACAATTTGACTGACAGGAATATTTTATCCTTTTAATTTTTTATTATTTCATTATTTAACACTTCATTTTTTTCCATCATTGTATGTTTCTAAGCATAGTAAAAAAGTATTAAAACAGAAGGCATGAAATATAGTAAATCAAGATAACTTCTAAAACATCTAAAATCCAGTAGAGGTAAAACACAGACATGTAAAAATACCCAATGAAACCAACTGTCTCAATCAAAAAAAAAAAAAAAAAAAGAATTTAAACATGGACAATACTGCACCAAAATTGTTTCAGAATATGTGTATGTTGGTTCCATTTTCTGAGCATGTTGGCAATATTCACGTGGCTTTTATACAGGAACCTTGGAGTTATTACATAGTAACTTAAGTACAAGTAAAATATTTTTACTCTCAGCTCTGGCCAGTTAGCTCAGTGGTAGAGCATCAGCCTTCCATGTGGAAGTTCTGAGTTTGATTCCTGGTGAGGGCACACAGGAGAAGCGCCCATCTGCCTCTCTACCACGCTTGCTTATCTTTCTCTTTCTCTCTTCTCTTCCCCTCCTGTAACCAAGGCTCACTTAGAGCGAGTTGGCCCCGGGGGCTGAGAATGGTTCCATGGCATCTGCCTCAGGTCCTAAAAAATGGCTTCAGTTGCAACAGAGCAAGGGCCCCAGGTGGGCAGAGCGTTGCCCCTAGTAGGCTTGCCATGTGGATCCCAGTCGGGGTGTACGTGGGAGTCTGTCTGTCCCTACCCTCCTCTTACTAAATACAAAAAAAAAAAAAAAAAGAACTTTTACTCTCAACTCCAAAGCTATCTCTATTGCCCTTTCTGAGACAATGGCACTATATCCTATAAACTCTCCGCCCCCCATCAGCTTACTTGATGTTTTGCCAGTAAAAGGCACTAGAGCAGTGGTTCTCAACCTTTCTAATGCCGTGACTCCGCAATATAGTTCCTCATGTTGCGGTGACCCCAAACCAATAAAAAATTTTGGTGGCTACTTCATAACTGTAATTTTCCTACAGTTATGATTCAGAATGTAAATACCTGATATGCATTATGTATTCTCATTGCCTCTCTTCCTCCTAGGCTTCTGTCCTCTGGCGCTTGCTGCACCCACCCACTGATGACATCAGCAAGTAGCGGACACACGTAATGCGCTGCTATGGACTGTGGAGCATTCCCCCAACTTCCCCCGCCCCCTAGGCCCCGACGGATGATGCAATCACATCTGTGCATGACCACAGGCATTCAATTTGGAATGCACGTCCATAACGGCGTGCGTTCAAGCTGAATAGCGCTGCTGCAGACGGTAGCACGGCTTCTCAGCAGCTAAAGCCATCGGGAAATATGTATTTTCCGATGGCTTTAGGCGACCCCTGTGTTTTGGTCCTTCGACCCACAGGTTGAGAACCGCTGCACTAGAGAGACAGGTCAGAAAAGGGCTCTGCTTCTGGGTTTCACAGTTTTTTTTTTCCCTTTGGCTACAGTAGAGTGGGTGACAGCAGCATTCCCTCTAGAATTCTTGTGCTATCCACCCTTCAGCAAGGTTTTAGGGCTAGTCACAGTCAAGAGTTCCTTCTCTGCCAGCCCCTGCCTGCTGACATTGGCATGGAGGTCTTCCTGCTTGTCAAGAATAGCTTGAGATGCATCCTCAGCAGTATTGGCCAGCAGACTTGGAACAGCTCTCTCCCAGAGCATCAGTGAATGTGTCTGCCGTAAAGTGTTCTGTAGTAACACTGCCTACAATGAAGTCTAACACCCATCCTGAACAAGTGCACTTGGCTCCCATGTGATTCCAGCTTTTGTTAAAATTCTTTAATCCTATGGTACATTTTATAATTTTCTTCTATCCTCTATGTAGACTATCCACAACAAATAGTTACTAATTCTGAAACTCCTCCTGGTTTCTCTCTCCTAACTCAACTGACTAATACACCTTACCACCCTGGGAGGTTCAGTCCCTATTTTCAGTATTCAGGAACTATGTTAAATTAATTATTTTGATAATAATGTGTGATCTTATTCCTGTTATAATAGAATTAGAAATAACAGTTTGTGATGTTGTAATTCATAACTTATACATAATTTGTTTTAATAAATAGCAGAAATTTAAAAATGCATATAATATGTACCTGGACACATATATTTTAAAAATTAATATAAACATAAACTTAAGTATAATTTTATAATACCAGGGATGAAGCATCAGATAAACTTTGGACTTTGACTATCATGACTATCATGTATCAAAGTAGATTTATTCTCAATAAAAAACGTACCACTCTGGTGAGTGATGTTAATAATGGGGAGGCTCTGCATGTGTGGGGACAAGGGCACTGTAGGAAATCTCAGGGCCTTCCTCTAAATTTTGTGGTGAACCTAAAACGGGTCATAAATAATATCTTAAGAAATAGTTTCACGAATATAATTGCAATGTTTCTGAAGAAACTAAGAATGAGTTTTTTAAAGATGGTGAAATTATTATTATACTAAATTTAGTTAAGTTAAAATGTCTGGTGCTTAAAAACATATGTTTTTCTTTCTAAACAGGATGCAGGAGAGTATATAGGGCCACTCAAATGATGTGTGTACAATTCTTGTCTGACTCTGAAGTTATTGAGAATCTAAAATAGAGATAATATATCATTAATTTGGTAATATGTAACAGTATTATAATGAATCAACAACTACTTAAAGTAATAATTCATATCTAAATCTGAATATTTATCATAATTTTTCTATAAAAGCATTTAAATAGTTTATATAATTTTCCACTCATTATTTTTTCTTTCTTAGATTAATTTTTGACTTAATAAGTATGAAGGCTTAAATTATATGAGTCTTAAGAAACTTACACTTTGGAAGAGAAAGTTGTGCCATTTGACCACAATGACAAATTATTTTTTCTGTAAGAGAATTTAATCCACGGTCATATACTGAAAATGGCCAAAAAATCTATAAGAAAACAAATTTCATGAGAAATTAAGTAAAAGCTTGTGTACTGATAGTAATTGTAAACAGCATGTAGGCCCACAACTGGAGAGGGTGAGGAAGCCAAGGAGGTGAGGTGACTGCTCAGTAACTGCATACAGCCCACCGGCATCCGATGAAATTAGTGATTAAGCAAATCAACCTCATAGTATATTCCACAAATTCTTGGTGACCCACCCAGCTACGCCAGCATATCCAACATCCAGAGTGTCCTAACCAACTTGCAAATGAAACAGATAAATACATTAAAAGATTTGGATATCTGCCCACTGTCCCCAGTGAAAAACATCAAAGGAAGATACAGCAGAATCACTTAGTGGCTGAGATCTCATCACTGACAAACTTTCCTAAGGTCCAGACCAAGCTGCTGAGAAAAAGAAACACTTTGTTGCTCGAGTGGGAGTGGTCTCAGTGTATCTGGTGCTTTTTCTGAAAAGAGCTCAAAAGAAAATAATCTTGTACTTAAAAAAAAAAAAAAGACTAAACCTCAAATTCAGGAGCAAGATGAGGAAATTACAATGGATGACTACTGATTTATTCCAAAGAGTCTTTATTAGGCAACTTGAAGGTGATAGTATGGATATTAATGAACTATTTAAATATTTGTTAATGACAGTTCATGAGCAAGGACCTATGATAGCATAGAAGCTAAAGTTGAAAATGCAGGGATGCATGTCCAACAAGCCAACCAGTAACTGTCAAGGAAGCAGAAGACCAGAGAACGGATTCCTGCATGTTTCTGTGAGATGCACAAGGTGTTAAAAAATATATAGAAATCTACATGGACTAACAGTGAAGAATGGAACAAAGCTCTTAATCTTTATATATTAAATGACTATATTGTAAGTATACCGACACTGGTTTTTATCTGTATGTTGAGATTTTGAATGCACTTCCATTAATATTAAACAGAACAATTTTGGTAGCTAAAAAATAACCCAGGAAAATATGCCAAATTATTATTTTCAGAGAACTAACTTTGAAGAAAAAATTTTAAAAAATAATTTTGAGTTATGATTACAGTTGGCATTTAATTTTGTTTTTGTTTTGAGTATATAGCACATCAAATGGATGTTTGTATACTTTGAGAGGGGATCACCTCATTGGGTTGGTTGCCCATCAGACACCATACATGGTTATTAGAATATTGTTCACTATATTCTCTATGTTGTGCTTTGCATCACCATGAGTGTTTTTATAATTTAAAGAACCTGGTAAAAGCATAGGATCATAGACATGAATAGACATGACCCCATGGTCGCTGGCTTGAGCCCAAAGGTCACTGGCTTGATCAAGGGATTACCAGCTCAGCTGGAGTCTGCTGGTCAAGGCATGTATGAGAAAGCAATTAATGAACAACTAAGGAGCCGCAACTACAAGTTGATGTTTCTCATCTCCCTCCCTTCCTGTCTGCCTGTACCTCTCTCTTTCTCTCTCTCTTTCTCTCACTCTTGCTAAAAAAAAATTAAAATAAAAGATGTAAAGTTAATTTTTTCGAATTTATAGTTTGTTTGTTTTTACAGAGACAGAGAGAGAGTCAGAGAGAGGGATAGATAGGGACAGACAGATGGGAACAGAGAGAGATGAGAAGAATCAATCATTAGTTTTTCATTGTGACACCTTAGTTGTTCATTGATTGCTTTCTCATATGTGCCTTGACCATGGAGCTACAGCAAACCAAGTGACCCCTTGTTCGAGCCAGTGACCTTGGGTCCTAGCTGGTGAGCTTTGCTCAAACCAGATGACCTGCGCTCAAACTTGCGATCTAGGGGTCTCGAACCTGGGTCCTCTGCATCCCAGTCTGATGCTCTATCCACTGCGCCACTGCCTGGTCAGGCTAATTTATAGTATTTTAATTTACAGTATATTTTTACACATTGGACACATTAGGAAAAGGTATTGATGTAATTAAGTAAAGAAGACAAATGGAAAAAAATAATAATTTCACAGCTCTGAAAGTTGATCAAAAACTCAAAATGACATGATTATTTAATATTGGAAATGCTGCAGGAAATTTAAATAAAAATAGAGTAATTTGAATCTTCTTATCTAGGATGCCCCTATGTCTCCCCTAACTCCTATTACAATTTTTACAATTTGAGGAAGGCTGCAAATTTCTATAGTGTTGTTGCCACAGGTCAAACTTGACTAGCAGTGGAAAGGGTTGTTAAAATGCCCACATATTTTTCAGTTCAAAGTGCCAAATACCCTATGTAATAAATGATAAAAATCCTACATTTTTAGCTCAAGGTAGTGCTCTCCATTGTGTCAAGCACAGCGCCAGCCATACCTACAACAAGAAGGCAGTAAAATGAGAGTACAACAAGAGAGATGACGTCAGCTCTCTACATGTTCTTGGCTGATAGAAAAAAAAAACGCACATGTATAAAAGATAAAAAGATAATCCAGTAAAAAATAAAAGCCAAAAGGGACTTTGAGAACTAATTTCAAAGTTATGAACATCCCCCTACACACACACCCCCACACACATACACACACACGTACACTAAATAACAGAGGGTGGAAACCATACTGACTTGAGGTATTTGAATACATTTTTAAAAATCATTGGTTGTCAACTAAGCTAGGCATATGCAGTGGAATCCCAGGTTAGCCAGGCTAAAAATATAAGTAAAGAAGAATTTTGAAAACTGAGTAAGCATACTTCAAAAGAGAAGATTCTACAGTAAAAGTATAGTAAAGTTAAAAAAATAAATCTAAGAAAGATGAAGCAGAATTTATACTTACTATATTATCAAAAATATGTACTTGTGAAAAATGAGAAAAAATGCAAAAAAAACCCCTGAAAGATGTGTTTCATAATCATGGGGAAGGAGAGAACGAGTCAATAGACTCTAACTTCTACGGGGATAAGATGTTGAATTTCTTGAAACATATTTTAAAGTAATTATTATGAGTGTACTTAAACCTAAATTATAAATAACCAGGTTCAAATACCTATATAAAATATGATGGCAGTGACAGAACAAGTAGAGAAATAAAAACTATATAAATGAATGAAATAAAAAAAGTTGAAATATACATTATATACATTGAAAAATTTGCTACATTTATCATAATTTTTGAGATGCAAAAGAAAGAATTGATAAAATTAATGATGGAATAGTAGTAACTGTTAACTCCTGAGGCTAGAGAAAAAAAGAAAAATATTAACAGAACCCTAGAGGGCTTTAGAACAATATCAGGATCAATATTGGTGTGTAGACAGTGTCTGAGAATACAGAGACAAAGAAAAGAAGAAAAATAATTTTTAAACCTAAATGAATGAGCCTGACCAGGCAGTGGCGCAGTGGAAAGAGCGTCAGACTGGGATGCAGAGGACCCGGGTTCGAGACCCTGAGGTCGCCAGCTTGAGCGCGGGCTAATCTGGTTTGAGCAAAAGCCCACCAGCTTGAACCCAAGGTCCTTGGCTCCAGCAAGGGGTTACTCGGTCTGCTGAAGGCCCACGGTTAAGGCACATATGAGAAAGCAATCAATGAACAACTAAGGTGTTGCAACGCGCAATGAAAAACTAATGATTGATGCTTCTAATCTCTCTTCGTTCCTGTCTGTCCCTGTCTATCCCTCTCTCTGACTCACTCTCTGCCTCTGTAAAATAAATAAATAAATAAATAAAAACTAAATGAATGAACCATTTTTAAAATTTTATGTTAAAAATATATAGACCCAGGTATATAAATTTATTTATGAAGAAAAGTTCTTCTATAAATTAAGTTCCATCAATTAGATAATAATGTAGAGTGTATAAACTTCATTTCTACCACACAGTATCTCAAATATGGCAACACAAAAATATAAATTCTCAATGTATTGTAAATCTAAATATAAAAATTAATAAAAAAAGATAAGCCTTAAAGAGTAAGGTAGCGGATCATCTTCACAAATTTTCACTAACTTCCGAAATACTTGAAAAAAATCACTAACACCCAAAATGAGATATTGGATTATGGTAACATTAATAAATTCTGGTCATTAAAATACTCTAATGTGAGAATAAAAATGTAAGTAACAGTCCAAAGAGCTATTTCCACCTTACAAATTCAAAAAAGAGTTCATATCCCAAATTTAACAATGTCTAGGAAAGAAAATAATAGACAATATACAGGAAAAATAGTCAAGAGACATGAACAATCTCTTCTTATTCTCACAATAGAGAATTTCATAATAATTTCTGCCTAGAAAGATGTATTCAATCTGTCAGTAATCAGGAAAATGCCTATTACTGTCATAATAATACTTTCATATCATGATCAGAACTTATAGCACTAAAATTCATGATAGTACCAGGTTTTGGATCATGAAATTATTTGAAAAAATGTGTATTTATAAAAGACATAAGAAATTGCTATAATAATCCAATAAATTTGGCATAAGCATATATTTATGACTCTGCACTTTCATTCTGAAGAATAGTGGAAAAATTATAATGATACAAATATACAATTATAATAATTTTTTGTATATTATAAATGTAATATTTATACTGTATAAATAGGATATGTTATATGAAACATTCTTATTATATATTATTATAAATGTAAGAAAATATTTGAAAAACTTCATGAACAAGAATTTTCATTAAATAACAATCTATAATACATTAAAAACAACAATATTCTAGGCCTGACCTGTGGTGGCACAGTGGATAAAGCGTCGACCTGGAAAAGCTGAGGTCGCCGGTTCAAAACCCTGGGCTTGCCTGGTCAAGGCACATATGGGAGTTGATGCTTCCAGCTCCTTCTCTCTGTCTCTCTCTCCTCTCTCTCTCTCTCTCTCTGTCTCTCTCTTGACCTCTCTCTCGCCTCTCTAAAAATGAATTAAAAAAATTTAAAAAAACAACAATATTCTAAATGGAATAGATTTAAAATGTAATCTATATGCTATACAGCAGTGAAAATGAACAAACTACAAAAATGCATTAATATGAAAATTCTCACTGTGCATTAATGTCATAAAATATAAATAAAGTATAGAGTTAAACAATGAAATATTAACATCCTTTAAAATAAATAAACTATAAATATATACAAAAGTATGACTGAATTATAAAATAAAAACTAAAATAATCCTCTTAATAAAATTTTGGAAACATTTAAAGTCTTAACATTTCTTTCTGCTGCTTTGTTTAATATATAGTGTTTCCTTTATTCCTCCTACCTCAATGCCCCACTCATATTTCAGGCTGGGACCTACTCCTAATTTAGAGCTCTCTTTCCCCCTTTTGCCAACTTCTATTATGAATTTACCTTTGCTACCCAGCTTAGTGTATCCCAAAGTTCTCTTTACTACGCCACAGTTGCAGAGCTCCAGGGAAAAGCACCCTGGTCTCATCTCTCCAGGCAGTGGAGAACAGAAGCTTCATCTCCACACATGCTGCAGATGGCTTTTCCAGTCTACCTGAATCATTACCAGCTAGAAGCAGCGGTCATTGAGATTTGGACGTGAGCTCCAAAGTATAGAATTGTGACAACAATTCCAGTGTCATGCAGACTCTTCCTGGATGTGGACTTTTCCTGGACTCCTGCTCCTTGTGACAGCTCTTAATGGACTGAACTGGGGTTGGGTTGCATTTGCAGGAATTTGGAATGGTTTTGGTGCCAACTTGGACTTGGTAAACATGTTAAGGACACTACTCTTTTATGGATTCTTGTTGTATTGGCCAAGAGTTTGCTTAAAGGCTTTAATCACTGTAAAAAAAATAAATAAAATAAAAAATATAGAAGACTGGATAAAGAAGATGTGGCACATATACACTATGGTATACTACTCAGCCATAAGAAATGATGACATCGGATCATTTACAACAAAATGGTTGGATCTTGATAACATACACGAAGTGAAATAAGTAAATCAGAAAAAAACAAGAATTGCATGATTCCATACATTGGTGGGACATAAAAACGAGACTAAGAGACATGGACAAGAGTGTGGTGATTGGTGGGGGGGGAGGAGGGAGAAGGGACGGAGGAGGGGGAAGGGCACAAAGAAAACTAGATAGAAGGTGACGGAGGACAATCTGACTTTGGGTGATGGGTATGCAACATAATTGAATGACAAGATAACCTGGAATGTTTTCTTTGAATATATGTATCCTGATTTATTGATGTCACCCCATTAAAATTAATAAAAATTTATTTATAAAAAATCTTAACATTTCTTTTTTATTATCTATGTAGAGCAGGCTAGAGTTCTCAGAAGTACATGCCAAAATGGTCTCAGTCCAGGCTTTTCTTACAGTAGTAATATAATAAAAATTGTTGAAATATCGTAACCAGTTCTTTGGACAACAACCCCAATGATATGCTGAAGAAAGATTATAAGTAATTATCCAAAATTCATTTGTACTTTTAGAAATAAAAATTAATTTACACAGGTATAGACACATTTGTGCAGAACATATGTATACACTTTCATAGGCTGATTTGTATAAAAGAAAACACACTCACAAGGAACAGTTAACCGTTTACTCCCTAATGTATGTGCCCATACAAAGCAAACACAGAAATAAAATATCCATTCTGTATGTGTCCTGAATTTCAATGAATGAAACTACTGTTGTAGAATGCCAAAATTTTTTTGAGCAAATCAGCAACAATGGGTATGGTAATTTTAAATGAGTATTTTTTATATTGTTGCATAAAAGCACTGGTTTTAAAACTCTGTATTTATAAACATTCATTGCCTAATATTATAAATTATGTCCCCCCAAAAGCTATCATTTATGATTACTTTATGTCAAATACAAAGTATAAACTACACTAATATTAGTACAGAGAAAATAACTATGTATTCAATACTTTTCTGGATCTTTATTGTCAAGGAAGGATCTTTCTCCTCCAGATTTTCATTAGCTGAAAAATAAAGTAATTTTTATGAAAAATTAATATTGATCTAAATAAATAATAATGCTTTTGTTTATTAATTTAAAATGTGGTTTATTGTCTAAGATTAGAATAATTTGGACTAAAATTGATTTTACCAAGAAATATTAATGAAGCAATAATAATTTAGGGTAAAAATATTTCAAAAACCCAGAGAATAAAACTTCACTTTCTCTACAGCATTTAGATTAACCAATCTCAAGAATTCATATTTCTCAATAATGTGTTCAAAATCATGCCTTCAGTTAAAAATCAGAATATATGTATATGATATATGTGAACATATATGTACATGTATTTAAAAACTATTCTCTGAAATCATTCTGATATTTATACCTTGGATAAATTCAGTATAACCATTCCACACTTAGTCTATATGCATACTTTTAAATGAGACTTGTATTCTATAATATTATGAAATATTTAGAGGCACTGATGGACATAAAAGTGAAAAGTTCCATATAATATTACAAAAATTTACTTACAAGGAATAACAGCTATTGTTACCACAATGTACATGAGGACTCCTAGGATCCCAGAAATGGAGGTGGGAATCGCCCTCTCTGGAGGTGATGGGGAATGTGCAGGAAGAGAAAGGAAGCACTGAGAAAGGAGAGGAGGAGACAATTGTTAGTTTACACAGAGAGAATCACATACAGACACCGGACCTCAAACTCAAACCTACCACTGTACTCTTTCTTACAGAATATACCACTGCATTTTCAGAAAATATAATGCCCCATGAGTTATTGGTCAAAGACCACACCTTACAACAATACCTGCATAAAATTAGTCCTCATCTTTCATCTTGAATACCATATTACAACTTAAAGATGAAATATATGTGAGCTCCTTTCCTACTGTTCCCCCACATCACTGCACCCCATCTGCACATCCTAGAACATTTACAGTATGTCTATTCAATATATTAACCTTCCAAGTCATGCTTGTCATTTCTTTAAAGACCCTATAAAGCATTTTGAAGATTTAACTCTGCATAGGTTATTTCCTACTTAGTTATAGAAAATGAGTTTTTAGTGCCCTTTAGTTTACTTGTTGTCTTCTTGACTCATTAATCAGATTCAGTTCTGCATAAGTTATTTCTTGATTATTCATGTCTGCACCTGAGTAGTGTTGTGGGACTGTGTTCTAAGATAAGTGTACTTGTGAGTAATGATATATATAGTAACAAGATCCTCGTGTAGAAAAACTGTATGGGATAGACTATATTACCATTCATTTTTCAGTTGAAGAATCTAAAATTCTGGTTTTAAGTTTCTTAAATCTGCCTGACCAGGTGGTGGCACAGTGGATAGAGCATTGGACTGACAAACAGAATAACCAGGTTTCAAACCCCAAGGTCATGGCTTGAGTGTGGACTCACTGGCTTGAGCACGGGTTCACTGGCTTGAGTGTGGGATCATAGACATGACCCATGGTCACTGTCTTGAGCCCAAAGGTCACTGACTTGAAGCCCAAGGTTCCTGGTTGATCCCAAGGTCACTGGCTTGAGTAAGGGGTCACTCACTCTGCAGTAACATCCAGTCAAGGCACATATGAGAAAGCAATTAATTAACAACTAATGTGCAGCAATGAAGAATTGATGCCTGTTATCTCTCTCCCTTCCTATCTGTCTGTCCCTATTCATCCCTTTCTCTGATTCTCTGTCTTTGAAAAAAATTTTTATTTTAATTTTTAGACAAGTACCTTATGGTAGCTGTAACTCATAATATTTCTGCATTTGACAATATATTATTTGTTCGAGCAGTACAATGCAATAATTCAGTAATGAATAAAAAATATCATAAGTCATAACATCCTCATTAATTAAAATTGAAAGTACCATAGAATCCAGCATATATACTTTTTGGGTATACAGTCAAAGAAAATGACACAATTATATTTGAAAAGATATGTGTACCTCCATGTTTATTGAAGCATAAGTCACCATATATAATGTATGAAAGCAACCCAAGTGTCTTCATGGGTAAGTGCATAAAAAATGATAAACATACACATAATGGATTATTATTCAGTCATGAGAAAAATAAATTTCTGTTATTTGTGTCAAGGAGGAACCTGAAGACGTTTTGCAGAGTGAAATAAATGAGACAGAGAAAGACAAGGACTGTATGGTATCAGTTATATGTGGAATTTAAAACGATCAGATTGGTTGGAAAGCAGTTGCTGGGGGCTGAGGGTGGAGAAAATAGGGGAGGCTGGTAATAGAGTCAATCTTTCAATTATAAGATAAATAAGGCCTAAGGATATAATGTATTACATAGTGACTACAGGTAATAATCCTGTATTCTATAATTAAACTTTACTAAGAGATATAACTTGAATATTTTCCCAAAAGGGGAAAAAAGTAACAAAATAAGTCCCAGATTATAAAAATTTCAATTGATAAGCAACCCTGCTGAATATGAAAAGTTCTAAATAATATTCTATAAATAGTTACAAAATTGTCATGGGAATATAAACCATAGAGAATATAGCTAATAATATTGAAATAGCTATATATGGTAACATGTTAGTATAGACTTATTTGGGAATCTTTTATGAGTTGTATGAATATATAACCACTATGCTGTATATCTGATACTAATATAAAATGATATTGAATATCTACTGTAAAAAATGAAATCTCATTTTCAAAAATTAAAAAAGAAATTCTATAATACGGTTTTATTTCATTTTCTCTTTTTTTCTTTTTTTCTAGATGAGAGGAGAGGAGGTAGACGGATTCCCACATGTTCCCCGACCGTGATCCAACCGGCAACCCTTGTCTCAGGCTGATGCTGTACCTATCCGGGGCCATGCTTGCAACAGAGCTATTTTTAGTGCCTAAGGCCGAGGCTCCATGGAGCAATCCTCCAAACCCAGTCTGTTGCACCCGAACCAATTAAGTTATGGTTGCGGGAAGGGAAGAAAGAGAAAGAAATAAAATAAATATTTCTGGTGTAAGCCAAGAAACATTAAAATATAAGATTTTAGGAAGTAATAAATGATGCATGAAAACATTTTGAACAAAGTATTGAGGGATTGAGAGTCTCATCTGTCAAAGGGAATTGCAATACTACTGAAATACAATCAGAATGTTATATTTGGATGAAAACATTAGGCTGGGTGTGAAAACCATCAATGTTAACAAATTTGCTCCTAATCATCACAAAATATAGTCTTTCTTATGGCTGCAAGGATATTCTCCATTTCCCATACCTTGTTTCTTACTTCTCTTTTTGTTACTTATGCTGAATATCTGTGAAGGGTAGAGAGGTTCAGACAAATACTTCAGTCACTATGATGCTGCTTGTCAGTCATTTTCTATCAGAGACACAGCTATTGAGATGAACAAAGATTTAACTATATACACTAATTTCCCCAACACTGTCTCAGAAAGTCTGATTATTTTTATTTGAAAATACTGGCTTTGATTAATGAATTACCTGTTCAGACTTCTCCTGATCATTTAGTTTAGTGACTTCTCCTCAGAAGTATGATGACTTCTGTTTGTCTCTCCATAATGATAATTGATACTTTAAATTAGAGAAAAATGTTTTCCATCATGATATAATATTTCTATTGATTTGTTAAGTAATTTATTTAAAATACAAAGAAACATATCTAGCAATATTGAAATTATGTAAGGAGCAATGTGGCTATACAAAGCATGTGGGTATTTTATATTTTGGCTTCTAGAATTTCCATAACTCATACATATGGTCATAACTACTGGTATGCTACTCTTCCCCACATGATCCCCTGGGTATTATTAAAGTTTAGAATATTTTTTTTTGGTGAACATACATTTATTCCCTCTGAAAATTCAGAGAAAAGTACACTTTGAAGACAATTAGTAAGGTTGGCCATGTGTCTTTTTTGAAAATAAAATGTGATTGTGAAGGTAACAGTTTATGAGTTCCGAGTACATACATCAAAAAACACTAATCACTGCTATAAGAAGGTCATGTGCCAGACAGAAGATTGTTCAGAGATTAAAGTATATAAAAAAGATCTGAACTGAATCTGTGGTTTGCAGCTAAGCACACATTTGCCCAGCCTTGTTAAATGAAAACCAACCAAACCACAAATAAGAATAAAATATAATAGAATGAAATAAATGTTTAAATGTCATTGTAACTGTGTTGCCTGTAGCACAACTTCAGCAATTAGATACTGCTACAAAGTATGGATTGTAAGAAACAATGTTGAATATTGACATATTGCCTTTATGTGAATATAAATAACTATAGACAATATAGAAACTACATCTATATTCAAAGAGATAAATGTATATGACAATTTATTTTGCAAAGAGTGCACACCCACATGTAATTGAATTATGGTAATAATATCTTTGAATGACTTTCAAATTATTAAAGTTAATCCCAAATTTTCAGTAACTGACAGTTTGACTCACAATATTTTATCCTTTTACTTTTTATTCTTTTCATTTTTGGTACTTTATCTATTACATCAAAGTTTGCTTTTAAGCATAGTCATTAAGAGTGTCAAGCAGGGAGGCAGAGAATTTAATAAACAAAGTACTTCCAAAGTATCTAAACTCCAGAAGAGGAAAACATGAACATGTAAAAAATATCAAAGGACACTGATTATTTCCCAATGAAACCACTCATTTCTACCAAAAATGAATCTAATCATTGACAATGCTGCACCAAAATAGATTCCAAAAATGTTTATGTTGGTTCCATTCTTTGAGAAAGTGAGGCATATTAAAATAGCTTTTATATAGAAACCTTGGGTTGTTACATGATAACCTTGATTGCCAATTAAGAATATCCTATTCTCAGCTCCAATTCTATCTTCATTGCCCTTTCAGAGACAATGTCACCAGGTCTTATAACCTTTTTTCCTATCAGCTCACTTGATGTTTTGCCAATAAAAGGCAATGAAGAGAAACGTCAAAAAAATGGTCTCTTCTTCCTGCTTTCATAGTGTTTTCTCTCCTGTGGCTACAGTGGGGTGGTGGACAGCTGCCATGCATGCAGGTAGTGCTTATGGTGTCCACACTCCCACATGTTTTTGCAGCTAGTTACAGTCAGTGTTCCCTCTCCTCCACCCCTGCCTGCAGACACTGGCAGGAGATCTTCCTTCTTGTCAGCACAGCTTCAGAGCTTCAGATTCATCCTTTCCAATATCAGGCACAGACTTGGAACTGCTCCAAGAAAACAGGTCTACTGTATAGTTTTCCATAGTGAACTGTCTTCTGTGAAGTCTAACACTCAAGCTAAAGAAGTGGACCTGGCTTCCGTGTCATTCCACTCTTTGTACTCTTCTTTGACCTGTGGTACATTTTATAATTTTCTTCTATGTCCTCTCTGTAGGTTATCCCTCAAAATAGTTAATACTTCTTCTTTTTTTTTTGTATTTTTCTGAAGTTGGAAACGGGGAGGCAGTCAGACAGACTCCCGCTTGTGCCTGACTGGGATCCACCCGGCATGCCCACCAGGGGGCAATGCTCTGCCCATCTTGGGTGTTGCTCCGTTGCAACCAGAGCCATTCTAGCGCCTGAAGCAGAGGCCATAGAGCCACCCCCAGTACCCGGGCCAACTTTGCTCCAATGGAGCCCTGGCTGCCAGAGGGGAAGAGAGAGACAGAGAGGAAGGAGAGGGGAAGGGTTGGAGAAGCAGATGGGCGCTTCTCCTGTGTGCCCTGGCCGGGAATCAAACCTGGGACTCCTGCATGCCAAGCCAATGCTCTACCACTGAGCTAACCAGCCAGGGCCAGTTAATACTTCTTTAAATCAAATATCTCATGGTTTCTCTCCGGACACGACAGATTTATACACATTATCACTTTAAAATGTTCGTCCTCATTTTCAACACATAAGGGTTAGGTCAAATTAATTAATTTTGAAATATGTGTGATATTATTCAGTTTATTGTAAACTAAGAACTAAAGTTCTTGATATTATAATGCATAATTTATACATGATTAATTTTACTTTTTAGCAGAAGTTTTAGAAAGGTATAACATGTACCAGGATAGATATATTTTTTAAAGTAATATAAATATAGATTTAAAAATATTCTACAATCTCAAGGGTGAAGAATCAGACAAACTATGAGCTTTAAATGTTATGATGTTTCAAAATAGATTCATTCTCAATAGCAAATGTACCACTCTTGTGAGTGATGCTGATAACAGGGAGGCTCTGCCTGTGTGGTGACGGGGAACACAGGAAATCACAGTAGCTTCTTTTAGTTTTGTTGTGAACCTGAAAATCATCTCAAAGTGATGACCTAAAAATAGTTTTACAAGTGTAAGCACATAGTTTTTGAAGAAACTAACACTGCTATTCAGAGCTGGTGAGAATATCATTGTACCAAATTTATGTAATCTAATATGCTTGGTGTTTACAAACATAGGTTCTTTTTTCTGAACAGGATTTAGAAGAGAGCATGGGTCTTCGAAATCCCACATATGTACAATTCTTGTTCAAATGTGAATTTTTTGAGAATCTGAAATACAGAGATAATATATCATTAATCTGGTAAAATATAACTTAATATTGTAATTAATCAAGTTTATTTAGAGCAATAGTTACATATCTAAATCTGAATATTTTTCATAATTTCTTTAAAGAAAAGCTTAGTTTATTTCCATAAGTTTTCACACAGCATTTTTTTCTTTCTCAGATTAATTCCTAACCTAGGAAGCATGGAGGCATAAAATATATGAGTGTCAAGAAACTTACAATTTGGAAGAGAAAGTTGAGCCATTTGCCTGTACCCATAAATTATTATTGTTTCTGTGGGAGAATCCAAGCCATGGTGATATTTTGAAAATGCTCAGAAAATTCTATGAGAAAACAAATTTTATGAGAAATTAAGTAAATGCTTGCATACGGATTTGAATTTGGAAACACAAAGTAAGCCTGCAGATGGAGGAGGAGGAGGAATCCTGTGTGGTCAAGGTGACTGCTAAACAAACTGCACACAGCCCACCAGCATCTGATGAAATTAGTAAGAAAAAAATGATAATCAACCCACATCTGATGAACTGGTGACTTATCAAATAATCCAAGTGTTACATCCAAGAATTTTTGGTGACCCACCCAGATCGCCCATCATATCCAATATCCAGATGATCACACAATGTTTTGTAGAAATACAGAGAACTCTGAAGCAACATGCGACATCTTAAGATTCAAGTGAATTGAGTCAACAGCTGTCACATAAGCATCAGTATCCCAAGCAACTTGCCAAAGAAACAGATAAATACATGAAAAAGTTTGGACCTCTGTCCACCACCCTCATTAAACAGCATCAAAGGAAAATACAGAATGATTGCTTACTGGCTGAGATCACATCCCTGACAAACTTTCCAGAGGTCCAAAATAAACTGCTGAAAAAAGAAAAACTGATTGTTTCTCGAAGGGGAGCCAGTTCCAGAGTATCCTCAGATTTTCCTGAGGAGAGCTCAAACATAGGAATCTTGTATCCTGGGAAAGCACACTCATCCTGAAATGCAGGTACAGGATGAGGAAATAATAAAGGATGTGTTCTGCCTTGATAAAGAGATGTTCTGTTACTAGGCAGCTTGAAGCTGATATTATGGGTATCAATGAACCATTTAAAAATTTGGGAATGGCAACTCATGATGAATGAGATATGATTGCATAGAAGCCAAACTCAGAATAGGGATGCATGTCCACCAAGCCAACCAGCAACTGTCAAGGGCTGCGAATATCAGAGAAAAGTTTCCTGCATGTAGCTGTGAGATGCACAAGCTGTTAAACTGATATGGAAATCAACAACGGGGTTAATGAAGAAAAACTGAACAAAACTCTTAACCTTTGCATTTTAAATGACTATATTATATTTATTTTTATTCTGGGTTTTAACTTTTTTTAAACTTTTGAGTGCAGTTTTGGTAATATTAAACAATGAGAATGATTTCAGAAATTAATAAATTTACATCAGAAGAAAATGGCCAAATTAGTATTTTCAGAGAACTTATTTTGAAGGTCAACTTATTAAAAAAATTCTTTTTTGTACAGGTAGCTTAAATTTTGTTTTGCTTTTTGGTGTGCAGCATATTGAATGGATATTCATATAACTTGAGAAGTGTTCACACCAATAAGTCTAGTGCCCATTGCATGCCATTAATGATTATTAGAATATTGTTCACTATCTTCTCTGTGTTGTGCTTTCCATTGTTGTGACTGTTTTTGTAACTGGCAATTTAAACACAACTTTTGAGTAAAAGTTTCAAAACCTAAAAGCTTTAATCTGTTCTTCACTTTCATACATTCTGTACCATTCTTCATTAAATAAAGAATTAGATATTTCCCAATTAACTCATTTATCTCTTTAAAACAATTTTGTTTTAATGCACTATTCTGAATACTGTAAAATGAATTATCTTTCTTTATATTTTGTATTTAATAATATTCTTACTAGCAATTTGATAGCGCAAGTAATATTTTAATGGCAAGCTATAAGACTTCAAATGGGAATAAATAAAATATTAAGTAACTATGAAATTGTGCATTTGCAATGAAAATAAAGATAATTTTAAGAATGAGAAAAGCAAATAAAAGTTAATTCTTTCTACTTTGTAGTCTTTCAGTTTACAATATATTTTTACACATTGGACATATTAAGAAAATATATTGGTTTGATTAAGTGAAGCAGACAAATGGACAAAATTAACAATTTCACAGCTCTGATGAAATACTAACAATAACCTATGATTATATTATTGGAAAAGCAGTTAGAAATTCAAGTAAGATTAGAGCCAATTTGCAATATCTTGTCTAGGACTGCACCCATGTTTCTTCCATCCTCATCTCAGCTCACTGAGTAAGAATAATAATTTTTACAATTTGGGGAAAGCTGGAAATATTAATGGTGTTGCTGTCACAGGGAAAACTTGATTAGCAGTGGAAAGGGTTACAAAATTGCCCACTACTTTTCAGCTCTGAGTGCTGTATGCACTAGGTAATAAAAGAGGAAAACCATCTGTTTCCTAGTTCAAGGTTGTGCTCTCCATGGTGTCAGGCATAGTGTCAGCCATAAATATAACAGGAAGGTACTAGAAATGAGAGTAAAGAGAGATGACATAAGCTTGCTACATGTGTTCAGCTGAAAGAAAAAATGTGCACATGTATAGAAGAAACTAAGATGATTCTGTAAAAAAGAACCAAAGGGACTTTGAAAACTTGACTTCAAAGTTACTAGTACTTCCCTACATACACACGTGCGCACGCACACACACATACACACAAGTACATCAAATAGCAGAGAGCAGAAGCCATACTGACTGTAGAAGGCATAGAATACATTTTAAAAATCATTGGTTGTCAACTAAGCTATAGGTATACAAGGGAAATCCCAGGTAAGCCAGATTAAAAAAGCAAATAAACAATAAGAATTTTAAAAACTGAATAAGCAGAATCTCAAAAGAGAAGATAAATCTAAGAAAGATGCCGATTATATATTTGCTACACTATATTATCAAAAATATATACTTACAAAAAATTAAAAAACATGCAAAGTAACTGAAAAAAATCTTCCATATCCAGGGAAGAAAATCTGTCAATAGAATCTAAATTTTATTGTGATAAGATGTTGGATTTATTTGAAAAATATCTTAAAGTAATTATCATAAATATATATTTGTATATAAATGATAAAAAAACTATGTTCAAATAACTATATGATAATCTGATAAGAGTGACAACAATTAGAGAACTAAACAGTATATTAAAGAATCAAATAAAATATGAGTTGAAAAATATGTTTAAAAATTTACAATATTTACATAAATTTTGAGATTCAGAAGAAAAAATTATGAAATTAAAGAGAATAATAAGAATGATTAATTACTGAGGATAGAGAGAAAAAGAGAAGAAAATTAACAAAGCTTCAGAGACATTTAGAATGGTATTTGGAAAACCAAAACTGGTGTAAATACTGTCTGAGAACACAGAGGGAAACAAACAAAAAATTTTTGAGATACAAGAATGAACTTCTTAAACTTTATGTTAAAAATATATAAACCTATGCATATAAATTTATTTATAAAGAAAATATCATCTGTTATAAATTATATACACTGCTCACAAAAATTAGAAAATATTTTATCGCTTCATATTCATTTTGAAATATCTCCTAATTTTTGTGAACAGTATATATCAATTAAGCAATGATGTAGAAAAATATAGTCTTCACTTGTACCACACAGTAACACAAATAACACATCACAAAAATATAGGTTTTCAATGTATTAGAGTCTTCAATATGAAAGTCAATAAGAAGAAAAGATAAACCCTAAAGTATAAGGTAGAAGATTATCTTTATAAACTTTGACTAACTTTTGAAATAGGTCCAAAGTAATCACTAACACCCAAAATGAGATATTGGACTATGGCAACAATACTGTATTCTGGTCATTAAAAGACTCCAATATAAAAATAAAAATGTAAGTAAAAGTCAAATGAACTATTTCCAACTTAGAAATTCAAAAAAGAGCTCATACACAAAATACAATAACTTCTAGGAAAAAATAACAGGCCACATACAGGAGAAATGGGTTTTTATAAAATAATTATTCGTAATGCCACACATTGAAAAACAACCATATTCTGAGTAGAATAGATTTAAATGTCATGCATATTTAAATGTCATGCATAATTTTCATAGCAGTGAAAATTAACAACAAGATAAATGCAGTATTATGGACAAATGAAAAAATATCTTATGGGAGTTGAAGAAGACACATAAAATGTATAATAAATCATTTCCATTATATAAAGTTTAAAATAAAAAAGATAGTTTGTAATAAAACTATCAGAACCATACCTAAGTGAGGAGGGGGAGAAGCTATGAGAGGGTGCACAGGAGTGGGGCCTACGCAACTGGCAACTTCTGCTTCATGATCTGATTTGTAATTACATGGGCCTTCTCAGTTTGTGATTAATCTGCACAATCATGATATCTTTAGTTTTCTTGATGTATGGTAAAATTAAGTAGCAAAGTTTACTTTTAAAAAAAAGCATTTATAGCACCATGGTTGTCTATGAAAAGCAAAAACTGAAAATTATCAAATAAGCAATAAAGGCATAAAATATAAATAAAATATAGAGTCAAACAATAAGATATTAATAGCTTTTAAAATAAATAAACTACAAATAAATACAAAAATAGGAATGATTTCTACAAATATAGACAAAATTAAGCTGGTAAATAAAATATTGAAAACAATTAGAATCTTACCATTTCTTCTTCACTATCTATGTAGAGCAGGCTAGAGTTCTTAGAAGCACAGGCCGTCAGACTCTCATTCCAGGCTTTTCTTTCAGTACTAATGTAATAGCAGTTGTTGGAATACAGTAACCACTCCTTTGGACATTGACCACAGTTATATACTAAAGAAAGATCATGAGTTAAGATCCAAAAACATTTCAAATTTAAAAAAATTTAAGTTGCACATGCATAGACATATTTGTGCAGAACATACACACACACAAACACACATACAGATACTTTCACCGGCTGGTCCATGTAAAAGCAAACGCACTCACACACACTCACAGAGAAGGGTCTACCTCTTATTCCCTAATCTATGTGCTCATATGAAGCAAATGCACAAACAAAAATATCTACTCTCTATATGTCCTGAATGTCAATGAACAAAACCACTTTGTAGAATACCAAAATTATCTTGAAAACTATCGGCAACAATGGTTATAGTGATTTTAAATAAATGTTTCCTCATATTATTGCATGAGAAAATACTTTTCTTTACTAAAAAATATGAACATTTATTGCCTAGTATTATAATTTATGCCCCCTTAATAAAACATTATTTTGACTGCCCTATGCTAAGACAAATACAAACTATACTAACATAGAACTTAAAAAATAATGATGTACCTTCCTGGATCCCGGTTATCAAGGAAGAGTTAGTTATTCTGCTCCAGTGTTACATTGACTAGAAAAAAAAAGTAATATAAAAAATGTAATATTGATCTAAAAAAGAAACTTTTGTTTCTTTAAAGTATAGTGTATTGCTTAGGATTAGATAATCTAGAATAAAATTTATTTTGCCAAGAAAAATTAATGAAACAATAAAAATTTAGAGGAAAGACACTTTAAAGCCTAAAGAACCAAACTTCACTTTCCCTCATAATATTTAAATTAACCAATCTCAAGAATTAATTTGTATTTTCAATAATTTGTCTAAAGCATGCCTTGAGTTATAAAGTTACAATATATATGGATATATATGATATGTTTTTAAACTACTTTCTAAAAATTTCCTGATATTTATAGCTAAAGTAAAGTCTGAATAACATTCTACATTTATCTAAATGCACACTTCAAAACGAGAGTTATGATCCATAATATTATGAAATTTAGTGGCTTTGAGATATAGTAAAACTATATCCTTAAATTTTTAGAAACTTACAGGGCACAAAGTGCATCATTCTTACTATAATGTACAAGATAAGGCAGACAACTCCCAGGATCCCAGCAATGAGCTTCTCTGGAGGTGATGGTGAACCTGCAGGGAGAGAAAGGGAGGTGATGGAGACATTGTTTAGAGAGTTTACATGTGAGAGAACCCACATGCACTGGGAATCATATACATAATCTTGAATATCTAACCCCATCGACCACTGAAATCTTTCTCTTAGAATATACCATTGCAATTCCAGGAAATATAATGTGCTATGTGTTGCTGGTCAAAGACTGCACCTTCCAACACTTGAATAAAATTAGTCTTTAGATTTCATAATAGAATCCTGTATTCTAACTTTAACCTCTGAAATCACAAATGAAAATATGTGAGGTAATTTTCTACTCTTTCCTCCACCTCTGCACACCATCTGCACATCATAAAACAATTATACTTTGTGTGTAATACAATGTGTCACATTTGCGGTGGTCATTCTTGTCATTCTATTGAAGATTTTGAGACGCATTTTAAAAGTCTATTCCCACTACTTGACTGGTGGTTGCACAGTGGATAGAGCATCAACCTGGGAAGCTGAGGTCTCAGGGTTAAACCTGAGATCGCTGGCTTGAGCATTGTATCATCGACTTGAACCCAAAGTCGCTGGCTTGCAGCTCAAGCAAAGGGTCACTGGCTTGGCATGAGCACCCCAGTCAAGACACTTATGAGAAGCAATAATGAACAACTAAAGTGATGCAATTGCGAGTTGATGTTTCTCATCTGCTTCCCTTCTTGTCTGTTCGTTTCTCTCTTCCAAAAGAAAAAAAGAAAAGAAAAGAAATAAGTCTATTCCCACATAGGATATTTGCTATAAAGTTAGTAAAATGGAAATTTTCATGCCCTTACCTTTCATTTGCTGTCTGCTTGTGCTCTTAGCCAGATTCAGTTCTGAGTAGTTTTCTCATTGAATAAAGAAAGTTACCATTTCTGCTGTTGAGTAGTATCAGGGAGGGTGCCTATGATTACAATACTTAAAGTAGTTAACAAATGATTTAAATAATGACTATCTATAGAATAGTCAATGTGGGTGGAGTCTAAGATATGCAACCATAATCACTTTGCATTTGATCAATGTGAAGTCTTGTTCTATTTTAGAGATTCAAATCCGTCTCATGATAGAATAATAGTTCTTATAATGATATTCTCTGTTTGACATGTTGTTATAGGTTGAAGAAGTGAGAAGTTTAAGTTAGTAAATAATAAAAAAGGCCACAATAATAATAATAATATCATTATTGAAGTCAGATTCCATTGAAACATTTTAAGACTGTTATAATAACTGTAAAAATTGCAATGCTATAAATATCCACTAATTTTTGTATCCACTAATGTATATAGATTGAGTGTTTCATAGTAATGAGGAATAGTAGTTTTAGCACACACCTGTGCCTCAGTTTATGAACAATATAGATTCTATAGATTTGAATATATTTAGGTACATTTATGCAAAAAATGTCAAAATAAATTCTATGTTAAGGTAAACACCTGTCTAAGTTTAATTTAATAGATAAATGTACTTGTTCCAGCTTACATACAAATACAACTGAAGAACAAACTACAGAAACTATATCTTTTGTAACCTGGGGACTGCCTGTATAATGCAATAAATTAATTCTATTTAGTCACTTACATTTATTTATTAATAGAACATATGAGGTGTCATCAAATGAGATTTATTTTGAATGATTGTGGAGTTCTGAGAAATCATTAAAATTTAATGGAATATTTTATGTGTTGAAAAATGTTATACAAGGCACTAGTTATTCAAAATTGAATAAATAATAAAAGCTATAAAATATTAAAGGATTTTTTAAAAGTACTCACTTTACACAAGTAACTTGCAAATTATTTAGTGGTTAAAATATGAAATCATAAAATGATAAATGTGTGGAACATCTATGGAGGAGCACTGTCGGTAAAACTTCCAGAAAGATCCTATAGCTTTCAGTCAGTAAAGATTACGTTAGTATGTAGGCAGATGTAATAAGTCAGATAACAGAACTATTTTAGGTAATGGAATTTAAAGATTTAGTAGGTCTGCAGTCTGTGAGATCTATAATACATTCTGGCTTTAAAATTTCTAATGTACAACCTTTAATATTATTTAGTGTCCAGAAACCTAGTTTACCAATCAAAAGTAGAAATAAAAATATGTAAAATACATACATGACTATAAAACTGTTCACAATCTGACATTTATAAACTATCAATATGTTGCTCATTTGAACTATTTCAACACAATTGCCATTTCTGATTCATACCAGACAATGCAACATAATTCATTCCACAAAAGTCTCTTATCAGTGTGGCATCTCTTTCTACAATGTTTATTCAATTTCTAAAATATCTTCTGATTGTTTATGTTTAAGTTTAAATAAACATTTTACAAAGACTACTAAATCCTGGTTTTAATTACGAATTGAACAGCTTTATTTAATCAAAGTACGTGCATGAGAAACTATGTTTGACTTTCATGATTTAATAAATTCATTTTAAGAATCTATTTTTAAAGTCTTGTTAAATATAAAATAATACACATTTATAATTATATTGATTAAAAAATCTAAAGTTACTTGTTTCTTGTCTTGATGCTTTCAAGATTTCATTTAAATTATACTGATATTCAAAGCCAAGTACCACCTGTGTGCATGCTTTTTGGTAATTTACAGGCAAAAATTTGAACATTTTAAGATATCTTCCAAAATATTTCATATTATACTCTTTTAACCCTAAATTGTACAAATAAGGACACCAATATTTGATTTGGTTTGATTGTATATTAATTATACTTCAGTTGGATCACATCTAACCTTTGCAATTTCCCATTAAATAAATTGGGCCAGTGAAGAAAGAGGAGAGGAGAGACACATACCTCTGGGAGTCAGAAAGCCAGGCATTCTTTTCGGGGAGACCAGGGTGCTCCTGTAAACAAACAGAATCTGTGGTTCAAAGGCTGCCCTGTGAAGACTGACAGTGAAGCAAAAGTAAAGAAAAGTAGATTTCTCATCACTGCGTCACTTAAAGTTTGGACAGGAAATTCTTACACTTGGGCAATTTTGAAGTTGGCTTATCTGATACACACCTTCAGAATATAGGACACTTTGAGCTTCTAGTGCATCATTTAGTCAGTCCATTGGTAAGAGCCTCTGAGAAAATTATTTTCATATTCTAAAAGATACCCAGGAAAAAAGACATGACCTCCTTGTTGTTAACTTACTTCCATCTCCAAATCACACACAACTAAAACTTAGTCCTCATTTAGAGTATTTTGGATAATTTCGTAGTTCCCCCTTTCATTTTGGGAGGTAACTCCACACTGCTTTTAACAGTGGCTGCACAGATCTGCATTCCCACCAGCAGTGCATGAGAGCTCTCTTGTCAACATCCCCACCAGCACTTATTTGTGGATTTACTGATGATAGCCATTCTAATGGGTGTGAGGTGATATCTTACTGTTTTTTTAATTTGTATTTCTCTGGTGATTAGTGACATTAAACATCTTTTCATATGTCTATTGTCCATCTGTATGTTTTCTTTGGGGAAGTGTCTATTCAGTTCCTTTATCCATTTTCTAATTAGTTTGTTCGACTTTTAGTATTCAGTTTTATAAGTTCCTTATAAATTTTGGATGTTAAGCACTGAGATGTATCAGGAAATAGGTTCTCCCATTCAGTAGGTTGTCTTTTCATTTTGTTAATAGTTTCCTTTGCTGTGCAAAAACATTTTTGTTTTGATTTAGTCCCATTTGTTTATTCTATTTTTTTGTTTCTCCTGCCCAAGGTGATATCAGGAAAAATATTGCTAAAGGAAATGCCCAATATTTTATTTCTTATGTTGCCTGATGACCCTGCAATTTTTGTGCTGGGAATATATCCAAACAAACTCAAAACTCTAATTTAAAAGTTTATGCACTCCTATACTTATTGCAGCATTATATATAGTAGCCAAGACATGGAAGCAACTCTTGTGCCCATCAGCACATGAATAAATAACAAAGTTGTGATACATTTACACAATGAAATACTACTCAGCCATAAAAAGAAGGAAATCTTACCTTTTGTGACAGCATCAATGTACCTGTAGATTATTATTATAAGAAAATGTTCACTAAGCCAGTCAGAGAAAGACTGGTGATTTCATTTATATGTGGAGTCAAATGAACAAAATAAACTAAGAACTAAAATAGAAACAGATTCATAGATGCAGAGAACATACTGACAGGTGTCAGAAAGGAAGGATGCTAAGGGCTGGGTGAAAAAGGTAAATTAATTAAGCAGAGAAAAAAACTCACAGACACAGACAACAATATGGTGATTACAAGAGAGAAAGGGAGCCTTGACCAGTCAGTGGCGCAGTGGATAGAACATCGGATTGGGACATAGAGGACCCAGGTTCAAGACTCCAATGTCACCAGCTTGAGTTGCAGGCACATCTGGTTTGATCAAGGCTTAGCAGCTTGATCCTAAGGTCACTGGTTTGAGCAAGGGGTCACTCGGTCTGCTGCAGCTGCAGGGTCAAGGCACATATGAGAAGGCAATCAATGAACATGTAAGGTGACACAACAAAGAATTGATGCTTCTCATCTCTCTTCCTTCCTGTCTGTCTGTCCTTATTTGTCCCTCTCTGTCTCTGTAACAACAACAAAGAAAAGAGTGAAAGAGGGGGAGGGTGCAGAAGAGGGTACAGAAGGAATAAATGGTGATGGATGGAAACATGACTTGGAGTGGTGAATACACAGTGCAATATACAAATGAAGTATAATAGAATTTTACATTCAGTGGAGTACAGAGAACAAATGTTTGGTGACAGAAAATGACTTGACTTTGGGTGATGGGCATACAACACAATCAACAATTCAAATACTATAAAAATGTTTACCTGAAACCTAGGTACTCTTAAAGATCAATGTCTGTCCATTAAATTTAATTTCTACATTAAAAAATTAATGGTACACCCATAACTATAAAATTGTATTAACCAATGTCATCCTAATATATGCAGTTAAAAAAGAAAAGAAGAAGCTGAGCTATGGTGGCACAGTGGATCAAGGGTCGACCTGGAATGCTGAAGTCACTGATTTAAAACCCTAGGCTTGCCCGGTCAAGGCACATATAGGAGTTGATGCTTCCTGCTCCTCCCCCTTTCTCTCTCTCTCTCTCTCTCTCTCTCTCTCTCTCTCTCTCTCTATCTCTCCCTGTCTCTTTTCTCTAAAATGAATAAAAAAAATAATTAAAAAAATTTTAAAAAAGAAAAGAAGAAAGTCTATAAAAAGAAGCTGTATCTTATATGTTTAACTTCTACCTGCAGGCAATGTTGTTAAATCCTGGTATAATTTACTTTTATTTATACTTTCATTATATTATTTTTAGTATAATGGAAATAATCTAAATTCATAATCTCATTACAACAGGTATTCAATTGTATTTGTCGCAAAAAATTTGAAGAATTAGTACATTTTCAATTGAAGGTAACTATCACAAATATTAATCCCAAACTTATTTTCTCAATCTCACTGCTTTAGTTTTTAAAATTGTAGCTTTTAATTTTATTATATTTGTAAGAGTAATTTGCATTTTCTCTGATAAAAATATATGCCTCTGTAAAGAATAAAACATTAAACAATATTATACTATATAATAAAGTAAGAGATTGAAATATTAAATTACTACTCATTACATTATTCATTAATTCATGTTCTCATCATAATTAGTTGTCTGTATTTTGATAGAAATATTTTGTGTAAATGACAAAAACCCATGTCTAACTACAAGAGGAGAAAACAAATGCAATTTTTAAAAATTCTACTTCACCAAAACTAGGGAGGGCAGAAAAAGCAGACTTTGAAAAGACAAGTTAAATGACACATGAATATCAGAAGAAATAAAGCTTTAAATCTAAAGTCTGTACCTGACTTGTGTTGGTGCAGTGGATTAAGCATCGACCTGGAATGCTGAGGTCACTGAATTGAATCCTAGGGCTTGCCCATTTAAGGCACATATACGAAACAATTATTTCTCCCTCCTCTTTCTCAATCTCCCTCTCTTTCTCTCTCTCTATCTCTCTACCTTCTCTCTAAAAATCAATCAATAAAAATTTTTTAAATTTAAATTATCTAGTGAGAATCAAATAGAATTCTTTCCAACCTTCTCATATAGTATCAGAAAAAGGAAAATGTTTATTTATCATGGGTAGGTAAATTAAAATAGAAAGTATTACATGATCCAGAAATTTACCTTCTGGGTACATATCCAAAGAAAATGACATGATTATTTTAAAGAGGTATCTGTACTCCCATGCTCATTGAAGCATTCTTCACCATTATTAATTCTTTACCATAATTACAGCTACTTCAGTGTCTTTAGTGGATTATTGGACACAGAAAAAGCCACAGGCATACACATGAAGAAGGGACAGTTATTCAGCATGAGAAAAAGAAGCGTCTGTCATTTGTGACCAGGATGAACTTGAAGGCATTTTGCTTAGTGAAATTAGCTAGACTGAGAAAGACAAACACTGCATGGAATCATTTATATCCGTTATTTAAAAATATCAAATTTGTAGAAATGTGCCAAGGTCTGGGAGTAGAGAAAGTAAGGGGTGGTTGGTAAAAAGGTATACACTTTCAGTTATAAGATAAATAAGGCCAAAGGATCTTTATGACTATAGCCAATAACACTTTAGTATATAATTGAAATTTACTAAGGGATAGAAATTAAAAGTTCTCACAAGACAAAGAAAGACAAAACAAACCCCAGATTGTAAAAATCTCAATTGATATGCAACCCTAGTGAATATGAGAAGTTACAAAAAAAGACTATAAATTGGTAGTTAAGAAAGTGTAATGGGGATATAAAGCACAAGGAAGGTAGTCAATAATATTTAAATAGCTATATATGGTGCCAGGTTGGCATCAGACTTATTTAGAAATCACTTCATCAGTTATATAAATGTCCAACCACTATGTTGTACATATGAAACGAATAGAAAATAATATTGAATGTCAACTGTAATTAAAAAATAAAATAAAATTGTATTTGCAAAAGATAAAAATGAATTTCTATAATGTGGTTTTATCGTAATCTCTAAGTGCAATTTTTGAAAGCTTAAAGAGCAATGTCATTTTTTATACCTGTTACATTTTGAGATGTATAATTGAGGTCAGAAAATTATGGGATGAAACTATGGTCTTAAAAACATGCACTTGAGAGCCAAGGCTAGCAGCTGTTCCTTGAGTGGGATCCTCCTGAAAGGGCAGGGCAAAAGCTCAGAAACAGGCGGAGACCCGCAGCTGAGCAAAGGTGCTCGCCAGTGCCCTCAGGACTGAGCTTAACGTCACATACAAGGGCGGGGCAAAGGCCAAGGCCACCAACCCTTGTGCACCCGAACACATGAACACAGCCACTCCCGTGAAGAGAAAATGCGGAGGCAGAGAAATATAACACAAATAAACCAAGAGAAATCCCCAGAAAAGGACCTAAGTGAATCAGATATAATCAAACTACCAGATGCAGAGTTTAAAATAACGATTGTTAGGATGCTCAAAGATATTAGAACAACCATAGATGGCCACTACTAAAACCTAAATAAAGAGATAACAAATATAAAAAAGGACATTGAAATAATAAAAAAAGAATCAGTCAGAAATGACAAATACAATATCTGAAATAAAGAATACAATGGAAGGAATTAAAAGCAGGATGGATGAAGCAGAGAATCGAATCAGTGAGTTAGAGGACACAATAAATAAAAGCACAGAAGCAGAGCAGAAAAAAGAAAAGAGACTCAAAAAGTCTGAGGAAACTCTAAGAGAGCTCTGTGACAACATGAGGAGAAATAACATTCGCATCATAGGGGTTCCTGAAGAAGAAGAGAAAGAACAAGGGATAGAGACTTTGTTCAAACATATTATAGCGGAAAACTTCCCCCAATTAAGGCAGGAAAACATTTCACATGTTCAGAAAGCACAGAGAACTCCATTAAGGAGAAACCCAAAGAAACCAACACCAAGACACATCATAATCAAAATACCAAAGCTAAATGATAAAGAGAAAATATTAAAAGCTGCTAGAGAAAAAGACTATCACCTACAAAGGAGCCCCCATAAGGATGACTTCTGACTTCTCAACAGAAACACTTGAGGCCAGAAGGGAATGGCAAGAAATATTCAAAGTAATGCAGAACAAGAACCTATAACCAAGACTACTTTATCCAGCAAGGCTATCATTTAAAATTAAAGGAGAAATAAAAAGCTTTACAGACAAAAAAAAACTCAAGGATTTCACTACAACCAAACCAAGGCTGCAAGAAATGCTAAGGGACCTGTTGTAAACAGATCAAAGGAAAAAAAGAATATAGCAAAAGAGAAATACAGTTTTAAAGAAAAAAAATGGCAATAAACAATTACATATCAGTAATAACCTTAAATGTTAATGGATTAAATGATCCGATCAAGAGACATAGGGTAGCTGCGTGAATAAGAAAACAGGACCCATACATATGCTGTCTACAAGAGACACACCTTAAATCAAAAGATGCACACAGACTGAAGATAAAAGGATGGAAAAAAATATTTCACGCAAATGGAAATGAAAAAAAAGCTGAGGTAGCCATACTTATATCAGACAAAATGGACTTTAAAACAAAGACCATAGTTAGAGATAAAGAAGGTAACTACATAATGATAAAGGGAGCAATCCAAAAGGAAGATATAACCATTATAAATATCTATGCACCTAATATAGGAGCACCTAAATATATAAAGCAGACTTTGATGGACTTAAAGGGCGAGATCAACAACAATACTATAATAGTAGGGGATTTCAATACCCCATTAACATCATTAGATAGATCCTCAAGAAAGAAAATTAACAAAGAAACAGCAGGCTTAAAGGACATATTAGATCAACTCGATTTAATAGATATCTTCAGAACCTTTCACCCTAAAACAGCAGAATATACATTCTTTTCAAACGCTCATGGTACATTCTCTAGAATAGACCACATGTTAGGGCACAAAAGTGGGCTCAACAAATTTAAGAAGATTGAAATCATATCGAGCACTTTCTCTGATCACAATGGTATTAAACTAGAAATCAACCACAATAGAAAAATTGAAAAACATTCAAACACTTGGAAACTAAATAGCATGTTATTAAACAATGAATGGGTTAACACTGAGATCAAAGAAGAAATTAAAAAATTCCTAGAAACAAACGATAATGAGCATACATCAACTCAAAATTTATGGGACACAGCAAAAGCAGTCCTGAGAGGGAAGTTTATAGCATTACAGACATACCTCAAGAAGCTAGAAAAAGCTCAAATAAACAACTTAACCCTGCATCTAAAAGAACTAGAAAAAGAACAGCAAGTAAAGCCCAGAGCTAGTAGAAGGAAGGAAATAATAAAGAGCAGAGCAGAAATAAATGACATAGAGGCTAAAGAAACAATACAGAGGATCAATGAAACCAGGAGCTGTTTCTTTGAAAAGGTAAACAAGATCGATGAACCTTTAACGAGACTCACCAAGAAAAAAAGAGAGAGGACTCAAATAAATAAAATTAGAAATGAGAGTGGAGAAATAACAACTGACACAACAGAAATACAAAATATTGTAAGAAAATACTATGAAGAACTGTATGCCAAAAAACTAGACAACCTAAATGAAATGGACAAATTCCTTGAATCATATAATCTTCCAAAAATCAATCTGAAAGAATCAGAAAACCTAAACAGACCAATTACAACAAATGAGATTGAAACAGTTATCAAAAAACTCCCAAAAAAGAAAAGTCCTGGGCCTGAGGGCTTCACAAGTGAATTCTACCAAATATTCAAAGAAGAACTAACTCCTATCCTTCTCAAGCTATTTCAAAAAATTCAAGAGGAAGGAAGACTTCCAAACTCCTTTTATGAGGCGAGCATAATTCTGATTCCAAAACCAGGCAAAGACAACACAAAAAAAGAAAATTATAGGCCAATATCCCTGATGAACTTAGATGCAAAAATCCTCAACAAAATATTAGCAAACCGGATCCAGCAATATATGGAAAAAATCATACACCACGATCAAGTAGGATTTATTATTGGGAGGCAAGGCTGGTACAATATTCGCAAATCAATCAATGTGATTCATCACATAAACAAAAGAAAGGAGAAAAACCACATGATAATTTCAATAGATGCAGAAAAAGCATTTGATAAAGTCCAGCAACCATTCATGATCAAAACTCTCAGCAAAGTGAAATACAGGGAACATACCTCAACATGATAAAGGCTATCTATGAGAAACCCACAGCCAACATCATACTCAATGGGCAAAAATTAAAAGCAATCCCCTTAAGATCAGGAACAAGGCAGGGGTGCCCCCTTTCACCACTTTTATTCAACATAGAAGAAGACAGCCTCTTCAACAAATGGTGTTGGGAAAACTGGACAGCTACCTGCAAAAAAATGAAACTAGACCACCAACTTACACCACTCACAAAAATAAACTCAAAATGGATAAAAGACTTGAATGTAAGCCGTGAAACCATAAGCATCTTAGAAGAAAACATAGCCAGTAAGCTCTCTGACATCTCTTGCAGCAATATATTTGCTGATTTGTCTCCACAGGCAAGTGAAATAAAAGACAGGATCAACAAACGGGACTTTATCAAACTAAAAAGCTTCTGCACAGCTAAAGACAATAAGAACAGAATAAAAAGACAAACTACACAATGGGAGAATATATTTGACATAGCATCTGATAAGGGGTTAATAACCAAAATTTATAAAGAACTTGTAAAACTTAATACCAGGAACACAAACAATCCAATCCAAAAATGGGCAAAAGAAATGAATAGACACTTCTCCAAAGAGGACACACAGATGGCCAACAGGCATATGAAAAAATGTTCAACATCACTAATGATTAGAGAAATGCAAATTAAAACCACAATGAGATATCACCTCACACCAGTCAGAATGGCGCTCATCAATAAAACAACACAGAATAAGTGCTGGCGAGGATGTGGAGAAAAGGGAACCCTCCTGCATTGCTGGTGGGAATGCAGACTGGTGCAGCCACTGTGGAAAACAGTATGGAGATTCCTCAAGAAATTAAAAATCGAACTGCCTTTTTACCCAGCTATACCACTGTTAGGAATATACCCCAAGAACACCATAGCACTGTTTGAAAAGAAGAAATGCACCCCCATGTTTATGGCAGCATTGTTCACAATAGCAAAGATTTGGAAACAGCCCAAGTGTCCATCAGAGGATGAGTGGATTAAAAAGCTTTGGTATATATATACTATGGAATACTACTCAGCCATAAGAAATGATGACATAGGATCTTTTACAACAACATGGATGGGCCTTGATAACATTATACTGAGTGAAAGAAGTAAATCAGAAAAAACTAAGAACTATATGATTCCATACATAGGTGGGACATAAAGATGAGACTCAGAGACATGAACAACAGTGTTGGGGTTACAGGGTGGGGGGAGGAGAGGAAGGGGGTTGGGGGAGGGGAAGGACAAAAAGATCATAGCTTTTCAGCATTTGCCATGTTCCCCCCTTAATCTGTGGACAGACAGAAATATTTACGTATGGTGTTCCCAACTGCTGTCTAAGGGACAAATGCTGATAAAGTGTTTCAGCAGTTCCTCCTTCTTTGGGGACTTGTATGTCAACATAGAGCTCCATGCTTCATGGGACATACTCGAGCTCACTCTATGCTCCCTGGAGCTTTAGCACAAGGATGCACCCCCCTTTTTTTGTAGTATTTTTTCTTTTATTTATTTATTTTTTGTATTTTTCTGAGGATGGAGATGGGGAGGCAGTCAGACAGACTCCTGCGTGCATCTGACTGGGATCCACCTGGCATGCCTACGGGGGGGGGGGGGACGCTCTGCCCATCTGGGGTGTTGCTCTGTTGCAACCGGAGCCATTCTGGTGACTGGGTCCGGGGCCGTGGGGCCATCCTTAGTGCCCGGGGTGGCTTTGCTCCAGTGGAGCCTTGGCTGTGGGCGGGAGGAGAGAGACGAAGAGGAAGGAGAGGGGGAGGGGTGGAGGGGTAGAGGGGCGCTTCTCCTGTGTGCTCTGGCCGGGAATCGAACCCGGAAATCCTGCACACCAGGCCAATGACTCCGACGTGTATACCATATCAGGCTTTTTACTTAAAAAAAAATAAAAATTTACATTTCTTCTGAATGCTGATGAACAGGAGACACTAAATCTTTTTCATCTGCAAACTACTACCTTCTTTATTGCATCTAGCTAATAACACTGTTTTGTCTTTTTCCAAAAGGCCCCAGATATATGGAAAAGATTTATATGGGCGGATGGGGATCCTCAAACCTCTCAGCGAGATCTTCTGAGAATGGCTTTTAAGATACCTAGAGGCAGAAAAAGCCCAATAGAGATCAGAAGAACTACCAGCTTTTAGGATACACCCTTAAAGGCTCCAACGCCCCAAAGGGGTCTCATAGGATGCCATCTGGGTCCTGCTTCAATAGTGGAAAGCAAGGTCATTGAGCTAAAGCCTGCCAGGCTTACACGCCTCTGCTGTGAGGAAACAGGGACACTGGAAGGTGGGCTTCCCCCTCGCTCCTCTAAGGGAGGGTTCAGTCTCTTCCAGCTCTGCTCCAGCCACCTATGACCTAACCTTGCCCAGAAGGCTGGGGTTTGCCACTGAAGGCTGAAGGTGCCCAGGGCCGTCGGCCCCATCTATGACACTGTGGACGAGCCTGGGGTGTTTCTTCCGAGAAGCAGGTAAACTGATCTCAGTTGCACAAGGGCCACTTAACTATGTTTTGCCTGAATAGTCAGGTTTTTTATTCTTCCCTCAAAGATCTCTGTTGTGGGTGTTGATAGTCCTATTTTCTGCTGCTTTGCTTAATATATGGTGTTTCCTTTATCCCTCCTACCTCAATGCCCCACTCATATTTCAGGCTGGGACCTACTCCTAATTTAGAGCTCTCTTTCCTCCTTTTGCCAACTTGTATTATGAATTTACCTTTGCCACCCAGCTTAGTGTAGCCCAAGGTTCTCTTTACCATGCCACAGTCACAGAGATCCAGGGAAAAGCACCCTGGTCTCAACTCTCCAGGCAGAGGAGAACAGAAGCTCCATGTCCACGCATGCTGCAGATGGCTTTTTCCAGTCTACCTGAATCATTGCCAGCTAGAAGCAGCGGTCATTGGGACTTGGACATGAGCTGCAAAGTATAGAATGGTGACAACAATTCCAGTGCCATGCGGGCTTTTCCTGTGGGGAGCTTTCCTGGACTCCTGCTCCCTGTGACAGCTTCTAACAGACTGAACTGTGGTTGGGTTGCATTTTTCAGGGATTTGGCATGGTGATGGGGCCAACTTGGACTTGGTGAACATGTTAAGGACACTACTCTTTTATGGATTTTTGCTGTATTGGCCAAGAGTTTGCTTAAAGGCTTTTAATCACTGTAAAAAAAATAGAAGACTGGATGAAGAAGATGGGGCACATATACACCATGGCATACGATTCAGCTAGGAGAAATGATGACATCGGATCACTTACAGCGGAATGGTGGAGTCTTGGTAGCATTGTGCGGGGTGAAATAAGCGAATCAGAAAAAAACAGGAACTGCAGGATTCCATACATTGGTGGGACATAAAAGCGAGACTAAGAGGCATGGACAGGAGTGTGGTGGTTACGGGGGGTGGGGGGAGGGAAGGAGGGAGAGGGGGAGGGAGAGGGGTACAGAGAGAACTGGATGGAGGGTGGCGGAGGACGATCTCTCTTCGGGTGATGGGTATGCAACAGAACTAAATGACAAGATAACCTGAAAATGTTTTCTTTGAATGTATGTACCCTGATTTATTGATGTCACCCCATTAAAATAAAAATTTATTTATAAAAAAAAAACAAAACAAAAAAACATGCACTTCATTAACACAAAAGAAAAACCAACACAAACAACTTTTCCTAAGAATGTGCTATGCTCGTTACTTTGAGAAAAAAAAATGTTAGTGGAAGTTTTGTTATTTTGAGAGAATAAGGCTAAATTATTTAAAGTTTTAAGCTTAATTATCATGACATCAGTTTTTAATTTTCTGAACTAGAAAAACAAGGAAATGTGTTTATGGCATCAAGGAGATTATTTTCATTACAGCATTAAAGAGAGAAACAATAATCTAACTAATGTTTTAATTTTGTAACCAATTGCCATATCTGGTTAAATTAGTCTGAGATGAATTGTCTAGGAAATACTCAAAATGAAATGATCAAGTCTCAGGTATCACATACATTGCCGTTATTTTTGCAATTCTTTGTCTCTCTGTTCCTAAACTATGAGAATCTGTAAATGTTATAGGAATGTGAAACACAAATATCATTATATGTGGTATCAAATGTACAAAATAGATTAACAAAGAATGTAGATACAGACTCCTAGAAATGGAGAAAAAGCTGACAGCTGTCAGAGAGATCGGGGTTTGAGAGGCAGGGTAAAAACAATTGAAAGGATAAAGCGAAGAAAAACCTCATGGACAAAAATAGCACTATGGGGATTACAACAGGGAAAGGGGTGCAGAGTGAGGCAGAAGAGGGTAAAGAGGATAAATGGTGAGGGAAAGAGACAACTGGGTGGTGAATACACAATATAATGTGCACATGATGTGTTATAGGGCTGTATATCTGAAACCTAAATAATTTTATTAACCTATCTCTCCCCAATAAATTTAATAAAAAGTCAAAAAATAAAAAAGAAAGAAAAGCTTGGCCTTTTAAAAATTGAACTATAAATAGTGCAGAATCATCATTCAGTGTGGTCTCCACTTCTTATGAAAATAATACAACAGTGTTATTTTTTTATTTATTTTTATTTTTTACAGAGACAGAGAGAGAGTCAGCGAGAGGGATAGACAGGGACAGACAGACAGGAGCGGAGAGATGAGAAGCATCAATCATTAGTTTTTCCTTGCGTGTTGCAACACCTTAGTTGTTCATTGATTGCTTTCTCATATGTGCCTTGACCGCGGGCCTTCAGCAGACCGAGTAACCCCTTGCTGGAGCCAGCGACCTTGGGCTCAAGCTGGTGAAATTTTGCTCAAACCAGATGAGCTCGCACTCAAGCTGGCGACCTTGGGGGTTTCAAACCTGGGTCTTCTGTATCCCAGTCCGACGCTCTATCCACTGAGTCACCACCTGGTCAGGCAGTGTTATTTTTTTTAACAAATCATATTGACAAGTGCTGAATGTTATGAAGTAACTGTGCAAAGCATTTTGGGCCATTTTAAAGCAAATAATAAAACAAATACATTATCAACTATATAAATTGTGAGTCTATGTCTTGAAAAAATGAGGTAAAAATAAGATTTGCCTCTAAATCAAATTAAAATTTTGACATTTCCAAATTTGATGTTGTTAAGGAAATCACAGTCTGACTATGGAAATTCATACTATAGTCTCTGTACAAACTGTAAAACAGCTGGATAACCTACATGTAGAAGAGATCCTATAGTTTTACATCATCAGATACCTTGTGGATTTTTACATGGCTTGTGGAGTTTTCTATCCCTTTTTGGTAGAAATTTTAGTTAACAGGCATCTTTACCGTAAATCTTTTTTGATACTTGTATATATTGTTTGTGTCATTTAAATTTTATCACTCTGTATTATTAACACCTAAAAGAATGAAAGACTTCAAATTTTGGAAAGAATAAAATATTCAATGTTGATCAAATTTAAGTATGCAAAAAGTGATATACGTATAACTGTGTATGAGTTAACTATTTGGAAATAATTATCATTAATCTCTAATAAAACATGTTTACTTGAGTATTTTGATAGTTATAATTTAAAGTGTTAAGAATGTTAAAATATTTGAAATGTCATAGGGAGATGAATTCTAGTTTGCTTTTGATTTTATGCCAGCATATTTTACCATCTCTTTGATAGCTTTCATATCACACTGGCAGCATTTAACAGGTATATGTTTGGAAGTGAGTTTTCACAAACACCCAAGCACATTATTTCCAATTACAATGATACTCAGACAAAAGATTTGGACGTTAGCCTGTTCTTTTTACTCATTTTCTAGAATCACATGCCCATAACCCCTAAACCCCAAATTAATGTCTACTACAGCCAGTGAATATGACCTTAATTAGGAACAGGACCTTTGCAAATATAATCAAGTTAAGACGAGATCATACTGGTATAGGATGGGCTTTAATGATACCCATGATGTCCAGAAGAGGGACATTTGGACACAGAGACAGAGTCACACAGGGAGAAGAATGGGATGATAGAGGCAAAGACTGAAGCAATATGTCTATAAGCCAAGGAATGCCAAGGACGCAGAACTACATCCCAAACTAAGAGAAATGCATGAGACAGTTTCCCCTGGAGTCTTCAAAGTGAAGCAAGCCCTGTTCATACCTTTATTTCAGACTTCAAGCCTCCAGAACTGTAATAGAGTAAATATTTTTGGTATGCACCAGAAAAAACTAAAATATATAATATTAAGAAGTAATAAATGTTGCATAAGAACATTCTGAATAAAGTGTGAGTAGTTGCAAGTACCTTCTACTGTTACAGGGAACTGTAATTTCATTGGGATCCATTGCAAATGGATATATTTGGACAGAGACATGAAGTTGGTGTGAAAACCAGCAATGTTGACAAATTTGCTCCTAATCATTACAAAATATCAGTCTTTGTTATGGTCTCAATGAGACTTTCCATTTCTCACATCTTATTCTTATTTCTCTTTTTGTCATTTATGCTAAATATCTGTGAAAGGTAGAGCAGTTCAGACAAACTCTTCAATCACTATGATGCTGCTTGTCATAGTTATTTTACATCAGAGAAGTAGCTGTTGAGATAAACAGAGATATACTTTTATGCACAATAATCACCCTTTCCCAAATCCATCTCAGAAAGTCTAATTACTCTTATTAGAAATATTGGCTTTGTTTAACTAATAACTTATTCAGATTTATTCTCCTGATCATTTAATTGGTGACTTCTCCAAAGTTTGATAATTCTTGTTTGTTACTCTATAATGATAACTGGTACTATAATATTGAGAAAATCTTTATAATATTTCTATTAATTTGTTAATTAGTATAATTAAAATACAAAGAAACATGTCTAAAAAAGGTACAATTGTTTGAGAAATCATGTGAATGTAAAACAAATGTGGATATTTTATATATTGAATTCTGGAATTCCATATCTTATAAGATGGTCCTAACTCCTGGTACATTACCTTCCTTTCCACATGTTCCTATTGCTATTATAGTAGCGTAGATTGTCTGTTAGTGAATCTACATTTCTTCCCTTTGACTACTATGAGAGGAGTACACTTTGCAGACCATTAATAAGGTTGGCCATGTGACTTCTCTGATAAAATCATGTGATTGGGAAGGTAACAGTTTTTGAGGTCTGAGCTCAAGCATTAAGAAGCACATTTCTGTTACACACGCTGAGAGTTGCTAATATCTGCTACTAGAAGGTTGTGTTCCAAGTAGCCTACTGTTCAGAGAATGAAATACATAAAAAAGACTTGATTTAAATCTGTGGTTTTGACCTAAGCATACACACATGCCTGAAAACCAACCAAACCACAAATGGGTAAAAGAAAAATGAACAAAATAAATGTTTGGTTTTAAATGTCAATGCAACTGTGTTGCTTATAACACAGCTTCAGAAATTAGATATAGCTATATGTACCTATTATATGAAAGTAATTTTGAATACTGACATATTTTCTCATTGTGAACATAAGGAATAAATATATTTTATATATAGTACAAAGACAAAAACTGTATTCAAAGAGATAAATATATATGAACTATTAATGTATTTTTCAGATTATAAGCAAGTGTAGCTCCCAATTGATACTGAATTGTGGTAAAAATATCTCTGAATGATTGACTAATTACTAAGGTTATCCCAAAATAAGTCAATAATTAAGTGTTTAACCCACACAAATAGTTTATCTGTTTAATTTTTATTTTATTCATAATATAAATATATATTTTCCATCAAAGTATGTTTCTAAGCATAGTGACTAAGTGTGTTAAAAGGGGGAGGCAGAAAATTTAATGAAACAAGGTAACATTAAAATGTCTAAAATCCAATAGAGTTGGCCCTGGCCGATTGGCTCAGTGGTAGAGTGTCGGCCTGGCGTGCAGGAGTCTCGGGTTTGATTCCGGGCCAGGGCACACAGGAGAAGCGCCCAGCTGCTTCTCCACCCCTCCTCTCTCCTTCCTCTCTGTCTCTCTCTTCCCTTCCCACAGCCAAGGCTCCATTGGAGCAAAGTTGGCCTGGGCCTTAGGGATGGCTCTGTGGCCTCTGTCTCAGGCACTAGAATGGCTCTGGTTGCAACAGAGCAATGCCCCAGATGGGCAGAGCATTGACCCCTGGTGGGCATGCCAGGTGGATCCTGGTTGGGTGCATGCGGGAGTCGTCTGACTGCCTCCCTGTTTCCAACTTCAGAAAAATACAAAAAAAAAAAAATCTAATAGAGTTAAAACAATGAATCTAACCATTGATAAAGCTGCACCCAAATAGACTCAGAAGATATATATGATAGTTTCTTTCTCTGAATAAATGAGACATATTCAAATAGATTTTGATAGAATCTTTGGGATTATTTGCTTAGAATGTTAAATGTCAATTAAGAATTTATAACTCTCACCTCCAAAGATATCTTTATTGACTTTTTTGAGACAATGTTGTGGGTTCTATAACCCTTTTTCCTTTGTCTGCTCACTTGACATTTTAGCAGTAAAAAGCAGTGGAGAGCCATGTCAGAAAAAGGGCTCTTCTTCCTTGTTTTATAGAGTTTTCTCTTCTTTGTCTACAGTGGGGTGGTGGACAGCTGCATGCATGCAGGAAGTGCTTATGTGTCCACCCTCCAGCAAGTTTCTGCGGCTAGTCACACTCAGAGTTTTCTCTCCTACAGATACTGCCTGCTGACATTGACAGGGATTTCTTCCTGCTTGTCAGCACAGCTTGAGATTCATCCTTTCCAATATTGGCCAGCAGACTTGGAACTGCTCCAAGAAAACAGGTCTACTGTATAGTTTTCCATAGAGAACTGTCTTCTGTGAAGTCCAACACCCATGCTGAAAAAGTGGACCTGGCTTCCATGTGACTCCACTCTTTGTACTCTTCTTTGACTTGTGGTACATTTTATAATTTTCTTCTATACCCTCTTTGTAGGTTATCCCCAGAAATAGTTAATACTCTTTAAATAAAAAATCTCATGGTTTCTCTCCTGACTCGATGGATTTATACACATTATCACTTTGGAATGTTCCATCCTCATTTTCAACACATAAGGGCTAGGTCAAATCAATTAGTTTGGAAATATTTGTGATATTCAGTTTTATGTACTAAGAAATAAAAGTTCTTGATGTTATAATTCAAAATTTATACATAATTAATTTTAATTTTTAGCAGAAGTTTTAGAAAGGTATTTCATGTACATGGATAGATATTTTTTCAAGTAATATAAATATAGATTTAATAATATTCTACAATGTCAAGGGTGAAAAATCAGACAAACTATGAACTTTAAGTGTTATGATATTTCAAAGTAGATTCATTCTCAGTAGCAAATCTACCACTCTGGTGAGTGATGCTGATAATGGGGAGGCTTTGACTGTGTGGTGACGGGGAACACAGGAAATCACAGTAGCTTCTTTTAGTTTTGTTGTGAACCTGAAAATCATCTCTAATCGATGTCCTAAAAATAGCTTTACAAAAATAATCATATAGTTCTTGAAGAAACTAAAACTGCTATTTAGAGTTGGTGAGAATATCATTGTATCAAATTTATGTAATCTAATATGCTTGGTGCTTACAAACATAAGTTCTTTTTTCTGAACAGGGTTTAGAAGAGAGCATGGTTCTTTGAAATTCCACATATATACAATTCTTGTTCAAATGTGAAGTTTTTGAGAATCTGAAATACAGAGATAATATGTCATTAACCTGGTAATATATAACTTAATATTGTAATTAATAAATTTTATTTTAGAGAAATAGTTACATATCTAAATCTGAATATTTCTCATAATTTCTCTACAGAAAAGCATAGTTTATTTACATAATTTTTCACACATTGTTTTTTCTTTCTAAGATTAATTCCTAACCTCGAAAGCATGGAGACATGAATATATAAGTCTCAAGAAACTTACAGTTTGGAAGAGAAAGTTGAGCCATTTGCCCATACCCATAAATTATTATTGTTTCTGTGGGAGAGTCCAAGCCATGGTAATATTTTGAAAATGCTCAAAAAATTCTGTGAGAAAACAGATATTATGAGAAATTAAGTAAATGCTTGCATATGGATTTGAATTTGGAAACACAAAATAGGCCTAAAATGGAGGAGGAGGAGGAATCCCGTGAGGTCAGGTTGATTGCTAAATAAACTACACACAATCTATCAGCATCTGATGAAATTAGTAAGAAAATAAATCAGTTTTAAAAAAGAAAAATCAACCCACATCTGATTAATTTGGTGAGTTATCAAATCATTCAAGTCTTACATCCAGGAATTGTTGGTACCCCACCCAGTTCGCCCAGCATATTTAAAGTCCAGTTAATCACACAATCTTTTGTAGAAAAACAGAGGACTCTGAAGCTACATGGAACACCTCAAGATTCAGTGGAATGGAATCCACAGCTGCCACATAAGCAGTAGTGTCTTAACAGTTTGCCAAAGAAACAGGGAAGTACATAAAAGGGTTTGGATCACTGCCTTCCACCCCTACTAAATAGAGTCAAATGAAAATACAGAAGGATCACTTAGTAGCTGAGATCAACTCACTGACAAAAATTCCAAAGTTCCAGAACAAGTTGCTGAAAAAAGGAAACTGGTTGTTGCTAATAATATTCTTATTAGCAGTTTGATAGCAAAGGTAATGTATATGGCAAGCTCAAGACTTCAAATAAAATATTTAGGTGAAAGAATAAAATATTAAGTAACTATGTAAATCATGTATTAGCGGCCAAAATAAAGATAATTTTAAAAATAAGAAAAACAAATAAAGCTAATTCTTTCTAATTTATAGTCTTTCAATTTATAATATAATTTTACACATTGGACACATTAAGAAAATGTATTGGTATGATTAAGTGAGTAGGACAAATGGACAACATTAGCAATTTCACAGCTCTGAAAGGTGATCAGAAACTAATAAGAACATTTAATGATTTATTATGGGAAAAGCTGTTAAGGATTCAAGAGCATATATGAGTCTTCTTGTTGAGGATGCTCTCATGTCTCCTGCAATCCCTAGCTTAGCTCAGAGAGTAAGAATTGCAATTTGTACAGTTAGAGGAAGGCTAAAAATATTAATGATGTTGTTGCCACAAGGGTAGAATTGATTAGCAGTTGAAAAGGTTGGTAAATTGCCCGCTACATTTTTTGCTGAGTGCTGAATTCACCAAATAATAAATGAGGAAAACTATTCATTTCCTAGTCTGAGGTTGTGCTCTTCCTGGTGTCAAGGACAGTGCCAGCCAGAAATATGACAAGAGATACTGAGAATGAGGGTACAATAGGAGAGATGACACCAGCTTTCTACATGTGTTGGGCTAATGGAAAAATAGGTACTCATGTGTAGATGATGATCCAGTAAAAAAATAAAAACCGAGATGACGTCAGAGTAATGGCGGAGTAGGAAGCGATACCGATAAATCTCCCCCAAAACTCAACGAGATCTTCAACCAGAAACAGAAAAACCTATACTTGGAGCCTCTAGATGCTTCGCAATACACCCGAAGGTATGGTCGAGTGAAAAATTGGCTAAATATATAACCAAACCCCGAAGGAAATAGGGAGTAAGAAATGCTCTGCCTTCCTCACTAAACTAAACAGGGCGGCTTTCTCTGGTAACTGTGAATATAGAAACTGAGGCGGGCAAAGGGGGTGAATAGATCCAGGCTGCAGCACAAACGGCCGAACCAGGCTGTGGCATGGAGATCCAAGCTGAGGAAATACTGATCCTGTGGCAAGCCGGGCAATACAAGCTAACACTCGCGCCAAACCCAAACAAAGAAAGACAAGTGGGGCAGCCATTTTACCCCATCTCCTGGTTGGTGCGCAGTTAGTGGGCGAGAGATTTCTTCCTAGGCCCCGGGAGTGGTTTCCCGTGTTGCCCCACGGAGAGGCAGGGTCAGAGGCCTTTCTGTGGGCTGAAAGCAGAATCTCTGGGCAGCCCCAGTGCCCTGGGAAAGCCGCACATGGGAGGGAGCGAGAACTAATTCCAACGGTGGAAATTTTCCATGCTGGGGGGTTTTTCACTCAGACGGAAACGCGGCCGGCCTCATATCCTGGTCTGCGCGCGCAGCTAGGGAGTGAGCGATTCCTCTGAGTGCCTCGGCAGTGCGTGCCCGTGTTATCGCACAGAGGGGCAGAGTCAGGGGCCTTTGTGTGGGCAAAAGCGGAATCTCGGGATGCCCCAGCGCCTTGCAAAAGCCGCGCACGGGGACGGAGCGAGACTCAATTCCAACGCTGCAACTTTTCCCTGCGGTTGGGGGTTTCACTCAGAGCGTGAGACTGCTGGCCGGATATCCTGGTTTGCGCGCACAGACAGTGAGTGAGAGTTTCCTCCAAGCGCCCCAGAAGTGGGCGCCCGCCTGTGTTACCGGACAGAGTGGCAGAGCCAGAGGTCTTTGAGTGGGTGGAAAGCCCGCTTGATTATGCTAGCATCTCTGACTGACTGAGCCTTACCCAGAGCCCTGTGCTGAGTGGAAATAGAGTGGGGAGTTGCCAGCTTTTTGAGCCTCTTACTATCCAGGCAGAGGCAGCAGCAACCCCATAGCTGGATTATCAGGCTACTAATTGAGGAAGGAAAGACTAGGAGAAAGGCTCCAGGAACACGGACTCTCTCACTGTCAGAGCCTATAAATGCTAATGAGCCTCGACTGCCAACGAGACTAAAGCACAATACATGACATTGCCATAGAGACTTATCAACTGCAAACCTCTACCTGAGCGGGCCAAAGGGGTAGAACCCGGGGTACAGAGTCATCGACTAGGAAGAGGGAGAGAAAAGAAAAAGCAAGAAGATAACCTCTCAAAATCAAGAATAATCTGCAGACTTTATAACCTATCCCATTTTATTATATTTGTTCGTCTGTTTCTCTTATCTTCATTCTTGATACTTTTTTTCCTCCTCCAATTTGGCCGATTAACTCTCTGCTGGTCTTACTCTCTCCTCTCCTTGAACTACACTACCCATAAGTGTTACATCTCCCATTATCTTTTCTCTCTTCTTCCCTTCTCTCTATGAGGGTTGCACTCCAAAACCCTTAACTCTCTCTCTCTCTCCTTTCTTTTTTCTTCTTTTAGTGGTTCCCTCTTTTTTTCTCTCTCTCTTTCTTTTCACCCTCTATATTAGTTTCTTCCTTTCTCCTTTACATCTCCTCTCATTCAAACCTCAATAACAAACAAATTCTCTTATCTGGGACTCAAACTTATGTTTGTGGCATTTTGGGGGGTTTTTACTTCACCTTTTTAACTCACTAGCAGTGCTCCCATCCCTGGCTCTCCATTTTATCTAGTTCTTGTTCCACTAAATACAATAGTATTTTTTTAATTTGTCCCCCCATTTTTCTGTTTTCCTTATTCCTCTCATCATAACTCTTAGACAACCAACACCTAAAAGCAAATCATTTTATTTTTGACCCAAATTTTTTCCTTATTTGCTTTTTGTGGGTCCATACCCCCCCTTTTTTTTCTTTTTTTTGCCCCTTTATTACTTTTCCCCAATTCAGGCCCTCCATCACAGGCATTGTTTATTATAATTCACAGTTCACCACAAGATTTTCTCAAGAAAGAGGGGAGAGGAGAGGAGAGGAAAAAAGGAGGGGGGGGAATAATTTCCTTTTTTTTTATTTTTATTTTATTTTATTTTTCTTTATTTCATTAGTATTATTTTTTTAAAAAAAACAACTCTTTTCGATTTTTTATTTTTTTTAACTTTTTATTCTTTATTAAATCTCATTAATACTTTCAACAAAACCACCCTCAGATGCCATTAAGGAAGAGAAAATCGAATATCATGGATACAAAAGAAAGAGAGGTAACACAGCTAGATGAGGAAAAATCTATGGAGAAAAAATTTAATATATCAGAAACCTTGGAGCTAAATGACAGAGAATTCAAGATAGAAATCCTAAAAATCCTCCGAGATATACAAGAAAACACAGAAAGGCAATTTAGGGAGTTCAGAAAACAACTCAATGAACACAAAGAATATATGTCCAAGGAAATTGAAACTATAAAAACAAATCAAACAGAGATGAAAAACTCAATTCACGAGCTGAAAAACGAAGTAACAAGCTTAGCTAATATAACAGGTCAGATAGAAGAGAGGATTAGTGAAATAGAAGACAAGCAACTTGAGGCACAACAGAGAGAAGAAGAAAGAGACTCAAAAATTAAAAAAAATGAGATAGCCCTACAAGAATTATCTGACTCCATCAAAAAGAATAACATAAGAATAATAGGTATATCAGAGGGAGAAGAGAGAGAAAATGGAATGGAGAACATACTCAAACAAATAATAGATGAGAACTTCCCAAGCTTGTGGAAAGAACTAAAGCCTCAAATTCAAGAAGCAAACAGAACACCGAGTTTTCTTAACCCCAACAAACCTACTCCAAGGCATATCATAATGAAATTGACACAAACCAACAGCAAAGAAAAAATTCTCAAGGCAGCCAGGGAAAAGAAGAGTACAACATATAAAGGAAGGCCCATTAGATTATCATCAGATTTCTCAGCAGAAACTCTACAAGCTAGAAGAGAGTGGACCCCAATATTTAAAGTCCTGAAAGAGAGGAACTTTCAGCCATGAATACTATACCGATCAAAGCTATCCTTCAAATATGAAGGAGAAATAAAAACATTCACAGATAGAGAAAAAATGAGGGAATTTATCATCAGAAAACCCCCACTCCAGGAATTACTAAAGGGGGTTCTCCAATCAGATACAAAGAACAAAAAAAAAACAGAGCCACAAGTAAAAGCTCCAAGAAGAGCACAATAAAACCAAATTTAAACTGTAACAACAACAAAAAGAAAGAAGGGGAGAAGATGGAGATTAACAGTAGCAAAGGACGATGGAGTGCAAAAGTACTCACAAAATAGTTCGCTACAATGAACAGGGTAGCGACCCTTTTCATTACTCAAAGGTAACCACCATTGAAAAAACCACCACAGAAGCACATGAAATAAAAAAGATAGCAACAGAGGAAAGATGTATGGAATACAACCAAATAAAAACATAAGATAGAAAAACGAAAGAGAAGGATCAAACAAGACACAAAACTAACAGAAAGCAAGATATAAAATGGCAATAGGGAACTCAAAAGTATCAATAATTACACTAAATGTAAATGGATTAAACTCACCAATAAAAAGGCACACAGTAGCAGAATGGATTAAAAAAGAAAATCCAACTGTATGCCGCCTACAGGAAACTCATCTAAGTAACAAGGATAAAAACAAATTCAAAGTGAAAGGCTGGAAAACAATACTCCAAGCAAATAACATCCAAAAAAAAGCAGGTGTAGCAATACTCATATCGGATAATGCTGACTACAAGACAGGAAAAGTACTCAGAGACAAAAATGGCCATTTCATATGGCTAAGGGGACACTGAATCAAGAAGACATAACAATTCTTAATATATATGCACCAAACCAAGGAGCACCAAAATATATATGACAGCTACTTATTGATCTTAAATCAAAAACTGACAAAAACACAATCATACTTGGAGAACTCAATACACCGCTGACGGCTCTAGATCGGTCATCCAAACAGAGAATCAACAAAGACATATTGGCCTTAAATAAAACACTAGAGCACCTGGATATGATAGACATCTACAGGACATTTCATCCCAAAGTGACTGAGTATACATTTTTCTCCAGTGTACATGGATCATTCTCAAGAATTGACCATATGTTGGGCCACAAAAACAACATCAGCAAATTCAGAAAAATCGAAGTTGTACCAAGCATATTTTCTGATCATAAAGCCTTGAAACTAGAATTCAACTGCAAAAAAGAGGAAAAAAATCCCACAAAAATGTGGAAACTAAACAACATACTTTTAAAAAACGAATGGGTCAAAGAAGAAATAAGTGCAGAGATCAAAAGATATATAGAGACTAATGAAAATGACAATACGACATATCAGAATCTATGGGATGCAGCAAAAGCAGTGATAAGAGGGAAGTTCATATCACTTCAGGCATATATGAACAAACAAGAGAGTGCCCAAGTGAACCACTTAACTTCCCACCTTAAGGAACTAGAAAAAGAAGAACAAAGACAACCCAAAACCAGCCGAAGAAAGGAGATAATAAAAATCAGAGCAGAAATAAATGAATTAGAGAACAGAAAAACTATAGAAAAATTAATAGAACAAGGAGCTGGTTCTTTGAAAAGATCAACAAAATTGACAAACCCTTGGCAAGACTTACCAAGGAAAAAAGAGAAAGAACTCATATAAACAAAATCCAAAATGAAAGAGGAGAAATCACCACAGACACCGTAGATATAAAAGAATTATTGTAGAATACTATGAAAAACTTTATGCCACTAAATTCAACAACCTAGAAGAAATGGATAAATTCCTAGAACAATACAACCTTCCTAGACTGAGTCAAGAAGAAGCAGAAAGCCTAAACAGACCTTTTAGTAGAGAAGAAATAGAAAAAACCATTAAAAACCTCCCCAAAAATAAAAGTCCAGGCCCTGACGGCTATACCAGCGAATTTTATCAAACATTCAAAGAAGCCTTGGTTCCTATTCTACTGAAAGTCTTCCAAAAAATTGAAGAAGAAGCAATACTTCCAAACACATTTTATGAGGCCAACATAACCCTCATACCAAAACCAGGCAAGGATGGCACAAAAAAAGAAAACTACAGACCAATATCTCTAATGAATACAGATGCTAAAATACTAAACAAAATACTGGCAAATCGAATACAACAACATATTAAAAAAATAATACATCATGATCAAGTGGGATTCATCCCAGAATCTCAAGGATGGTTCAACGTACGTAAAACGGTTAACGTAATACACCATATCAACAAAACAAAGAACAAAATCCACATGATCTTATCAATAGACGCAGAAAAGGCTTTCGATAAAATACAACACAATTTTATGTTTAAGACTCTCAACAAAATGGGTATAGAAGGTAAATATCTCAACATGATAAAGGCCATATATGATAAACCATCAGCTAACATCATATTAAATGGCACTAAACTGAAGGCTTTCCCCCTTAAATCAGGAACAAGACAGGGTTGTCCACTCTCTCCACTCTTATTTAATGTGGTACTAGAGGTTCTAGCCAGAGCCATCAGACAAGACAAAGAAATAAAAGGCATCCATATCGGAAAAGAAGAAGTAAAGGTATCACTTTTTGCTGATGATATGATCCTATACATCGAAAACCCCAAAGAATCCACAAAAAGACTACTAGAAACAATAAGCCAATACAGTAAGGTCGCAGGATACAAAATTAACATACAGAAGTCAATAGCCTTTCTATATGTCAACAATGAAACAATTGAGAACTAACTCAAAAGAATAATCCCCTTCACGATTGCAACAAAAAAAAATAAAATACTTAGGAATAAACATAACAAAGAATGTAAAGGACTTATATAATGAAATCTATAAACCATTATTAAGGGAAATCGAAAAAGATATAATGAGATGGAAGAATATACCTTGTTCTTGGCTAGGAAGAATAAATATAATCAAGATGGCTATATTACCCAAAGCAATATACAAATTTAATGCAATTCCCATCAAACTTCCAATGACATTTTTTAAAAAAATAGAGCAAAAAATCATCAGATTTATATGGAACTATAAAAAACCCCGAATAGCCAAAGCAATCCTAAAGAAAAAGAATGAAGCTGGGGGCATTACAATACCTGACTTCAAACTATATTATAGGGCCACGACAATCAAAACAGCATGGTATTGGCAGAAAAATAGACACTCAGACCAATGGAACAGAATAGAAAGTCCAGAAATAAAACCACATATATATAGTCAAATAATTTTTGATAAAGGGGCCAAGAACACACAATGGAGAAAAGAAAGCCTCTTCAATAAATGCTGCTGGGAAAACTGGAAAGCCACATGCAAAAGAATGAAACTAGACTACAGTCTCTCCCCCTGTACAAAAATTAACTCAAAATGGATCAAAGATCTAAACATAAGACCTGAAACAATTAAGTACATAGAAGAAGACATAGGTACTCAACTCATGGACCTGGGTTTTAAAGAGCATTTTATGAATTTGACTCCAATGGCAAGAGAAGTGAAGGCAAAAATTAATGAATGGGACTACATCAGACTAAGAAGTTTTTGCTCAGCAAGAGAAACTGATAACAAAATAAACAGAAAGCCAACTAAATGGGAAATGATATTTTCAAACAACAGCTCAGATAAGGGCCTAATATCCAAAATATACAAAGAACTCATAAAACTCAACAACAAACAAACAAACAGTCCCATAAAAAAATGGGAAGAGGATATGAACAGACACTTCTCCCAGGAAGAAATACAAATGGCCAACAGATATATGAAAAGATGCTCATCTTCTTTAGCTATTAGAGAAATGCAAATCAAAATGGCAATGAGATACCACCTCACACCTGTTCGATTAGCTATTATTAGCAAGACAGGTAATAGCAAATGTTGGAGAGGCTGTGGAGAAAAAGGAACCCTCATACACTGTTGTTGGGAATGTAAAGTAGTACAACCATTATGGAAGAAAGTATGGTGGTTCCTCAAAAAACTGAAGATAGAACTACCTTATGACCCAGCAATCCCTCTACTTGGTATATACCTCAAAAACTCAGAAACATTGATACGTAAAGACACATGCAGCCCCATGTTTATTGCAGCATTGTTCACAGTGGCCAGGACATGGAAACAACCAAAAAGCCCATCAATAGATGACTGGATAAAGAAGATGTGGCACATATACACTATGGAATACTACTCAGCCATAAGAAATGATGACATCAGAACATTTACAGCAAAATGGTGGGATCTTGATAACATGATACGAAGCGAAATAAGTAAATCAGAAAAAACCAGGAACTGCATTATTCCATATGTAAGTGGGACATAAAAGTGAAACTAAGAGACATTGATAGGAGTGTGGTGGTTGCGGGGGGGAGGGGGGAATGGGAGAGGGAAAGGGGGAGGGGGAGGGGCACAAAGAAAACAAGATAGAAGGTGACAGAGGGCAATCTGACTTTGGGTGATGGGTATGCAACATAATTGAACGACAAGATACCCTGGACTTGTTACCTTTGAATATATGTATCCTGATTTATTGATGTCACCCCATTAAAAAAATAAAATTATTAAAAAAAATAAAATAAAATAAAAACCAAAGGGGACTTTGAGGAATGATTTCAAAGTTATTAATACTCCCTTACACACACACACACACACACACACACACACACACACACACAACACACACACACAAGCAGAAAGCGGAAGTCATACTGACATGATGCATTGGAATACATTTAAAAAAAACATTGGTTGTCAAGTAAGCAGGTATACTCAAGGGATATTTCGGGTAAGCCAGTCTAAAAATACGAATAAACAAGAATTTTAAAAATGGAATAAACACATTAAAAATGGAACATTCTACAGTAAAAACTTATTCAAGTTACAAAAGAATAAAACTACTAAGGTTGAAGGAGATATCATACTATACTATATTATAAAAAATATGTACTTACAAAAAATTAGAAAAAATGTAAAGAACCTGAAAAATGTCTTTCATATTCTCAGGAAGGAAATCAGTCTATGGAATCTGACTACAGTGCTCACAAAAATTAGGGGAAATTTTATAGTTTCATATTCATTTTGAAATTATCTCCTAATTTCTGTGAGCAGTATATTACCGACATAAGATATTGGTTTTATTTTAAAAATATTTTAAAATAATCATTGTATTTATACATGAATTATTAAAACTATGTTTAAATAACTATATAAAAATATGATGGCAGTGACAGAATGATTAGAAAAATGAAAACTAGAGTGACATCAGGGAAATGACGCTGTGAGCAGCACGTACGACAGATCTCCCCAAAATCTCAACAAATTTATCAACTAGAAACAGAAAAATTTATCCTCAGAGCATTCCGGAGTTACACACACACTGAAGACGAAAGGGCTGTTATCACTTGAATCTGAGAGACAGGACGGAGCTGAGGGTGTGGAGGAAGCTAACTACCACACAGACGTTCATTCAAGCCGAGGAGGGAGTGCGCCTGTGGTGAGTCAACCCACGCGTGCAACTGCCCTCCCACACTTGGGGAGCAACAGCCTGTGCTGCGAGCAGCTGCCCGCGTGCCGTGAGAAAAAGGAGAAAAGGGAACTCTCATCCACTGTTGGTGGGACTGTAAAGAAGTACAACCATTATGGAGGAAAGTACGGTGGTTCCTCAAAAAACTGAAAATAGAACTACCTTATGACCCAACAATCCCTCTACTGGGTATATACCCCAAAACCTCAGAAACACTGATACGTAAAGACACATGTGGCTCCATGTTCATTGCAGCACTGTTCACAGTGGCCAAGACATGGAAACAACCAAAAAGCCCTTCAATAGAAGACTGGATAAAGAAGATGTGGCACATATACACTATGGAATACTACTCAGCCATAAGAAATGATGACATCAGATCATTTACAGCAAAATGGTGGGATCTTGATAACATTATACGGAGTGAAATAAGTAAATCAGAAAAAAACAAGAACTACATGATTGCATACATTGGTGGAACATAAAAACGAGACTAAGAGACATGGACAAGAGTGTGGTGGTTACCAGGGGTGAGGGGAGGGAGGACATGGGAGGGAAGGTGGGAGAGGGTTAGGGGGAGGGGGAGGGGCACAAAGAAACTAGATAGAGAGTGACGGAGGACAATCTGACTCTGGGCGATGGGTATACAACATAATTTAATGACAAGATAACCTAGACATGTTTTCTTTGAATATATGTACCCTGATTTATTAATGTCACCCCATTAACATTAATAAATATTTATTTAAAAAAAAGAAAAAGAAAAATCAAAACTATATAAATAAATAAAAAATTCAGAGCTGAAAAAACATTACCAGCATTGAAACATTCACTACATTTACATAAAATTTGGGATTCAGAAGAAAGAGTTGATGAAGTTAAAAATGGAGTAAAGAAATTATTCACTCTTGAAGCTAGAGAGAAAAGGAGAGAAAAATTAATGGAGCCTCAGGACTTTTAAAAACAGAATCAGGGAAACGACATTAGTATAAAATTTGTCTGAGAATAGGAAAAGTGATAGAAAAAAAACAGAAAATAATTTGAAAGACATAATAAATGAACAAATTCTTAAACTTTATATTAAAAATAGAGCCTTGTATATTAAGTTATGAAGAAAAGACCACCTGCTATAAATTATGTTGAATCAATTAGATATGATGTAAAAAAGTATAAACTTCATTTCTACCAAGAGCATTACAAATATACCAGCAAGGATCTAAATTCTCTAAAGTTTATAGATTTAAATGTATAAATTAAAAAATAAAAAGATTAAACCCTAAGGAGTAATGTAGCAGATTATCTTCATGAATTTAAACTAATTTCTGAAATAAGTCCAAAATTATCACTAAAAACCAAAATGAGATATTGGGCTATGGTAATATTAATACATTCTGATCATTAAAAAACTTCAATATGAGCCTGACCCATTGCTGGTACAGTGGATAGAGTATTGACCTGGGATGCTGAGGACCTAGATTTGAAACTCTGAGGTCATTGGCTTGAGTGCAGGCACATCCAACTTGAGAACAGGGTTGCCAGCTTGAACTTGGGAACATAGACGTGACCCGTGGTTTGACCAAGAGGGCACTGGCTCTGCTGAAGCCCCTTGGCCAAGGCACATATGATAAAGCAATGAATAAATAACTAATGTGCTGCAACTATGAATTGATGATGTCATCTCCCTTTCTTCTTGTCTACCTCTGCCTCTCTCTTTCTGTGTCTCTCTAAAGTTCTCTATCTCGACAAAATAAAAAAAAAGATTTCTATAAGAGAATAGAAGTGTAATTAACAATAAATATAGCAATTTCTACCTTATAAGTGAAAAAAGAGTTCATACCTAAAATTTAACAACTTTCTGGAAGAAAAAAAATATGCAACATAAAAGAGAAATGCTCAAGAAACTTGAACAGTCACTTCTCATTTTTACAATAGAGAATTTTGTTATGATTACTGCCTAGAAAGATGTATTCAATGTATCAGTAATCAGTAAAATGGCTATTAATGTGTTAATGATAGTTTTATATAATGATCAGAATTTATAGCGTAATAATGCCTAAGTTTTGGATCATGAAATTATTGGGTAAAATGTGTATTTCAACAGTAAACTAGAATGCTGGGATAAACCAAACTTTATGATGCTGCTATTTCATTCTGACACAGAGGATAATAAATTATAATTATACACATCTACAATTATAATAATATAATTGTGTTTATAAATTATTATTATATAGTTATCAATATAATATTTACCATATATAAGTAGGTATGTCTTATGTAACATTAATAGATCATATAAACTATTTTAAATATAACATAATATTGAAAAAAGATACATGAACGTTTTCATAAAATACCTATTTTACCTGCACATTAAATAAAATTTATATTCTAAGTACAATAGATTTAAAATGTCATGTATCAACAATAGAGCCGAGAAAATGAATGGACTAAAGAGAAATGCAGTAATATGGATAAATTGCAAAAATATCATGTGGGAGTTAAAGGAGACACATAAAATGCATAATGAATGACTCCCTTTATATAAAGTTCAACATTAAACAAAGATAATTTGTAATATAAAAAATCATAATAATTGTTAAGTGAGGAGGGGGAGAAGCTATGAGAGAGTGCACAGGATTTGGGCCACTGTGGACTGGCAACTTCTACTTCATGATCTGATTTATAATTACATGGGGCTTTGGAGTGTGTACTTAATCTGTGCAACCATGATATCTTTACTTTCCATGAGGTATTGCAAAATTAAGTAGCAATGTTTATGTCAGAAATATAAAAATATTTATACAAACATGGTTGTCTCTGAAAAGCAAGAACTGAAATTATCAAATGAGGATTAATGGCATAAAACATGAATAAAATATTAGCATCAAACAATGTAATATTAGCACCCTTTAAAAGAAATCAACTAGCTCTGGCCGGTTGGCTCAGTGGTAGAGTATCAGCCCCGCATGTGGATATCCTGGGTTTGATTCCCATTCAGGGCAGACAGGAGAAGTGTCCATCTCCTTCTCCACCCTCCCTCCTCTCTTTTCTCTCTCTCTCTTCTTCTCCTGCAGCCAAGGCCCCACTGGAGCAATGTTGGCTCCAGCACTGAGAATGGCTCCATGATCTCCCCCTCAGGTGCTAGAATGGCTCCAGATGCTACAGAGCAACGCCCCAGGTGGGCAGCGCATCGCAACCTGGTGGGCATGCTGGGTGGATCCCAGTCGGGAGCATGTGTGATGTTGTCTCTCTGCCTTCCCACTTTTCACTTCAGAAAAATACCAAGAAAAAAGAGAGAGAGAGAGAGAGAGAGAGAAAAGAAAAATCAACTGCAAATATGAAATAAGAATGAATTCTACAAAGATAGTGTAAGTTAAGCAGCTAAGTTAAATGTTGGAAGCATTTAAAGTCTTACCACTTCTTCTTTATTATCTATGTAGAGGAGGCTAGAGTTCTTAGAAGCACAGGCAAGTGAGCTCTCATTCCAGGCTTTTTTTTTAGTGCTAATGTAATAGCAGTTGTTGGAATACAGTAACCACTCCTTTGGACATCGACCACAGTGATATGCTGAAGAAAGATCATGAGTTATTATACAAAAACACTTCAAATAAAAAAAATAAATTAATTTGCATATATGTAGATATATTTGTAGATAGAACATATGTATACCAGCTGGTCCATGTAAAAGCAAACACACTCACACGCTCCCACAGAGAAGGGTTAGCTTCTCCTTCCCTAATCTATGTGCCCATGTGAAGCAAACACACAACCAAACTACATATCTTGAATGTCAATGAACAAAACCACTTTTGTAAAATACAAAAATTATTTTGAGCGAATAGGCAACAGTAGTTATGACTATTTTAAATAAATGTTTCCTCATATTGCTGCATAAGAAAACACTTTTCTATACTCACTAATTATGAACATTTATTGCCCAGTATTATAATTTATGATCCCCTCAAAAACTGATATTTTTACTTCTTTTATGTCAGATACAAAGTATGAACTTTACTAATATCACAACTTACAAAATACCGTTTTCCCTGTCTGGTTCTTGGTTGTCAAGGAAGAATTATTCTTCTCCTGGTTTTCATTAGCTAGAAAAAAAGTAATTCTTATAAAAAATATTGATCTAAATAAAATTATAATCCTTTTTTCTACATTGAAATATGGTGTATTGTTTAGGATTAGAATAATTAGGAATGAAATGGTTTTTATAAAAAATGAATGAAGCAATGGTAATTTAGAGGAAAGTTAATACAAAAGCCCCACCCAAAAAACAACAGACTTCACTTTCTCTTACAGCATTTGGATTAACAAATCTCAAGAATTAATTTGTATTTCTCAATTGTGTGTCTTAAAGCATGCCTTGAGTTATAAAATTAATATATATATAGATATATGTGGATATATATGGACATGTATGCATAAACTATTCTCTAAAATTATTCTAATATTTATACCTTAGATAAATTCAGAATAACCATTTCTCACGTAAGTAAATTCATACTTTAAAATGAGTTCTATTCTATAATATTAGAAGTGTTTTGAAGCACTGATGATCATTATAGTGAAAAGTTCTGTATAATCTTACAAAAATTTACTTACAGGGAATAACAGCTACAGTTACCACAGTGGACATCAAGACAAGGCAGATGACTCCCAGCACCCCAACAATGAGCTTCCCTGGAGGTGATGGGGAATTTGCAGGACAGAAAAGGAAACACCAGGAAAGAGAGAAGACAAATGTTAGTTTACACACAGAGAATCACATTCCGACGGCGGACCTCAAACTCAAACCTACCACTGTAATCTTTTAGAATATAGCAAAGCATTTTCAGAAAATATAATGCTCTATAAGTTATTGGTCAAAGACCACACCAACAACAATGTCTGAATAAAATTAGTCTTCAGCTTTCATCTTGAATACCATATTCCAACTTCTAGTTCTGATTCGTAAAGATGAAAAATAGGTGAGTTCATTTTCTACTGTTCCCCCATATCTCTGCATCCCAGCTGCACATCTGTATATTATACTGTATGTCTATTAAATGTGTTACCTTTGCAGTGGTCATTCTTGTCATTCCCTTGAAGATCCTGAGAAGCATTTTGAAGATTTAAGTCTGCATAGATAATTTCCTGCTCAGTTACTGAAATGGAGCGTCTGGTGCCCTTACGTTGTACTTGCTGTCTCTTTGAATCATTAACCAGATTCAGGTCTGCATAGATTACTCCTTGGTTGTTCATCTCTGTATCTAAGTGGGGTCTGTGGACTGTGGTTGAAGATAACTGTGCTTACAAGTAAGTGATATATGCAGTAAAGAGATCTTAGTGCAGAAAAACTGGGCGGGGTTGAGGATATTAGGGCTCATTTCCCAGTTGAAGAAACTAAAGTTATGGTTTTAAATTTCTTAGATCTTTAAAAAGTACCTCATGGTCGATGCAATTTTTAAGATAGTCTACATTTGGCTATATATAATTTATTGGAGAAATAAAAACAATAAATCACTGAGGAATAAAAAAATATCATAAATAATAATATCTGTGTTAAATTCAGATTCCACAGAAGTATTTTGACACCCTTACTATGTTTGTATTAAAAATTAAAGGGCTACTTATGAGAAGTAATCAATGAACAATCAAAGGGCTGCAACTATGAGATGATGCTTCTCATCTCTCTCCCTTCTTATTTGTCTCTGTCTCTCTTGCTAAAAAATTAAACTACTATCTTGGAAAAAGAGACAATATTTATAATAAATATGAAGTCATAAAATGATTACAGACTGAATGTTCTTATGGTGGGGCATTAGTCGTGTTGGCACATATAATAATTTTCTAAACTAAGTCAATTTAATTTAGTGACATAAATTTATTTATAAAAAGTAATAAATTGCTATCAAGTCCTATATGTGCCTTGGCCAGGCAAGTCTGGGGTTTTGAACCAATGATCTCAGCATTTCAGGTGATTAGTTGTTATCAAATAGTATTTTATTTTAATGGTTGTGGAGTTATGAGGAATTATTACAATTAATGTTTTATATTTTGAAACATCTTACAATCACAATGAACTTATTAAACACCTAAACAATTTTGCAGCAAAACAACAATGAAATTTTTTAAAATAATAATGTAACACAAGAAATTGGCAATTAAGTTAATGCAAGAGATATAAAACACAATATGATAAACAAGTGTGTAGATCATTTATATTAGAACACTAGTTTTCTCAAACTTCCAAAAAGTTTCTATGGCTGTCAGTGAGGGTACTTTTAGTTGTGTAAGCAACAGTAATGAATCAAATAATGTAACAATAATTCAGTCAATGGGCTCTGTGGCCAGTGAACTATAGAATTAATTCTGGATTTGAAATTTAAAATTGACTTTTACAAAAGCTATTTAATATCTAGCAGCTTAATTTACTAATATGAAGTGGGAATAAAGTATGTAGATATAATGTATATAGAATATTTAATATTGTTTTTATAAGTGCTCAAGAATATGTTAGTTATGTTGATTCTTATATGTACTCATTTTCCATGTCATTTCTAATTAATTTATATCAGTTAAATGCTATAACATAATTAATTAAACAAGAATCTCTTTATCAGTGTGGTTTCTTTACTTGCAATGTTTGTTAAATTGTTTTAAAAAGTCTTTAAATTTTTATAATTAATATGAATTAAATAAATTATAATTTTATAAGAACTACTTTATTCTGATTTTATTAAAAGCCAACTGTCTAAAAACTAATCTAAGTAAATGTAAGAGGTATTATATCATATTTGACCTCCATAATTCAAAGAATTTATTTTTTTGAATCTATTTTAAAGATTGGGCTAAAATGAAATAATATATATAGTTATACCTATATTGATTATTAAAAAAAGAATAACTCTTCCTTGTCATAATAATTCTTATAGAATTTTACTTTAAATTGCTTTGATTGACATACTCAATTATACATACGTGTGTGAACTAGAATAATTCTCCACAGGCATGAATGTGAAATTTTAAATATCCTCAAAAACACTTCATATTTTATTCTTGTTTTCTCACTTGAATTATTTAAATAAAGATAACAGCATCTCCTTGACTTTGTTGTATATTAATTGTACCTCACCTGCATCACATCTAGCATTTGAAATCCCCCACCACATGAATAGGCTAACAGAGAGACAGGAGAGTAGAGACACATACCTTCAGTAGCCAGAAAGTCGTGCATCCTTCAGTGGGAGACCAGGTTACCCTTGTAAACAAACAATATCTGTGGTTCACAGGCTGCCCGTGAAGGCTCAGAGTAAAGTATGAGTGGAAAATGTAGATTTCTCATTAATGTGTCACTTAAAGTTTGAACAGGAAATTAATGTAGATTTCTCATTAATGTGCCATTTAAAGTTTGAACAGGAAATTCTTGCACTTGCACTATTTAAAGACTGTTTACCTCATCAAATACCTCCAGGATACAGGATATGTTGTGCTGGTAGTGTGCCATTTAGTTTGTCCATTGGTAAATGCCCTGAAATATTGTTTTCTTATTCCAAAGGATATCAGTGGACAAAAGACTTGACCATCCATATTGTTAACTTACTTTCATCTTATTCACTAACTCTGAAAACTTAGGCCTTGCTCAGAGTATCTTAGATGTTAAAATTTTACTCTTAAGCAGGGTTTCTAAATCTTGGAATTACATATCACTTTTCCTTATATTCCAGTTATGACATTTATACTATCATGGAAAACTTCAAAAATCATAATCCTATCACACTCTTTTTTTAGTGGTATTTGTCACCAGTAGTCTAAAGAATTAGTACATGTTAACCTTTAAGGTAACTCTCACACCAATCCTTAATTTCCTAACTTGACTGCTTAATTTCTCTGCCTTAGTTCTTAAAATGTTTTCATTTATTTTATTATTCTTAAATGTTATTTAGATTTCCCTTGGTAAAATAATGTCTCTGTGAAGGATAAAACATTAAACAATATTAAACTATATCACTATGACAAAGATTAAATTACTACATAACTACTAATTATATTATTGTTGATTTATTTTTCAGTCATAGCTCATTGTATTTTTATAGAAATATTTGTTGTAAATGACAAGCCCTATTCATGTAATGTAAAACAAAAGTAACTTAATATGTTCTCTCTTACTTAAAAAAATAGAAAGGCAGAAAATGTAGACTTATAAAAGACTAGTTAAATTATACATGAGCACCAAAACAACCATAACTTTATTGCATAATGCTGTGATTTACATATATTGCTAAATGATTACCACAATAGGGTGAGCTAACATCCATATTCTCATACAGATACACTAAAAGAAAATAAAGAGAATACAGCATATTAACACAATAAATGTTACCTGTCTTTAAGCACAAAGTAGTTACTCAGGTTATTAGATAGACTATGGTGACAGTACAGTGTTTGTGTTTAAGTAGCCCCTATTTTACAAAATTTATGGAGTAAGATCATCAAATGGAATGCAGCCTTAAAGTGACTCATGTGATCACCAAAGGATTACAACCTTTGCAGCAACACAATGATGAGTCGAAAAGAAAGACACAACAACTGCCAGTAACAGTGTTCTTCCAAAATTACTCAGCAAAATAACTCCTTCATCTATTGATACCTATGCATTAACATGGTCTGCTCCTGATTTCATACCATTGACATTGTCATAATTTGATGGTCCAGCATCATCCTGAACAGATTATCTTCCATCCAACATATTGACAGAAGGTCATCAGTAGCTTATTGCAATGTCACAATACCTACGTCTTTCACCTCACTTCATGTAACTACATATGTATTTATTATCTCACATCATCAACAAAAAAGTAGGGTGCATCCAGTACAGTAAGATATTGTGTATGAGAGAGATAAGAGACAATAATCACAAAACTTTCATTACAGTATATTGTTATAATTGTTCTATTTTATTATTTGTTGATGTTGTTAATCTCATACTGTGTCTAATTTATACATTAAATTTTATTGTAAGTATGTTGGGAAAAATATAGTATATGCAGAGTTTGATACTATTTATGGTTTCAGTCATCCACTAATAGTCTTGCAATGTGTCCCCTGCAGACACAGGGAAAACTACTATATATCTTATAGAAGTGTTATCTATATATCTATATTCATGTTGTACATTATACCCCTAATACTTTTTTATCATATATCTAACTTTGTACTTTTTCACCATCTTCCTTTCATTTGTTCTCTTTCCCAACCCCTCATCTTCTACAAGTCTGATCTTTTTTCTATAAATTTGTTTTTTGTTATTGTTACTGTTTTTAGATTCTATATATGAGATCATACAGTATTTGATTACTCAAGCTGTATAGTATAGATTGTAATCAGGACATGTGATACCTCCTGCTTTATTCTTCTTTCTCAGATTTCTTTGAAATTTCAAGGCTTTTCATGGTTGCATACATGTAAGAGTGTTTTTTCTACTTCTAAAAATATGCCATTGGAATCTTCATAGTTATTACATTGAATATGTAATGGTTTTTGGTAGTATTGGCAATTTAGCAATATTAAATCTTCCAATACATGAACTTGAAATACCTTTCCCTTTATATGTCTTCAGTTTTGTTCAACAGTGTCTTGTAGTTTTCTGCATAGATGTCTTTCATCTCCTCAGTTAAATGTACATCTAAGTATTTTATTGTTCCTGTTATTGTAAATTGAGTTAATTTTTTACTTCTGTATCAGAAAGTTTGTTGTTAGTGTGTAGAAATCCTACAGATATTGTGGAGATATGTTACTTTTATGACCAATTTTTGAAGTTTTAATCATGGCAATTTCATTAAATGATTTATCTGCATTTTTTGGGATAATTGTGTTATTTGTTCCTTCAATTCTGTTATTAATTTTAATGAGGTGACATTGATAAATCAGGGTACATATGTTCAGAGAAAACATCTTCAGATTTTTTTGACATTTGATTATGTTGCATACCCCTCACCCAAAGTCAAATTGTCTTCCGTCACCTTCTATCTGGTTTTCTTTGTGCTCCTCCCCTCCTGCCACCACCCCCCTCTCCTCCCTCCACACCACCCCCCCGTTACCATCACATTCTTGCCCATGTCTCTGAGTCTCATTTTTATGTCCCATTTATGTATGGAATCATATAGTTCTTAGTTTTTTTTTCTGATTTACTTATTTCATTCTGTATAATGTTATCAAAGTCCATCCATGTTATTGTAAATGATCTGATGTCATCATTTCTTATTTTTAATTCTCTTATTTGGGGGTGACCTTCACTTTTTTAAAAATTAATTTTAATGGGGTGACATCGATAAATCAGGGTACATATGTTTAGAGAAAGCATCTCTAGGTTATTTTTTGACATTTGATTATGCTGCATTCCCATCACCCAAAGTCCAATTGTCTTCCATCAACCTCTAACCAGTTTTCTTTTTGCCCCTCACCTCCTCCAACCCTCTTCCTCTCCTCCCTCCCACCCCGTAACCCCCACACTCTTGTCCATGTCTCTGAGTCTCATTTTTATGTCCCACCTATGTATGGAATCATATAGTTCTTAGTTTTTTATGATTTACTTCTTTCACTCAGTATAATGTTATCAAGGCCCATCCATGTTGTTGTAAAAGATCCTATGTCATTATTTCTTATGGCTGAGTAGTAGTCCATAGTATATATGTACCAAAGCTTTTTAATCCACTCGTCCACTGACAGACACTTGGGCTGTTAACAGATCTTCGCTTTTGTGAACAATGCTGCCATAAACATGGGGGTGCATTTCTTTTTTTCAAACGGTGCTATGGTGTTCTTGGGGTATATTCCTAAAAGTGGGATAGCGGGGTCAAAAGGCAATTTGATTTTTAATTTTTTGAAGAATCTCCATACTGTTTCCACAGTGGCTGCACCAGGATGCATTCCCACCAGCAGTGCAAGAGGGTTCCCTTTTCTCCACATCCTCGCCAGCACTTATTCTGTGTTGTTTTGTTGATGAGCGCCATTCTAACTGGTGTAAGGTGATATCTCTTTGTGGTTTTAATTTGCATTTCTCTAATGATTAGTGATGTTGAACATTTTTTTATATGCCTATTGGCCATCTGTATGTCCTCTTTGAAGAAGTGTCTATTCATTTCTTTTGTCCATTCTTGATTGAATTGTGTGTCTTCTTGGTGTTGAGTTTTACAAGTTCTTTATAAATTTTGGTTATTAACCCCTTATCAGATGTATTGAAGAATATGTTCTTTCATTGTGTGGGTTTTTATTTTGTTAATGGTGTCCTTTGCTGTGCAAAAGCTTTTTAGTTTGATATAGTCCCATCTCTCTGCGAGAGATGTCAGAGAGCTTACTGCCTATGTTTTCTTCTAAGATGCTTATGGTTTAACGGCTTACATTTAAGTCTTTTATCCATTTTGAGGTTATTTTTGTGAATGGTGTAAGTTGGTGGTCTATTTTTATTTTTTTGCAGGTAGATGTCCAATTTTCCCAACACCATTTATTAAAGAGGCTGTCTTTTCTCCATTGTATGCTCTTACCTTCTTTGTCAAATATCAGTTGTCCATAAAGCTGTGGGTTTATTTCTGGGTTCTCTGTTCTGTTCCATTGATCTATATGCCTGTTCTTATTCCAGTACCAGGCTATCTTGAGTACAAAGGCCTTGTAGTATAACTAAATATCACAAAGTTTGATACCTCCCGCTTCATTTTTCCTTTTCAAGATTGCTGAGACTATTTGTGTCTCTTTTTTGGTTCCATATAAATTTTTGGAATATGTGTTCTATATCTTTGAAATATGTCATTGGTATTGCATTGATTTTATAAATTGCTTTGGGTAATATAGACATTTTAATTATGTTTCTTTTTCCTACCTATGAGCACATTATATATTTCTACTTGTTTGTATATTCCTTGATTTCTTTTATCAATGTTTTATAATTTTCTGCATACAAGTCTTTAATCTCCTTGATTAAATTTACTACTAGGTACTTTATATTTTTTTGTTGCAATAGTGAAGGGGATTGTTACCTTAATTTCTCTTTTAACAGATCATTTTTGGTGTATAAAAATGCCTCTGATTTCTGCGTATTAATTTTATATTCTGCCCCTTTGCTGAATTCATTTATCAGGTCCAGTAGTTTTTTGACTGAGACTTTAGGGTTTTCTATATACAATATCATATCATCTGCAAAGAATGATAGTTTTAATTCTTCTTTTCTAATTTGGATGTCTTTTATTTCCTCTTCTTGTCTGATTTCTGTGGCTAAGACTACCAGAACTATGTTGAATAAGAGTGGTGAAAGGGGGCACCTCTGCCTTGTTCCTGATCTTAACGGGATTGCTTTTAATTTTTGCCCATTGAGTGTAATGTTGGCTGTGGGTTTGTCATAGATGGCCTTTATCATGTTGAGGTATGTTCCCTGTATTCCCACTTTTCTGAGAATTTTGATCATGAATGGGTGCTGGATTTTATCAAATGCTTTTTCTGCATCTATTGAAATATTATGTGGTTTTTCTCCTTCCTTTTGTTTATGTGATGAATCACATTGATTGATTTGGGAATATTGTACCAGCCTTTCCTCCTCAGAATAAATCCCACTTGATCATGTTGTATGATTTTTTTCATATATTGCTGGATCCAGTTTGCTAATATTTTGTTGAGGATTTTAGCATTTATATTCATGAGGGATATTGGCTTATAATTTTCTTTGTGTTGTCTTTGTCTGGTTTTGGAAATCTTCCTTCCTCTTGAATTATTTGAAATAGCTTGAGAAGGATAGGAGTTAGTTCTTCTTTGAATATTTGGTAGAATTCACTTGTGAAGCCATCAGGCCCAGGACTTTTTATTGTTGGGAGTTTTTTGATAACTGTTTCAATCTCATTTGTTGTAATAATCTATTTAGGTTTTCTTATTCTTCCAGATTGATTTTTGGGTGATTGTATGTTTCAAGGAATTTGTCCATTTCATCTAGGTTGTGTAGTATTTTGGCATACTGTTCTTCATAGTATTTTTTTACAATTTTTTGTATTTCTGTTGTGTCAGTTGTTATTTCTCCACACTCATTTCTCATTTTATTTATTTAAGTCCTCTCTCTTTTTTTCTTGGTGAGTCTAGTTAAAGGTTCATTGATCTTGTTTACCTTTTCAAAGAACCAGCTCTTGGTTTCATTGATCCTCTGTATTGTTTCTTTAGCCTCTATGTCATTTATTTCCTTTCTGATCTTTATTATTTCCTTCCTTCTACTACATCTGGGCTTCACTTGCTTTTTTTTTCTATTTCTTTTAGATGCATGGTTAAGATGTTTATTTGAGCTTTTTCTAGCTTCTTGAAATATGCCTGTATTGCTATGAACTTCCCTCTCATTACTACTTTTGCTGTGTCCCATAAATTTTGAGTTGTTGTATACTCATTATCATTCCTTTCCATTTGTTATTTAAGAACCTGCTATTTAGTTTCCAGGTGTTTGAGAATTTTTGAGCTTTTCTGTTGTGGTTGATTTCTAGTTTCATGCCATTGTGATCAGAGAAAGTGCTTGATATGATTTCAATCTTCTTAAATTTGTTGAGACCACTGTTGTGCCCTAACATGTGGTCTATCCTAGAGAATGTACCATGAGCACTAGAAAAGAATGTATATTCTGCTGCTTTAGGGTGAAAGATTCTAAAGATATCTATTAACTTCAGTTGATCTAGTGTGTTTTTTAAGTCTGCTGTTTCTTTGTTCATTTTCTTTCTTGAGGATCTATCTAGTGATGTTAGTGGGGTATTGAAATCCTCTACTATTATAATATTGCCTTTGATCTCACCCTTTGTATCCTTCAAAATCTGCTTTATATATTTAGGTGCTCCTATTTTAGATGTGTACATAATTATAATGGTTATATCTTCCTGTTGGATTGCTCCCTTTATTATTATGTAGTGGCCTTCTTTATCTCTTACTATAGCCTTTGTTTTAAAGTCTATTTTGTCTAATATAAGTATTGCTTCCCCAGCTTTTTTTTATTTCCATTTGTGTGAAATGTTTTTTTCCATCTTTTTATTTTCAGTCTATTTGCATCTTTTGTTTTAAGTTGTGTCTCTTGTAGACAGCATATGTACGGGTCCTGTTTTCTTATCCATGCAGCTACCATATGTCTTTTGATTGGATCATTGAATCCATTTACATGTAAGGTTATTATTGATATGTAGTTGTTTATTGCCATTTTATTTTTTAAAACTGTATTCCTCTTTTGCTATATTCTTTTCCCACTTTGATCTGTTTACAACTGGACACTTAACATTTCCTTCAGCATTGGTTTGGTTTTAATGAATTCCTTGAGTTTTTGTTTGTTTTGTTTTTTTTTTTTTTGTCTGGAAAGCTCTTTATTTCTCCTTCAATTTTAAAAGATAGCTTTGCTGGACAAACTAGTCTTGGATGTAGGTTTTTGTTCTGCATTACTTTGAATATTTCTTGCCATTCACTTCTGGCCACAGGTGTTTCTGTTGAGAAGTCTGATGTCATCCTCATGGGGGCTCCTTTGTAGGTGATAGCCTTTTTTTCTCTAGCAGCTATTAATATTTTCTCTATATAACTTAGCTTTGGTATTTTAATTTTGATGGGTCTTGGTGTAGATTTCTTTGGGTTTCTCTTTAATGGAGTTCTCTGTGCTTCTTGAACTTGTGAGAGTATTTCCCCATTAATTTATGAAAGTTTTCAGCTATGATATGATTGAACAAAGGCACTATCTCTTGTTCTTTCTTATCTTCTTCAGGAACCCCTATGATGCAGATGTTATTTCTTTTCATGGTGTCAAAGAGTTCTCTAAGAGTTTCCTCAGACTTTTTGAGTCTCTTTTTTTTTTTCTGCTTTGCTTTCATGCCTTTGTTCAACTTGCCCTCTAACTCACTGACTCATCCACCCTGTTTTTAATTCAGCTTCTTCCATCCTGTTTTTAATTCCTTCCATTGTGGTCTTCATTTCTGATATTGTATTTGTCATCTTTGACTGATTCTTTTTTAATATTTCAATATCCTTTTTATACTTGCTATTTCTTTATGTAGGTGTTTGTAATGACCATACATTGTTGTTTTAAGATCCCTAAGAATCCTTACAATCATTATTTTAAACACTGCATCCAGAAGTTTGGTTATTTCTGTATCACTCAGTTCATTTCCTGGAGGTTTCTCTTGTGGTTTCATTTGGATTGCACTTCTCTGTCTTCTCATTATGTCTGTGTGTTTGGGTATATTGTTTGTAGAGCTGGGTGAGTCTAGGCTTGGTATTGTCTGCCTCTAGTTTTCAGTTGTGTTATTTCTAGGTCTTCTTCGGTTGGCATCAGCTGTTATTTGTAATCCACGTTTGGATTTGGCTTTTCTAGTAGAGCTGCTTTGAAGTCTTGCTTTGTTTGTTTTCTTCTCATTTTTCTTAACATGTGGTAGCCTTGTTTACTGATCTCAGCATGGGTCTTATTTGAAACTGTATCCAAGAATGCGGTGGGTGTAACCTGAGACTCTGAAGGCCTGATCTGCCAATTACTCTCTCTGGGGGCGTGGTGTTTTCTCAGCTTCAGTAGGTGGAGGTGTATCTCAGATCTCCATGGAGGCCTGAGTTACTGCTCCTCCTCCCCATTTCTTGTTTTCAGCTGTGTTGTTGTGCTGATTGGAGCTGGAGAGATGTCTTGAGATGGGTGACCCGGAACCACTTTAGTCTTGTGTTATGTGGAAGGCTCAACCCCTCCCCCAGCTATGGCCACCTCCAGCACTGGATGAGTCAGTTTTTCAGGTCCTCCCATGCATTCCTTTGCCTGTCACCATCAGTCTCTCTTTCTTCCCATTCCTTTTGGAAGATAAGCCAACCCTTTCAACATACCTCATTCTCAGGTCCAAAGGCAAGTGGCTTTGACGAATATCATCTACTGTTTTCCTTGGAATGATAGAAGGGTCTGGGCTCTCAGCCTCACCCCCTCTCTCCATTCCTGTAAACAGGAGAGACCCACTGTTCCTTGGTGCTCCCTACCAGGATCAGTGTGGCTTCTTCTTTGCCCCTTGGCTTTGAGAGCTGTTCTTGTAGTCCAGAGTTGATTTTTCACACTGACTGTTCCTAAATTAATTTGTAATCCATTTTGGCGGTGTGAGCTAGGTGTCTGTGCATCTGCCTACTCTGCTGCCATCTTGGAATCTGAAATAATAGCTCTTGTTATAATTCATAAACTATACATGATTTATTTTAATAAACACCTGAAATTTTAGAAATGAATAATATGTCCCTGAATACATTTAAAAATTAATATGTATATGGTTTAAAAATGATTCTTGAATACCAAGGATGGACAGTCAGGTAAACCAGTCACTTTAAGTGACTATGATGTAGCAAAGTAGATTCATTCTCAGTAACAAAAATACCACTCTGATAAATGATGTTGATCACTGGGAGGCTCTACATGCATGGGCACAGGGAGATATAGAATATGTCAGTACTTATCTCTTAATTTTGTTGTGAACCTGAAAATGGTCTCAATATAATATCTTAACAAATAGTTCTATAGATGTAACTAAAATGTGTGGGAAGAAATTAAAAAATGTGTTCTTTACAGATGCTGAGATGATCATTTTACTGAGTTTAGGTAAGCTAAAGTCCCTGGTGCTTACAACATGTATTATTGTTTCTGAGCAGGATGCAGACTGGAGAATCTGGGGCCACTGAAATCTCACAAATGTACAATTCTTGTCCAAATCTGCAGTTGTTGAGGATCTGAAATACAAATATAATATATCATTAATCTGGTAACATATAACTTAATATTGTAATAAATAAACTATTTAGAGTAATAGTTATATATCATATATAAATCTAGATATTTCTCATAACTATTCTAAGAAACAGTTTATATAATTGTTCACACACTGATTTTTTTTAATTTTTTTTTTTTTTTTTTACAGAGTCAGAGGGAGGGATAGACAGGGACAGACAGACAGGAACGGAGAGAGATGAGAAGCATCAATCATCAGTTTTTCTTGTAACACCTTAGTTGTTCATTGATTGCTTTCCCATATGTGTCTTGACTGTGGGGCTACAGCAGACCAAGTAACCCCTTGTTCGAGCCAGCGACCCTGGGTCCAACCTGGTGAGGTTTGCTCAAACCAGATGAGCCTGCGCTCAAGCTGGCAACCTTGGGGTCTCGAACCTGGGTCCTTTGCATTTCAGTCTGACGCTCTATCCACTGTGCCACTGCCTGGTCAGGCTCACATACTGATTTTTATTTCAAAGATTAATTCCTGATTTAGCAACCATAAAGGCATACATTATGAGTTTTCAGGAGACTTACTCTTCTGAAGAGAAAACTAAGCCACTTAGCCAAAACAATGAATTATTATTATTTCTATGGTAGAATTCAATCCATGGTAACATATTGAAAATGCTCAACAATTCTGTGAAAAGACAAATTTTATGAGAAACTAAGTAAAAGCTTGTGTATTGATTTGAATTTGTAAACACAAAGGAGCTGGAGGAGGGGGAAGAAGTTAAGGAAGTCAAGATGACTGCTCAGTAAACAGCACACAGCCCACCAGCATGTGATGAAATTAGTGAATAAACAAATCAACCATGTCATACATTCTAGGAATTGTTGGTGACCTACCTACCTGGCCCAGCATGTCAAACACCCTGAGGATGACACATGTTTTGTGGAAATACAGAGGACCCTGAATCACTTTGGAACACCTCAAGATTTATCTGAATTGAATCAACAGCTGTCACATAAGCAGCAGTGTTTTAACCAATTTGCCAAAGAAACATATTAGTCCATTAAAGAGTTTGGATCTCTACCCTCCATCCCCCAGTGAACAGCAACCAAGAAAAATACTGCAGGATCACTTAGTGGCTGAGATCACATTACTGAGAAACTTTCCAAAGGTCCAGAACAAGCTGCTGAAAAAGAGAAAGCACTTGTTGCTCAAATGGGAGCCAGTTCTAGAGAATCTGGAGGTTTTCCTGAGAGGAACTCAAAATAAAGAAATCTTGTACACTGGAAAAGCCAAAATAAACCTCAAGTGCAGGTGCAGGATGAGGAAATGACAGAGGATGACCCCTGCCTTATTCAAGGGAGAGTCTTCTGTTAGGTACCTTAAAGCTGATAGTATGGATGTTAATGAACTATTTAAACATTTGAGAGGGAGAATTCATGAGCAAGGAACTACAACAGACACCATGGAAGCCAAAGGTGAAATTGCAGAGATGAATGTTTAACAAGGCAACCAGTAACTGTCAAGGGCAGCAGAAAACCAGAGAAAGAATTTCTGCATGTTTCTGTGAGATGCACAAGGTACTAAAAAATATAGGAATTCACAACTGGAATAGTAATTAAAAATGGAACAAAATTCTTAATCTTTATTTTTGTTTTTGTTTTTGTATTTTTCTAAAGTGAGAAGTGGGGAGGCAGTCGAGTAGATTCTTACATACACCCGATCAGGATCCACCCTGCATGTGCACCAGAGGACAATGCTCTGCCCATCTGGGGTATTGTTGCTCTGTTGCAACCGGAGCCATTCTAGCACATGAGGTGGAAGCCATGGAGCCATCCTCAGCGCCTGGGCCAACTTTGCTACAATGGAGCCTTGGCTGCAAGAGGAGAAGAGAGAGACAAAAACAAAGATGTGGAGGGAGGAAGGAGAAGCAGATGGGCTCTTCTCTTGTGTGGCCTGGCTGGGAATCGAACCCAGTACTTCCACATGCTAGGTTGACGCTCTACCACTGAGCCAACTGACCAAGGCCTTAATCTTTATATTTAAAATGACTATATCATCATTATTTTGGCTCTGAGTTTTACTTGTTATGCTGAGATTTTCAATTCAGTTTCTGTTAAAATTAAACAACAGGAATGATTTGGTAACTAATAAATTTACCTTAGGAGATGCCAAAATGTTATTTTCAGAGAATTCATTTTGAAGAACAAACTACAAGTATTAAACATTTTTTTTTTGGATTTAAGATACAGTAAACTTTCAAGATTTTTTTGGTTTTGAGTATATAGCATGTTTAATTCACATTTGTATACCTCAAGAGATGGTCACCCCAATGGGTCTGGTGCCTATTTGACAACATGCATGGTTATTAGAATATTGTTCATTATATTCTCAATGATGTGCTTTGCATCATCACGATGGTTTTTATATCTGACAGTTAAAAGAACCACTTTTGGATAAAAGTACACAATGTATCAGTTTTTAAACTTTTTCATTTTTATACATAAATAACCATTTTGAACCATTCTTCATTAAATAAGGTATTAGATGTTTGCCAATTATTGCATTTTCCTCTTTAAATTAAATTTTGTTTTAATGCACTCATCTGAATACTGTAAACAGGATTATCTTAGATTCTAGTTTGTATTTTATAATATTATTATATAACAGTTTGAAAGAGAAGGTAATGTTTTATATGGCAAGTTATAAGACTTCAAATGGGAACAAATGAAATATTATGTAAATATGGAAATTGTATCTTTGCAACCAAAACAAAAATGATTTTTTCCCCCTTTTTTTCTAAGTGAGAGGAGGAGAAATAGAAAAACAGATTCCCATGTGCACCTTGACCAGGATCCACTCAGAAACCTTTGTCTGGGGCTAATGCTCTGCCCCTTAGGGAACATGCTCTCAACCAAGCTATTTTTAGCACCCGAGTTGAAGGCTCCACTGAGCCATCCTTAGTGCCCAGGACCAATATGCTCAAATCAATTGAGCCATGGCCACATAGAAGCAGATAGTATTTTCTCCAATGTGCCTTGAATGGGAACCAAAACCAGGACATCCACATTTCAGGCCAATGCTTTACCACTGAGCCAAGCAGCAGGGCAAAAAAAAAAAAAAAAAAAATTTAGAAATAAAAAGAATGTTAATTCTTTTTAAGTTATAGTCTTTTAATTTATAATATGTTTTTACATATTTGACACATTAGGAAAATGAATTGGTATGATTAAGTGAAAAGGACAAATGGACAAAAGCAATTTCTCAGCTCTGAAAGTTGAGCAGAGACTAATAAAAACTTATGATTATTTATTATTGGAAAAGCTGCTAAGGATTTAAGTAAGAATAGAGCAAATTTGTTTCTTCTTGTCTAAAATGCTCCCAGCTCTACCACAATCCTTATCTTAGCTCAGTGAGTAAGAATGGTGATTTTTACAATTTAAGGAGGGCTGCAAATATCAATGGTGTTGCCACATGGGCAGACTTGATATTGCCATTGAATTTTCAACAGAGTGCTGAATACACTGATTAATAAATGAGGAAGACCATCGCTTTTGTAGTCCAAGTTGTGCTTTCCATTGTGCCAAGCACAGTGTCAGCCCTAAATATAACAAGAATGTATTAAAATGAGAGTACAATAATAGAAATGACATCAGATCTCTACACATACTTGGCTGATGGGAAAAGATGAAAAAAAATGTGCAGAAAATACAATACAAGAACGGTCCAGTTAAAATGAAAACCAATGGGGACTTTGAGAACTGATTTTAAAGTAATGAGCACTCTCCTACAAACACACACATACAGATACTACATCAAGTAGCAAAGGATGGAAGCAATATTGATGAGGTATTTGGATACATTTTTAAAAAGCATTGGTTGTCAACCAAGCTACGCATACACAATGCAAATTCTGGGTAAACCAGGTTATATAAATAAACAAGAAGAATTATTTTTTTTTTTTCCTGTATTTTTCTGAAGCCGGAAACGGGGAGAGACAGTCAGACAGACTCTCGCATATGCCCGACAGGGATCCACCCGGCACGCCCACCAGGGGGCGATGCTCTGTCCCTCCGGGGGGTCGCTCTGTTGCAGACCAGAGCCACTCTAGCACCTGGGGCAGAGGCTGAGGAGCCATCCCCAGCGCCCAGGCCATCTTTGCTCCAGTGGAGCCTCGGCTGCGGGAGGGGAAGAGAGAGACAGAGAGGAAGAAGAGGGGGAGGGGTGGAGAAGCAGATGGGCGCTTCTCCTGTGTGCCCTGGCCGGGAATCGAACCTGGGACTTCCGCACGCCAGGCCGACGCTCTACCACTGAGCCAACCGGCCAGGGCCAAACAAGAAGAATTCTAAAAACTGAATAACACACTACAGAAGAGAAGATTCTATACTAAAAGCTATTCAAATTACAAAAAATTACTATATTTAAGAAAGATGAAGCAGAATTTATACTATGCTATATTATCAAAAATATGTACTAATAAAAAATTAGAAAACATACAAAGGACCTGAAAAATGTCTTCTATACTCTCAGGGGAAAATCAGTCAATAGAATCTAGCTTTTACTGAGATAAAATGTTGAAGCTATCAGAAATAATTTTAAATAATCATTATAAATTTATATTTATGCATAAATTATACAAACTATATTCAGGACCTGGCCGGTTTGCTCAATGATAGAGCATCCACTTGGTGTGTAGATATCCTGGGTTCATTCCCAGTCAGGGCACACAGGAGACATGATCATCTGCTTCTCTTCCCCTTCCCCTCTCCTATCTTCCTCTCTCTCTCTCTTCCTCTGTCATAGCCATGGCTTGATTGGTTTGAACTCATGGGCCCCTGTGCCCAAGACACATGCTATGAGAATGGCTATGTGGAGCTTCTGCCTCAGGTGCTAGAAATAGCTCAGTTGCAAGTATCCTCAGGTGGGCAGAGCATCATCCCCAGATCGTGGTCAACAGGTGAATCCCAGTCTTGATGCATGCAGGAGCTTGTCTCTCTATCTCCCCTCCTCTCACTTGGAAAAGAAAAAAACACTATGTTGTAATATTATGAAAATATAATGGAAGTTACAGAACAATTAGAGAAATAAAAACTATATGAATAAATCAAATAAAAATCAGAGTTAAAATACCTACATTGAAAATTAATAGAGACCTAGAGACTTTAGAATAGTATCAAAAACTAATAGAGATATAAATATTGTCTGAGAATACGAAGAAACAGAAAAATAGTCTTTGAGACACAATGAAAGAACAATTTTTATACTTTATGTAAGAAAATATAGAGGCCCATGTGTATAAAGTTATTCATGAGAAAAGAATTATCTAATATAAATTATGCCCCATCAATTAAATAATACTGTAGAAAATATAAACTTCACCACACACCATGACAAACACAGCAACACAAAAAATATAAATTCTCAGTATATTATAGATCTAAATGAATAATTTAATCAATAAAAATGATAAACCCTAAAGAGTAGTGTAGCACATTATCTTCATGAATATTGACTAAGTTTAGAAAAGGTCCAAAATAATCACTAATGCCCAAAATGAGATATTGTACTATGGCAACATTAACATATTAAGGTCATTCAAAGGCTTCAATCTGAAAATAAAAATGTAAGTAAGAGTCAAAAAGAATTACATGATGTAAATTTTAAAAAGAACAGAAACCCCAAATATAACAACTTTTTTGAAGGAAAATAACAGGCAACATACATGAAAAATTCAAGAGACAGTCTGCTCTTTCTCACAGTAGAGACTTTCATAATGATTACTACCTACAAAGGTGTGTTCAACCCATCAGTAATCAGGAAAATCCCTGTTAATGTCATAGTGATACGTTTAAAAATTGGTCAAAATTTATAACATGAGAATACCTAAGTTTTGGGTCATGAAACTATTGTATAAAATGTGTATTTACATAATAAACTAGAAAATGCTCGGATAATCCAATACATTTGGTACATATAAAGTTTTTTTTTTTCCTGTATTTTTCCTAAAGTTGGAAACAGGGAGGCAGTCAGACAGACTTCCGCATGCGCCCAACCGGGATCCACCCGGCATGCCCACCAGGGGGCGATGCTCTGCCCATCTGGGGCATTGCTCTGTTGCAACCAGGGCCATTCTAGCACCTGAGGCAGAGGCCATGGAGCCGTCCTCAGTGCCCGGGCCAACTTTGCTCCAATGGAGCCTCTGCTGCAGGAGGGGAAGAGAGAGACAGAGAGGAAGGAGATGGGGAGGAGTAGAGAAGCAGATGGGTACTTTTCCTGTGTGCCCTGGCCAGGAATCGAACCCAGGGCTCCTGCATGCCAGGCTGACGCTCTACCACTGACCCAACCGGCCAGGGTCCTGGTATATATAAAGTTTTATGATACTATTTCATTCTAATGCATAGAGGACTATATATTTTAACTATAAATACACAATTATAATATAATTATATTTATAAATTGTTATTATATTTTAAATGTAGTATTTATGCTATATAATATGATATGTGTAACATTTATATATAATATAAATTATTTTAAATACAATAGAATATTTGAGAAACAGACATACACAAAGACTTTCATAAAATAATTATTCATAATACCCACACATTAAAAAAACAACTATATTCTGAGTAGGAAAAATTAAAATGTCATGTGTATACAATAGAGCAGTGAAAATTAATGAGATAAATGTAGTAATACAGATAAATTGCAAAAGTATCATATGAGAGTCGAAGGAGACTGATAAAATGTTTAATGAATGATTTTCATTATATAAAGTTCAACATTAAGCAAAGATAAGGGACGAGAAGTTAGGAGAGGGTACACAGAAGGGGACTACCTATGGACTAGTAACTTCTACTTCAAAATCTGATTTGTAATTACATGGTGCTTTTCAGTTGGTAATTGATCTGTAAAATAATGATATGTTCACTTTCCATGAGGTATGGTAAAATTAAGTAGCACAATTTAGGAGAAAAAAAGCATTTAATAGAAGCATGGTTGTCTTCAAAATCAAGAACTTGAAATTATCAAATGACCATTAGTGGCATAAAATATAAATAAAATATTATAGTGTCAAACAAACTAATATTAGCAGCCTTTAAATGAAATAAATTACAAATATATACAAAAATAGGACTGAATTCTACTAATATAGACTAAATTGACCTGGTAAATAAAATGCTGGAAACAATTAAAATCTTACCATTTCTTCTTCATTATCTATGTAGAGCCGGCTAGAGTTTTTAGAAGCACAGGCCAGTAAACTCTCATTCCAGACTTTTCTTTCAGTACTAATGTAATAGCAGTTGTTGGAATACAGTAAACTTTGGATAATGACCACAGTGATATGCTAAAGAGATATTATGAATTATTATCTCAAAGTTATTTGAATTCTAAAAAATGAAAATTAATTTACATGTTTGCATAGGTATAGACACATTTTTGCAGGAATTTATATATCCTCACCGGCTGGTCTGTATAAAAGCGAATGCGCCCTGGCCGGTTGACTCAGCGGTAGAGTGTCGGCCCGGCCTGCAGGAGTCCCGGGTTGGATTCCCGGCCAGGGCACACAGGAGAGGCGCCCATTTGCTTCTCCACCCCTCCCCCTCTCCTTCCTCTCTGTCTCTCTCTTCCCCTTCCGCAGCGAGGCTCCATTGGAGCAAAGATGGCCTGGGCGTTGGGATGGCTCCTTGGCCTCTGCCTCAGGCACTAGAATAGCTCTGGACGCAACAGAGTGACGCCCCAGAGGGGCATAGCATCGCCCCCTGGTGGGCATGCCGGGTGGATCCCGGTCGGGCGGCGCATGCGGGAGTCTGTCTGACTGCCATCGCGTTTCCAGCTTCGGAAAAATGAAAAAAAAAAAAAAAAAGAAAAAAAAAGCAAATGCACTCACACGCACTCACAGAGAAGGGTCATCCTCTCATTCCCTAATCTATGTGCCCATATGAAGTAAACAACAAAAATATTCACTCTCCAAATGTCCTGAATGTCAATGAATGAAACCACTTTTGTAGAATATAAAAATTATTTTGAGCCAATAAGCAACAATGAGTATGATGATTTTAAACAAATATTTCTTTATATGTTCCATAAGAAACACTCTTCTCTACTCATTATTTATAAATATTCATTGGTCAGTATAATAATCTGTGTCCTCCTGCAAATAAAAACTAATATCAGAACTTAAAAAATAATTATGTAACTGTCTGGTTCTTGGTTGTCAAGGAAGATTTGAGGAAAAAGAATTCAAAATCCAAGAGAACCAAACTTCATCATCTCTTTTGAATTTGGATTAACCAATCTCAAAAATTAATTTGTATTACTTAATAATGTGCCTAAAGTATGCTGTGAGTTATAAAATCAAAATATATGTAGATATAGATGAACAGATATATATAAACTACTCTCTAAAAACATTTTGATATTTATACCCAAGATAAATTCAGAAAAATCATTTCACACTTACTCTAAATGCATACTTTAAAGTCAGAGTTCTGTTACATAAAATTATGAAATTTTAGAGTCACTGAGATTCATTCGAGTGAGAGGTTCTCTGAAAATATTGTAACAACTTACAGGAAATGAAATGCAACACTTACTACAGCATAAAACAAGATGAGACAGAGGACTCCCAGGATTCCAGCAATAAGCTTCTCTGGAGAAGATGGTGAACCTGCAGAGAGAGAAAGGATAGATAGAGGCATTACTTAGATAGTTTACTTAAAAGAGAACCCACATGCACGGGGAATCATATACATACTCTTGAACCCCAAACACATATCTTCCACTGTAATCTTCCTCTTAGAATATACCTTTGATTTTTCGGACAATATAATGGCCCGTGAGTTGCTGGTCTAAGACTACACCTTACAACAATGTCTGAATAAAATTCATTCTCAGATTTCATATTATTACACTGTATCCCAACTTTAATTCTAATCCTCACAAATAAAAAATAAGTGAGCTAATTACCTAGTTAGCCCCCTACACCTCTGAATGCCATCTGCACATAGTAGACCAGTTATACTGTGTGTCTATAAAATGTGTCATATTTTCAGTGATCATTCTTGTCATTCCATTAAAGATTTGGAGATGTATTTTTAAACTTTATTACTAATAAAATATTTTCTGTTCAGTTTTTAAAATGGAGCTTTTCATACTCTTACCTCTCACTTGCTATTCCCTTGTGTCCTTGGCCAGATTCATTTCTGAGTAGTATTTTGACAGATCTCCATCTCTGCAGCTGAGTCAGACCAGGAATGGTGTCTATGATAACAATACCTAAGTGGTAAATAAATGATATGAATAATGACAAGATCCCTACGATAGTCAATGTGGGTGGAGTCTGAGATAAGTAAAGGCACTCACTTTCCTTTGGCCAATGTGAAGTCTTGTTCTAATTTACTTAAAGATTTAAATAAGTATTTCATAATAGAATAATGACTCTTAAAATGCTATCATATTTAGCACAATACTATTGTTTGAATGAAAAGAAATTATTTAGTGAAGAATAGAGAAAGTCAGAATAATAATGTTTATAAAAATCAGAGCCCACTGAATAATTTTAACACTATTAGAATAACTGTGAAAATTAAAAGGCTGTATAGAAAAAATACAATTTCTATGACAATTTTGAAATGCATCAATGGTTAAAAATTGAATTTTCTAATGTTGGGGGACTAGTAGTGTTAACATATATAAAAATTTCCTGTAAAAAAAGTTTTCATTTAGTCAAATTTATTTACTAAGGGCAGATAGGAACTATCAAATAATATTTTAATTTGAATAATTGTGGAGTCTTAAAAAATTAAAATTTAGTGAAATATTATATATGCTGTAAAATGTTACATGACACACTAAGGTTAACCAAAACTTAATAAATAATAAAGCAATAGAACAATAAGATTTTAAAACATACTTAGTAGTTTACACAGGTAACTTACAATTTATTTAATGGTTAAGATATGATATTATAAAAAATAAATAAATATGTAGTCCATTATTAAAAAACACTCTTGGTGCAAACTTCCAGAAACATCTTATGGCCAAGAAAGTCAGTAGGTAACTTCAATGTTTAAGCAAATGAAGTAAATCAGACACTGTAATTTAGTAATTCAGTCACTAGGCTCTTCAGTCTGTGAGATCTAGAAAAATTTTGGCTTTGAAATTTGTAATGTATGACATTTAAAATTTATTTGGTATCTAGAATTGAACTTATTAATCTAAAGTTAGAAAAAAAATTTATATAATACAATGCATGTAAAACACTAAAAACACAAGTTAACATTTATAACCTTTCAATATGTAACTCATTTTAATTATTTTTTTAATAAATTTTTATTAATGATAATGGGATGACATTAATAAATCAGGGTACATATATTCAAAGAAAACATGTCTAGGTTATTTTGTCATTAAATTATGTTGCATACCCCTCGCCCAAAGTCAGATTGTCCTCCGCCTCCCTCTATCTAGTTCTCTGTGCCCCTCCCCCTCCCCCTAACTCTCTCACTCCCTCCCTCCCATGTCCTCCCTCCCCCCACCCCTGGTAACCACCACATTCTTGTCCATGTCTCTTAGTTTCGTTTTTATATTCCACCAATGTATGGAATCATGTAGTTCTTGTTTTTTTCTGATTTACTTATTTCACTCCGTATAATGTTATCAAGATCCCACCATTTTGCTGTAAATGATCTGATGTCATCATTTCTTATGGCTGAGTAGTATTCCATAGTGTATATGTGCCACATCTTCTTTATCCAGTCTTCTATTGAAGGGCTTTTTGGTTGTTTCCATGTCTTGGCCACTGTGAACAGTGCTGCAATGAACATGGGGCTACATGTGTCTTTACGTATCAATGATTCTGAGGTTTTGGGGTATATACCCAGTAGAGGGATTGCTGGGTCATAAGGTAGTTCTATTTGCAGTTTTTTGAGGAACCACCATACTTTCCTCCATAATGGTTGTACTACTTTACAGTCCCACCAACAGTGGGTGAGAGTTCCCTTTTCTCTGCAGCCTCTCCAACATTTGCTATTACCCGTCTTGTTGATAATAGCTAATCTAACAGGGGTGAGGTGGTATCTCATTGTAGTTTTGATTTGCATTTCTCTAATAACTAATGAAGCTGAGCATCTTTTCATATATCTGTTGGCCATTTGTATTTCTTCCTGGGAGAAGTGTCTGTTCATGTCCTCTTCCCATTTTTTTATTGGATTGTTTGTTTGTTTGTTGTTGAGTTTTATGAGTTCTTTGCAAATTTTGGATATTAGGCCCTTATCTGAGCTGTTGTTTGAAAATATCATTTCCCATTTAGTTGGCTGTCTGTTTATTTTGATATCAGTTTCTCTTGCTGAGCAAAAACTTTTTATTCTGATGTAGTCCCATTCATTTATGTTTGCCTTCACTTCTCTTGCCATTGGAGTCAGGTTCATAAAATGTCCTTTAAAACCCAGGTCCATGAGTTTAGTACCTATGTCTTCTTCTATGTACTTTATTGTTTCAGATCTTATATTTAGGTCTTTGATCCATTTTGAATTAATTTTAGTACATGGGGACAGGCTGTAGTCAAGTTTCATTCTTTTGCATGTGGCTTTCCAGTTTTCCCAACACCATTTGTTGAAGAGGCTTTCTTTTCTCCATTTTGTGTTGTTGGCCCCTTTATCAAAGATTATTTGACCATATATATGTGGTTTTATTTCTGGGCTTTCTATTCTGTTCCATTGGTCTGAGTGTCTATTTTTCTGCCAATACCATGCTGTTTTGATTATCGTGGCCCTATAATATAGTTTAAAGTCAGGTATTGTAATGCCCCCAGCTTCATTCTTTTTCCTTAGGATTGTTTTGGCTATTCGGGGTTTTTTATAGTTCCATATAAATCTGATGATTTTTTGTTCCATTTCTTTAAAAAATCTCATAGGAATTTTGATGGGAATTGCATTAAATTTATATATTGCTTTGGGTAATATGGGCATTTTAATTATATTTATTCTTCCTATCCAAGAACAAGGAATATTTTTCCATCTCATTGTGTCTTTTTCTATTTCTCTTAATAATGCCTTGTAGTTTTTGTTATATAGGTCCTTTACATTCTTTGTTATGTTTATTCCTAGGTATTTTATTTTTATTTTTTGCAATCATGAAGGGGATTATTTTTTTGAGTTTGTTTTCTAATATTTCATTGTTGGCATATAGAAAGACTATGGACTTTTGTATGTTAATTTTGTATCCTGCGACCTTACTGTATTGGTTTATTGTTTCTAGTAATCTTTTTGTGGAGTCCTTTGGGTTTTCGATGTATAGGATCATATCATCAGCAAAAAGTGATACCTTTACTTCTTCTTTTCCGATATGGATGCCTTTTATTTCTTTGTCTTGTCTGATTGCTCTGGCCAGAACTTCTAGTACCACGTTAAATAAGAGTGGAGAGAGTGGACAACCCTGTCGTGTTCCTGATTTAAGGTGGAAAGTCCTCAGTTTTACACCATTTAATATGATGTTGGCTGATGGTTTATCATATACGGCCATTATCATGTTGAGATATTTTCCTTCTATACCCATTTTGTTGAGTCTTAAACATAAAATTGTGTTGTATTTTATCAAAAGCCTTTTCTGCATCTATTGATAAGATCATGTGGTTTTTGTTCTTTGTTTTGTTGATATGGTGTATTACGTTAACCGTTTTGCGTATGTTGAACCATCCTTGAGATTCTGGGATGAATCCCACTTGATCATGATGTATTATTTTTTTAATATGTTTTTGTATTCGGTTTGCCAGTATTTTGTTTAGTATTTTAGCATCTGTATTCATTAGAGATATTGGTCTGTAGTTTTCTTTCTTTGTGCCATCCTTGCCAGGTTTTGGTATGAGGGTTATGTTGGCCTCATAAAATGTGTTTGGAAGTATTGCTTCTTCTTCAATTTTTTGGAAGACTTTCAGTAGAATAGGAACCAAGTCTTCTTTGAATGTTTGATAGAATTCACTAGTATAACCGTCTGGGCCTGGACTTTTATTTTTGGGGAGGTTTTTAATAGTTTTTTCTATTTCCTCCCTGCTGATTGGTCTGTTTAGGCTTTCTGCTTCTTCATGACTCAGTCTAGGAAGGTTGTATTGTTCTAGGAATTTATCCATTTCTTCTAGATTGTTGTATTTGGTGGCATATAATTTTTCATAGTATTCTACAATAATTCTTTGTATATCTATGATGTCTGTGGTGATCTCTCCTCTTTCATTTTGGATTTTATTTATTTGAGTCCTGTGTCTCTTTTCCTTGGTGAGTCTTGCCATGGGTTTGTCGATTTTGTTGATCTTTTCAAAGAACCAGCTCCTTGTTTAATTGATTTTTTCTATAGTTTTTCTGTTCTCTATTTCGTTTATTTCTGCTCTGATTTTTATTATCTCCTTTCTTCGGCTGGTTTTGGGTTGTCTTTGTTCTTCTTTTTCTAGCTCCTTAAGGTGTGAAGTTAAGTGGTTTACTTCGGCTCTCTCTTGTTTGTTCATATAGGCCTGAAGTGATATGAACTTTCCTCTTATTACTGCTTTTGCTGCATCCCAGAGATTCTGATATATGGTATTTTCATTTTCATTTGTCTGTATATATCTTTTGTTCTCTGCGCTTATTTCTTCTTTGACCCATTCATTTTTTAGAAGTATGTTGTTTAGTTTCCACATTTTTGTGGGTTTTTCCCCCTCTTTTTTGCAGTTGAATTCTAGTTTCAAGGCTTTATGATCAGAAAATATGCTTGGTACAATTTCAATTTTTCTAAATTTGCTGATATTGTCTTTGTGGCCCAACATCTGGTCAATTCTTGAGAATGTTCCATGTACACTAGAGAAAAATGTATACTCTGTCGCTTTGGGATGAAGTGTCCTGTAGATGTCTATCATATCCAGGTGTTCTAATATTTCATTCAAGGCCACTATATCTTTATTGATTCTCTGTTTGGATGACCGATCTAGAGCTGTCAGCGGTGTATTGAGGTCTCCAAGTATGATTGTATTTTTGTTAGTTTTTGTTTTAAGGTCAATAAGTAGCTGTCTTATATATGTTGGTGCTCCTTGGTTTGGTGCATATATATTAAGGATTGTTATGTCTTCTTGATTCAACTTCCCCTTAATCATTATGAAATGACCATTTTTGTCTCTGAGTACTTTTTCTGTCTTGTAGTCAGCATTATTGAAGGATAGCTTTGATGGGTATAGTATTCTTGGCTGAAAGTTCCTCTCTTTCAGGGCTTTAAATATTGGGGTCCACTCTCTTCTAGCTTGTAGAGTTTCTGCTGAGAAATCTGATGATAATCTAATAGGCCTTCCTTTATATGTTGTACTCTTCTTTTCCCTGGCTGCCTTGAGAATTTTTTCTTTGTCATTGGTTTGTGTCATCTTTATTATGATGTGCCTTGGAGTGGGTTTTTTGGGGTTAAGAAAACTTGGTGTTCTGTTTGCTTCTTGAATTTGAGGCTTTAGTTCTTTCCACAGGCTTGGGAAGTTCTCATCTATTATTTGTTTGAGTATATTCTCCATTCCATTTTCTTTCTCTTCTCCCTCTGATATACCTATTATTCTTATGTTATTCTTTCTGATGGAGTCAGACAATTCCTGTAGGGCTTTCTCATTTTTTATTATTTTTGAGTCTCTTTCTTCTTCTCTCTGTTGTGCCTCAAGTTGTTTGTCTTCTATTTCATTAGTCCTATCTTCTATCTGGGCTGTTCTGTTAGCTAAGCTTGTTACCTCGTTTTTCAGCTCGTGAATTGAGTTTTTCATTTCTGTTTGATTTGTTTTTATAGTTTCAATTTCCTTGGTAATATATTCTTTGTGTTCATTGAGTTGTTTTCTGACCTCCCTAAATTGCCTTTCTGTGTTTTCTTGTATATCTCTGAGTATTTTAAAGATTTCTATTTTAAATTCTGTCATTTAGCTCCAAGGCTTCCAATATGTTAAGTCTTTTCTCCATAGATTTTTCCACATCTATTTGTGTTACCTCTCTTTCTTTTGTATCCATAATATTCGATTTCCTCTTTCTTATTGGCATCTGAGGGTGGTCTTGTTGATAGCACACAGGCGCACTCCCTCCGCGGCTTGAATGAACGTCCCTGCGGTAGTTAGCTTCCTCCACACCCTCGTCTCTCAGATTCAAGTGATATCAGTCCTTTCACTTTTAGTTTGTATGGAACTCCGGAATGCTCCGAGGATAAATTTTTCTGTTTCTAGTTGATAAATTTGTTGTGATTTTGGGGAGATCTGTCGGACGCGCTGCTCACGGCGCCATATCATTTTAATTATTTTAACACAATTGCTGTCCTATTATTTCTCATTCATATCAGATTATGTAATCTAATTCATTCTAAAGGAGTCTCTTATCAGTGTGACATCATTTTTTCTAACATTTTGTCCAATTTCTAAAAAGCCTTTTGATTATTTATAATTAAGTTTAAATAAGCATTTCTTCAGAGTTTACTAAATCCAACTTTGTATTACCGAACAGCTTTTATTTAATAGAATTGCATTTAGGATGAACTATGTTTGACCTTCACAATTTGGAAAATTCATTTCAAGAATCCATTTTTAAAGTCTGGGGTAAATTATAATAATATACATATAGAAGTATATCTATTAATTTCAAAATCTAAAATTACTAGTTCTTTCTCTTCATGCTTTGGGATGTCATTTTAAGTTATATAAGTTTTCAAATCCAAATTCATCTGGGCGTATGCACTTTAGTAATTTTTTAGAGGCAAAAATTTAAATATTTTAAGTTGTCTTCCAACATATTTCACATTTTACTCTCTTTACCCTAATTTTTACAAATAAGGACACCAATATTTTCATAAATTTGTTTGTATATTAATGGTACTTCCGTTGTATCACGTCTAGCCTGTGTAATTTCCCTTAAATGAATTGGGCCATTGAGAAAGAGAGGAGTAGAGACACATACCTGTGGGAGTCAGAAAGTCATGCATCCTTTCCGAGATCAGGGTGCTCCTGTGACCAAACAGTATCTGTGGTTCAGAGGCTGTCCTGTGAAGACTGACGGTGAGGCAAAGGAATAAAAGGTTGATTTCTCATCACTGCATCACTTAAAGTTTGGACAGGAAATTTTTACACTTGGGCAATTTGGAAACTGATTTAATTCATCACACCCTTAGAATATAGGACACTTTGAGCCTGTACTGTGTCATTAATTTGTCTATTAGTAAGTGTTTCTAAGAAATTTTTATTACTGGGACAAAAGATTTGACCACTCACGTTGTTAACTTATTTCTGTTTAAAATCACACACACTGAAAGCTTAGGCCTTGTTCAGAGTATCTGAGAGGGCAGTTCTATTTTAATCTTCTGAGATAACTCCATTCTGCTATCCACAGTGACTGCCCCCACTTGCATTCCCATGAACAGTACACAAGGATTCCCTTTTCTCCACATCCTCACTAAAACTTGTTTGTGGACTTCTTGATGATAACCTTTCTAACAGGTATGAAGGGGTATGTCATTGTGGTTTTCATTTGCATTTTTCTGATGATTAGTGATGTGGAACACCTTTTCATATGTCTATTGGCTTCTTTGGAGATGTGTTTAGTCAGGTCTTTTACCCATTTCTTAATTGTAGTGTTTGTTTGCTTTTGGTTTTGAGTGTTATAAGTTCTTATAAATTGTGGATATTAAACCCTTATCAGATGAACTGGCAAGTATGTTCTCCGGTTCAATTGACTGTCTTTTCATTTTGTTGACAGTTTCTTTTGCAGTGCAAAAGCTTTTTGGTTTGATGTCATCACAATTATTTACCATTTTTGTTTCCCTTGCCTGAAGTAATATATCAGAAAAACTATTGCTATGAGAAATGTGTGAGATTTTATTGCTATTGCTTTATGAATCTGCAATTCCACTTCTTGGAATATAACCAAAGAAACCTAAAATATGAATTCAAATAAATATGTATATATGCATTACTGTTCATTGCAGTAATATTTACAATAGCCAGAATATGGAAACACCCCTAGTGTCCATCAGTAGATGAGTGGATAAAAAAGCTATGGTATGTTTACACAATGGATTACTACTCAGCTGTAAAAAGAAGGAAATCTTATCTTCTGCAACAGCATAGATGGACTTGGAGATTATTATGATAAGTTAAATAAGCCTGTCAGAGAAAGACAAGCACTATATGACTTTACTTATATGTGGAATATAATGAACAAAATAAACTAAAATAAGGAAAAACAGACTCATTGATACGGATAACAAACTGACAGATGTCAGAGAGGTAAGGGATTGGAGATGGAGTGAAAAAGGTAAAGGTATTGAAAAAGGGAAAACCTCATAGAGACCGACAACACTATGGGAATGTCAAGAGGAAAAGGTGGTGAGGGGTGGGGGAGGAGAGTAAAGGGGAGGATAGATGGTGAAGGAAGGAGACTTGACTTGGGTTGGTGAATACATAATACAATATACAGATATATATTGTGAAATATTACTCCTGAAACATATACTTTATTAAACACAGAATTTTATTACTGCAAACAAATACAATTAAAAAAAGAGTACAAGAATAAAAGCTATCTTAGAAGTTTAAGTTCTACTCTTCAGTACTTTAAAGCAACGCTGCGAAATAATGGCCTTACTTAATTTTATTTATAGAGTCATTATGTTATTTATATTATAATGGAAGTAATAAAAATAGTAATTTCATTAACAATAGGTACATAATGGTAGATGTTATTAATACTTTAAGGAACTGCTACATTTTTAACTTATGATAACTGTCGCAAATATTACTTACCAAACTTATCTACTCTGCGCTACTTCTTAAAATCACTGCATTTTATTTTATCATGTTTATATAAATCACTTACATTTCCCCTGAGAAAAATAAAATCCTCTTTGAAGGATTAAATATTAAACAACAATAAACCATTCCATAATGTAATAAATTAAAATATTAAATTACCTCTCATTATACTATTCATTAGCTCTTCCCATTACAATTACTTGTCTGTATGTTAATACATATATTTGTTGTGAATGTAAAAAGCCCATCTAAATATGTAAGAGGAAAACAAATGCAATTTAAAATAATTTTATCTATCTGAAACTGGGGAGGACAGAAAAGGTAGACTTTGAAAACACAAGTTAAAAGATACATTAATATCAGAAAAATAAAATGTTAAATCTAAATTATCTATTGTATATCAGATGGAGTACTTTTTATTCTTGTCATTTTGTATCATAAAAAGTGGAAATGGTTACATATCATTGGTAAATAAATTTAAATTGAAAGTACCATGTGATTCAGCAATCATACTTCTAGGTATATATCAAAGAAAATGACATAATTGTTTTGAAGAGATATGCATAATTTTGCGTTCATTGAAATATTCTTCACCTTAGTTGAGGTTTAAAGGCAACCTTAGTGTCTTCACTGGATAAATGGATAAAGAAAATTTTATGCACATACACACACATGCACATATCCAACACAGAATGGACTATCATTCAGCCATGAGGGAAAAATTTTTCTGTCATTTGAGACAGGGATGAACCTGAAGGCATTTGCTTCCTGAAATAAGCTACACAGGGAAAGACAAATATTTTGTGGTATTATTTATATGAGAAATTTAAAAATATCAAATTTGTAGAAAAGTGATCGGCAAGGTCTGGGGTGGAGATAATGAAGGAGGTTGGTAAAGGGTACAAACAAAAAACATGAATACAGCCCAAGGATGTCACGAATTACATGGTGACTATAGTCAATAACACTGGAATGTATAATTAAAACTTACTAAGAGATGCAACTGGAACTTTGATGATGTTCTCTCCTATGGAGAAGAAAGGAACCAAATAAACCCCAGATTGTAAATGTTACAACTGATAAGCAACCCTGTTGAATATGAAAAGTTATAAAAAGAAAATTTTATAAATTGTTCTATACAAAATTGTCATGGGGACGTAAAGCATAGGGAATATAGACAGTAGTACTGTAATGACTGTATACGGAGTCAGGTGGGTACCAGACTTATTTAGGGATTATTTCAAAAGTTATATATAGTGTTTATCCACTATGATGTACACCTGAAACTAATATAAAATATATTAAATCTCAAGTGTAATATCAGAATAAAAAATAAAATAAAATTTTATTTGTAAACATAAAGAAAATTCTATAATATGGTTTTATTCTATTCTCTTACTAAAACTTTTAAAAGCCCTGTGAACAATGCCATTACTTATTATCTGTTATATTCTGAGAAGCATAGTAGAGGTCAGAAATTTATGGGATGAAAATATGGTCCTAAAAGCATGTCCTTCATTACCACAAAAGAGAAATGAAAACACAAACAAACATTCCCTGAAGAATATAATATACATATTCATTAAAAAAAAAGAAAAGGTTTACAGAAGTGTTCCCTCTTTAGGAGAAAAAAGTCTAACTTATTTAAAGTTTTAAGCTTTTTTTTGTACAATTAGTTTTTAATTATCCGAACTAGTAAAATAAAGCACTGTTTATGGAATCAAGGAGATTTTTTTATTATACCGTGTAGAGGGAAACAATAATGACCAACGTGTTTATTTTACCACCAATTAACTTATTTGTGAAATTTAGTCTAAAATGAATTACCAGAGAAATATTCAGAGAAACTTAACGGCTCTCAATTATTGGCGTAGTGGTAGATTTTTGGCCTAGCGTGTGCACAAACCAGATTTGATTCTTGGACAGGGCACACAGGAGAAGTGATCCTATGCTTCTCCACTCTCACCCTCTCGCTTCTCTCTCTTTCTCTCTTCCCCTCCTAGAGCCACGGCTCTATAGATTTGAGCATGTAACCCCAGGTGCTGAGTACTGCTCTGGTGAGCATCTACCTTAGGTGTTAAAAATAGCTCGGCATCTTTTCACATATCTGTTGGCCCTTTGTATTTCTTCCTGGGAGAAGTGTCTGTTCATGTCCTCTTTGCATTTTTTTTATTGGATTGTTTGTTTGTTTTTGAGTTTTACGAGTTCTTTGTATATTTTGGATATTAGACCCTTATCTGAGCTGTTGTTTGAAAATATCTCCCATTTATTTGGCTGACTGTTTTGTTGTCAGTTTCTCTTGCTGTGCAATAACTTCTTAGTCTGATGTGGTCCCATTCATTTATCTTTGCCTTCACTTCCCTTGCCTTTGGAGTCAAATTCATAAAATGCTCTTTAAAACCAAGATCCATGAGGTTAGTTCCTATGTTTTCTTCTATGTACTTTATTGTTTCATTATGGAAGAAACTATGGTGTTTCCTCAAAAAACTAAAAATAGAACTACCATATGACCCAGCTATCCCTCTACTTGGAATATACCCCCAAAACTAAAAAACATTGATACGTAAAGACACATGCAGCACCATGTTCATTGCAACATTGTTCACAGTGGCCAAGACATAGAAACAACCAAAAAGCCCTTCAATAGATGATGTGATAAATATAGAATACAATAAAGAAGATGTGATACATATAGAATACTACTTAGCTATAAGAAATGATGACATCGGATCATTTACAACAATATGGATGGATCTTGATAACATTATATGGAGTAAAATAAGTAATTCAGAAAAAACTGAAAACTGCATGATTCCATTCATAGATGGGGCATAAAAACGAGACAAAGTCACATGGACAAGAGTGTGGTGGTTACCGGGATGGGAGAGAAGGAAGAGAGGAAGGGGGTGGAGGGAGAGGAGGGGCACAAAAACCAGATAGAAGGTAACAGAAGACATTTTGACTTTGGGTGATGGGTATGCAACATAATTCAATGTCAAAATAACCTGAAGATATTTTCTCTAAACATATGTACCCTGATTTATTAATGTCATCCAATTAAAATTAATAAAAAATAGCTCAGGTTGAGAGGATGACCCCAGATGGGCAGAGCTTCTGCACCAGATGGAGGTCACCAGGTGAATCCCTGTTGCACTGCATGTAGGAACCTATCTGTCTATCCCCCCTCTTCTCACTTGAAAAAGGAAGAAAAAAGGAAAGAAAATTATTTTGTCTCAGATATCACATATATTGCCATTGTTTTGTCATTATTTTTCTCTCTGATTGTCACTCTGTCCCTAAACTGTCAGAATCAGTAAATGTTAGGTGATTGTAAAAACACAAATGCCATGTGATTTTACTTATATGTGCCATCAAATGTACAAAATAAACTAACAAACAAAATGGAAACAGACTCCTAGACACAGAGAACAGACTGACAGCTGTCAAAGAGGTTGGGGCGTGGGAGGCTGGGTGAAAAAAGTGAAGGGATTAAACTTAGAAAAAATCATAGACAACAGTATGGGGATTACATGAAGGAAATGGGGTGGGGGAAGGATGAGATGTAAATAGGAGATAAACGGGGATGAAATGAGACTTGACTTGGGGTGGTGAACACACAATATAATATACAGATGATGTGCGTATCATAGAATTGTACAGGTAAAGTCCATATAATTTTATTAAGCAATGTCGACTCAATAAATTCAATAATTTTTTTAAAGAAACATAGCCTTTGAAATTATGAAGCATAAAAAGGCAAAAAACCACTATTTGTACTGGTCTCCCTCCTTCTTCTGAGAATAATAGTACAATAGAAGTCTTGTTTTATTTTTTTTTGATTCAAGGAAGAGAGTGGGGAAGGGAGAGTTAGAGAGAGAAAAAAAGCGTCAACTTGTTGTTCCTTTTAGTTGTTCCATTTTTAGTATGTCCTCATTAGTTGCTTCTAGAATGTGTATTGATCTTAGATCTAACCTGCTACCGCCAAGCACCAGGACAATGCTCTATCCACTGAACAACTCAGCCAAGACCTACAAAAGAATTCTTTAAACAAATCTTATCTTTAACAGGCACTGATGTTATGAAGAACGATGAAAAGAGTAGTAGGTTATCTTGAACAGGTAATAAAACATATTGACTAAGTGACGTCATGGAAATGGCGCCGTGAGCAGCACGTCCGACAGATCTCCCCAAAATCTCAACAAATTTATCAACTAGAAACAGAAAAATTTATCCTCGGAGCATCCCGGAGTCCCACACACACACTGAAAGCAAAAGGACTGTTGCCGAGGAGGGAATACGCCTGTGGTGAGTCAACCCACACGTGCAGCTGCCCGCGCCGCGGTCCAGGGAGTCCCGGCCACCAGCGTGCACTGAGAAGCCGCGTGCGTGTGCCCCGTGCCGCGGACCGGGGAGTCCCGGCCACCGGCGTGCACTGAGAAGCCGCGCGCGCATGCCCCGTGCCGCAGTCCGGGAGGGGCGCCAAGCCTGTCTTTCCTAGTCGGGAGATTCTCTCCGTGGGTGGGGCACCTCACCCAGCCATTCAAGCTAACAATCAAGCATTGGGGGAGGGGCGCGCAGGCAGCCTGTAATACTCTCTGGAGCACAGATGCGGATCCAATCACTGAAATTAGCTTAACCCACGAAATCTGCGCACCCATGGGGCTCTAATTGGTAAGATCTCTCCCAGTTCAGCGATCCAAGACAAGAGGCATAATATTTTTCAGTGCCTTTTGCAAAAAGGGCGGGGGCAAGTTCTGATTGACAGAGCCTCCATATTCAGGGATATACCTAACAAGAGGGACTTGGCAGATATTAAGATCTATACAGCAAGCAGCGAATAGTGCATCTTTTTCCCAGCCAAAACAGTCTACAAAGTGTGGAAAGCCTGGGTTGAGTGGTTCAACTGAATGGTAGGCACTGAACAGTCACCTTGACAACAATTGACTCCCAGCCCCACCTGATTACGCTGGAGGCTCTGACTGTCAGAGCCTTACCCAGAGCCTTGCGCTGAGTGAGGATAGAGCGGGGATTTCCCAGCTCTTTGAGCCTCTTACTCCCCAGACAGAAGCAGTGGCAGCCTCATAGCTGGATCACCAGGCTGCTAATTCAGGAAGGGGAGACTAGGGGAGAGACTCCAGGAAAGCAAACTCTCTCATTGTTGGACTCTACAAACGCCAACAAGCCTTGACTACCAGCAAGACTAAAGCCAATTATATGACATTGCCATAGAATCCCATCAACTGCAAATCCCTACCTAAGCGTGACACAGGGGCAGAACCTGGGGTACAGAGTCACCGACCAGGAAGAGGGAGAGAAAAGAAAAAGGAAGAAGTTAAACTCTCAAAACCAAGAAAAATCCAGACTTTATAACTTGTTCCACTAATTCTTTGTTGTTGTTGTTTCTTTCTTCTTTCTTATTGCCTTTATTATTATTTGTATTTCCTCCACCTCGGTCCTTTTATTCTCTGCCCATCTTATGCTACCCTTTTCTTGAACTACACTACCCATGAGTGTTACATTTTATTTCTTTTCTTCATCCTTACTCTCCTTTAGGGTTATACTCCAAAACCCTTAACTCTCACTCTCTCCCCTTTTGTTTTCTTTTTGTTTTTTTTCCCTTTCCTTTTTTTCTTCCTTCGTTTCTCTCTTTTTCTTATTTTTTCCTTTCTATTCATTTGTTCTTTTCTCCTTTTACTTTTCCTCCCATTTAATCCTCAATCACGAAAAAATTATTTAATTTGGGAATCAAGATTTTTTTGTTGTTGTTGTTGTTTGTTCTTTTTTTTCTCTCTTTTCTGCTTTTGTTCTTGGTTTTCCTTTATTTGTTTGTTTTTGTGGCATTTTGGGTACTTTTTACATTGCTTTTTAACTCACTAGCATTCCTCCCAACCCAAAGTCTCCATTGTATTTAGTCTTCGCTCCACTTAATACAATAGATTTTTACTTATTATTTTTATTTTTTTCTTCTTTAATATTATTATTTTTTCTCTCCTTTTTTTTGTTTCCCTCTTATCCCTCTCATTATATCTCTTAGTCAACCATCACTTACAAGCAAATCATTTTATGCTTGTCTAAGATATTCTTCCTTTTTTTTTTTTTTGCATTTAGTAGGTCCCTACTCCCTTTTTTGCCCCTTGAACTCTTTACCCCAAATCAGGCCCTCCGTTATAGGCAGTTTTTGTTCCATTTAGCATAATATAATTCACAGGTCATTACGATATTTCCCTAAAGAGGTGAGAGGAGTGGAGGAGAAGAAAGAAAAAAGGGGGAAATAATAAATTATTACTTTTTTTGTGTGTGGAATGTTTTCCTTTTTTTTAATTTTTTAATTTTTTTTCCTTTTTTATTCTTTATTAATTCTAATTAACACTATCAACAATACCACCTTCAGATGCCAATAAGAAAAAGGAAATCGAATATTATGGATACAAAAGATAGAGAGGTAACACAAATAGATGTGGAAAAATCTATGGAGAAAAGATTTAACATATTGGAAGCCTTGGAGCCAAATGACAGAGAATTTAAAATAGAAATCTTAAAAATACTCAAAGATATACAAGAAAACACAGAAAGGCAATTTAGGGAAATCAGAAAACAACTCAACGATCACAAAGAATATATTACCAAGGAAATTGAAACTATAAAAACAAATCAAACATAAATGAAAAACTCAATTCATGAACTGAAAAACGAGATAACAAGCTTAGCTAATAGAACAGCCCAGATAGAAGATAGGATTAGTGAAGTAGAAGACAAACAACTTGAGGCACAACAGAGAGAAGAAGAAAGAGATTAAAAAATAATAAAAAACGAGAAAGCCCTACAGGAATTGTCTGACTCCATCAGAAAGAATAACATAAGAATAAGTATATCAGAGGGAGAAGAGAAAGAAAATGGAATGGAGAATATACTCAAACAAATAATAGACGAGAACTTCCCAAGCCTGTGGAAAGAACTAAAGCCTCAAATTCAAGAAGCAAACAGAACACCGAGTTTTCTTAACTCCAACAAACCCACTACAAGGCACATCATAATAAAGATGACACAAACCAATGACAAAGAAAAAATTCTCAAGGCAGCCAGGGAAAAGAAGAGTACAACATATAAAGGAAGGCCTATTAGATTATCATCAGATTTCTCAGCAAAAACTCTACAAGCTAGAAGAGAGTGGACCCCAATATTCAAAGCCCTGAAAGAGAGAAACTTTCAGCCAAGAATACTATACCCATCAAAGCTATCCTTCAAGTACAAAGGAGATATAAAAACATTCACAAATACAGAAAAGATGAGAGAATTTATCATCAGAAAGCCCCCACTCCAGGAAATACTAAAGGGGTTTTCCAACCAGATTCAAAGAACAAAAGAAAACAAAACCACAAGTAACAGCTCCACCAAGAAAACAATAAAACCAAACTTAAACTGTGACAACAAAAGAAAAAAAGGGGGAGAAAAGATGAAGATTAACAGTAGCAAAGGACAATGAAGCGCAGAAATACTCATAAGAAAGTGTACTACAATGAATATGGTAGGTATCCTTTTCATTACTTAATGGTAACCACCCTGGAAAAAACCACCACAAAAAAAATTGACTTAAAAAAGGTAGCAACAGAAAAAAGAAGTATGGAATACAAACAAACAAAAACAAACAATAGAAAAACAAAAGAGAAGAATCAAACAAGATACAAAACTAACAGAAAGCAATTTATAAAATGGCAATAGGGAACCCACAAGTGTCAATAATTACACTAAATGTAAATGGATTAAATTTACCAATAAAAAGACACAGAGTAACAGAATGGATTAAAAAAGAAAATCCAACTGTATGCTGCTTACTAGAAACTCATCTAAGCAACAAGGATAAAAACAAATTCAAAGTGAAAGGCTGGAAAACAATACTCCAAGCAAACAACACCCCCAAAAAAGCAGGTGTAGCAATACTCATATCTGATAATGTTGACTACAAGACAGAAAAAGTACTCAGAGACAAAAATGGTCATTTCATAATGATTAAGGGGACACTGAATCAAGAAGACATAACAATCCTTAATATATATGCACCAAACCAAGGAGCACCAAAAGATATAAGACAGCTACTTATTGACCTTAAAACAAAAACTGACAAAAATACAATCATACTTCGAGACCTCAATACACCGCTGACGGCTCTAGATCGGTCATCCAAACAGAGAATCAATAAAGATATAGTGGCCTTAAACGAAATACGACAACACCTGGATATGATAGACATCATCCCAAAGCAACAGAGTATACATTTTTCTCTAGTGTACATGGAACATTCTCAAGAATTGACCATATGTTGGGCCACAAAGACAATATCAGCAAATTTAGAAAAATTGAAATTGTACCAAGCATATTTTCTGATCATAAAGCCTTGAAACTAGAATTCAACTGTAAAAAAAAGAGGGGGAAAAACCCACAAAATTGTGGAAACTAAACAACATACTTCTAAAAAATGAATGGGTCAAAGAAGAAATAAGCGCAGAGAACAAAAGATATATACAGACAAATGAAAATGAAAATACCACATATCAGAATCTCTGGGATGCAGCAAAAGCAGTAATAAGAGGAAAGTTCATATCACTTCAGGCCTATATGAACAAAGAAGAGAGAGCCGAAGTAAACCACTTAACTTCACACCTTAAGGAGCTAGAAAAAGAAGAACAAAGACAACCCAAAACCAGCCGAAGAAAGGAGATAATAAAAATCAGAGTAGAAATAAACGAAATAGAGAACAGAAAAACTATAGAAAAAATCAATTAAACAAGGAGCTGGTTCTTTGAAAAGATCAACAAAATCGACAAACCCTTGGCAAGACTCACCAAGGAAAAGAGACACAAGACTCAAATAAATAAAATCCAAAATGAAAGAGGAGAAATCACCACAGACATCATAGATATACAAAGAATTATTGTAGAATACTATGAAAAACTATATGCCACCAAATACAACAATCTAGAAGAAATGGATAAATTCCTAGAACAATACAACCTTCCTAAACTGAGTCATGAAGAAGCGGAAAGCCTAAACAGACCAATCAGCAGGGAGCAAATAGAAAAAACTATTAAAAACCTCCCCAAAAATAAAAGTCCAGGCCCAGACGGTTATACTAGTGAATTCTATCAAACATTCAAAGAAGACTTGGTTCCTATTCTACTGAAAGTCTTCCAAAAAATTGAAGAAGAAGCAATACTTCCAAACACATTTTATGAGGCCAACATAACCCTCATACCAAAACCTGGCAAGGATGGCACAAAGAAAGAAAACTACAGACCAATATCTCTAATGAATACAGATGCTAAAATACTAAACAAAACACTGGCAAATCGAATACAACAACATATTAAAAAAATAATACATCATGATCAAGTGGGATTTATCCCAGAATCTCAAGGATGGTTCAACATACGCAAAACGGTTAACGTAATACACTATATCAACAAAACAAAGAACAAAATCCACATGATCTTATCAATAGACGCAGAAAAGGCTTTCGATAAAATACAACACAATTTTATGTTTAAGACTCTCAACAAAATGGGTATAGAAGGAAAATATCTCAACATGATAATGGCCGTATATGATAAACCATCAGCCAACATCATATTAAATGGTGTAAAACTGAGGACTTTCCACCTTAAATCAGGAACACAACAGGGTTGTCCACTCTCTCCACTCTTATTTAACGTGGTACTAGAAGTTCTGGCCAGAGCAATCAGACAAGACAAAGAAATAAAAGGCATCCATATCGGAAAAGAAGAAGTAAAGGTATCACTTTTTGCTGATGATATGATCCTATACATCGAAAACCCAAAGGACTCCACAAAAAGATTACTAGAAACAATAAACCAATACAGTAAGGTCGCAGGATACAAAATTAACATACAAAAGTCCATAGCCTTTCTATATGCCAACAATGAAATATTAGAAAACGAACTCAAAAAAATAATTCCCTTCACAATTGCAACAAAAAAATAAAATACCTAGGAATAAACATAACAAAGAATGTAAAGGACCTATATAACGAAAACTACAAGGCATTGCTAAGAGAAATAGAAAAAGACACAATGAGATGGAAAAATATTCCTTGTTCTTGGATAGGAAGAATAAACATAATTAAAATGCCCATATTACCCAAAGTAATATATAAATTTAATGCAATTCCCATCAAAATTCCTATGACATTTTTTAAAGAAATGGAACAAAAAATCATCAGATTTATATGGAACTATAAAAAACCCCGAATAGCCAAAGCAATCCTAAGGAAAAAGAATGAAGCTGGGGTCATTACAATACCTGACTTTAAACTATATTATAGGGCCACAATAATCAAAACTGTATGGTATTGGCAGAAAAATAGACACTCAGACCAATGGAACAGAATAGAAAGCCCAGAAATAAAACCACATATATATGGTCAAATAATCTTTGATAAAGGGGCCAACAACACAAAATGAAGAAAAGAAAGCCTCTTCAATAAATGGTGTTGGGAAAACTGGAAAGCCACATTCAAAAGAATGAAACTCGACTACAGCCTGTCCTCGTGTACTAAAATTAATTCAAAATGGATCAAAGACCTAAATATAAGATCTGAAACAATAAAGTACATAGAAGAAGACATAGGTACTAAACTCATGGACCTGGGTTTTAAAGGACATTTTATGAACCTGACTCCAATGGCAAGAGAATTGAAGGCAAACATAAATGAATGGGACTACATCAGAATAAAAAGTTTTTGCTCAGCAAGAGAAACTGATATAAAAATAAACAGAGAGCCAACTAAATGGGAACTGATATTTTCAAACAACAGCTCAGATAAGGGCCTAATATCCAAAATTTGCAAAGAACTCATAAAACTCAACAACAAACAAACAATCCAATAAAAATATGGGAAGAGGACATGAACAGACACTTCTCCCAGGAAGAAATACAAATGGCCAACAGATATATGAAAAGATGCTCAGCTTCTTTAGTTATTAAAGAAATGCAAATCAAAACTACAATGAGATACCACCTCACTCCTGTTAGATTAGCTATTATCAACAAGACGGGTAATAGCAAATGTTGGAGAGGCTGTGGAGGAAAAGGAACCCTCATACACTGTTGGTGGGAATGTAAAGTAGTACAACCATTATGGAGGAAAGTATGGTGGTTCCTCAAAAAACTGAAAATAGAACTACCTTATGACCCAGCAATCCCTCTACTGGGTATATACCCCAAAACCTCAGAATCATTGATACATAAAGACACATGTAGTCCCATGTTCATTGCAGCACTGTTCACAGTGGCCAAGACATGGAAACAACCAAAAAGCCCTTCAATAGAAGACTGGATAAAGAAGATGCGGCACATATACACTATGGAATACTACTCAGCCATAAGAAATGATGACATCAGATCATTTACAGCAAAATGGTGGGATCTTGATAACATTATACGGAGTGAAATAAGTAAATCAGAAAAAAACAAGAACTACATGATTCCATACATTGGTGGAACATAAAAACGAGACTAAGAGACATGGACAAGAGTGTGGTGGTTACCAGGGGTGGGGGGAGGGAGGACACAGGAGGGAGGGAGGGAGAGAGTTAGGGGGAGGGGGAGGGGCACAGAGAAAACTAGACAGAGGGTGACAGAGGACAATCTGACTCTGGGTGAGGGGTATGCAACATAATTTAATGACAAGATAACTTAGACATGTTTTCTTTGAATATATGTACCCTGAATTATTAATGTCATCCAATCAACATTAATAAAAATTTATAAAAAAAAGAAACAAACATATTGACAACAATATAAATTGTGAGTCTATGTATTTGAAAGAAAAACAAGTCTATTAAAGCTTAGTTTTGCTTCTAAATCAAATTAAGATTTTGACAATCTTCATTTGAGATTGGCTCAGGTTAAGAAAATCACAGTTTGTTTAAAGAAGTTCATAGTGCAGGCTTTTGTATTAATCTTAAAACAACTAGATAATCAATGCGCAGGTGAGATCCTGCAATTTTATATATTAAATGTCTTGTGGATTTTTATTTACCTTATGAATTTCCTCAACCCATTTAGTAGAAATATCAGTGAAATGTTCCCTATTAATATTTATCACTTCTAATACTTTTATATATTAGTTTGTGCCATTTAAAATTTATGTACTCTGTTTTATTAATGCCTAAAATAATGGAAGATTTTAAGTTGTGAAAAAAATAAAATATACAATGTTGATAAAATTAAGGAATTTAAGTGTTATGCAATGTACTATATCTGTAATGGGGCATAAAGTAATTATTCTAAAACAATTTTCACTATTCTCTAATAAATCTGTTTTGAGGAAGTCATTTTCAACTTGTTATGTTTTAAAGTGTTAAGAATGCTGAAAGACTTGCTATGTTATGAGGAGATGAATTCTCGGGGAACTGCTCTTTCTCATTTTATGCCACAGCATTTTCCCTTCTCTTCTGAGAGCCTTCACATCACACTGCCAACCTTTAACATATACATGATTGGAAGTCAGTTTTCACAAACACTAAACCAAATAATTCCTGTTACAATGAAGCCAGACAAACGTTGAGAAAATAACTTGTTATTTTTAGTCATTTTCTAGCATCATTTTTTCACACACCTCCAACCTCCAAATTAATGTCTACTAGAACCAGTGAATGTGTCCTGAATTGGATATAGGGTCTTTGCAAATGCAATCAAGATAAGATGAGGGTATACTGGTGTAAAATGGGCCTTATATAATACATATGATGTCCTATAAAAAGAGAAACATTAGGAAAAAGAGAAAGAGGTACACAGGCAGAAGAATGAGAAGACAGAGGCAGAGACTGAGGTAATATGTCTGTAGCCATGGAATGCCAAGGACTCAGAGTTACACAAAAACTAAAAGAAATGTTTAGTTTTAAATGTTTAGTACAGGGTCAGCTCCAGTGTCTTCAAACTGAAGACAGCCTTGTTCAAGCCTTCATTTCAGATTTCAAACCTGCAGAACTATGATAGTATAAATCTTTCTGGTGTAACCCAAAGTACACTAAAATATAAAAATTTAAAAGTAATTAATGATGCATGAAAACATTTTGAACCATCTGGGAGTACCATGAATGAGAGGAAACTTTGATTTTACCTGGATCCATTGGGAATACCCTATTTGAAGAAAGACAGGAAGTTGGTGTGGAAAGTACTAATCTCTACAAATTTGCCCCTTATCATCACAAAATATATATTCCTTATGTTCTCAAGAAAAGTCTTCATCTCCCATACCTTGTTTCTTATTTCTCTTTTCTTTTTTTATGCTGAGTATCTGTGAAAGGTAAAGCAATTGAAGCAAACGCTTCAGTCACTATGATGCTGCTTGTCAGAGACATTTTACATCAGAGAAGCAGCTGTTGAGATGAACAGGAATTTAACTGTAGACACAAGGGCACCATTTCTCCAACACTGTAACAGAAAGTCTGATTACTTTCATTTGAAAATATTGGCTTTGATCAATTAATTACCTATTCAGGCTTATTCCGCTGATCATCTAGTTTGGGGACATCACCTCAAAAGTTTGATGATCTTTGTTTGTCTCTCCATATTGAAAACTGGAACTGTAATTTTGAGAAAATGTTTTATATCATGAAATAATATTTCTATTACTTTTTTATCAATTTAATAAAAATACAAGGAAACATATCTGGCAATATTGAAATTATTTGAGGAACTATGTCAGTGTAGAAAATATGTTGGTATTTTATATTCTGGCTTCTGGGATTTCCATAACTCTGACACGTGGTCATAATTTTGGTACACCACTCTCTTCTCCACACGTTCTGATGACTATTATTGTGGTTTAGTTTATTGTCAGTGAATCCACATTTAATCCCTCTGACCACTATGAGAAGAGTGTACATTTCAGAAAATTAATAAGGTTGGCTATATAACTTGTTTTGATAACATAATGTGATTGGGAAAATACCAGTATATGAAATCGAGTATAAGCATTAAGAAGCACATATTGAACCCTGGTTGGTTGTTCAGTGCATAAAGCGCTGGCCAGGCCTGTGGCTGTCCAGGGATCGACTCCTACTCAAGGCACACAGGAGAAATGGTCATCAACTTTCCTCAAGCTTCTCCCCCTTTTCTATTCTTGCAACTGGATTTGTTCCCATGCGGCCCCAGGCACTGAGGATAACTCTGTTTGAGCGCATCAGCCTCAGGCACTAAAAATAGGTGGATACTAGAGTATTGGCCTCAGATGAGGTTGCTGCGTGGATCCAGGTAAGGATGCATGTGGGAGTCTGTATCAGCATATATATATAAAAGAAATCACATATTGGCTAGACCTGCTGAAAGTTGTTAATCACCACTATGAGAAGGTCTTCCAGGTAGTCCACTGTTTGGAGAATAAAATATATAAATGGGATCTGAACTGATTCTTTGCTTTGGAGCTAAGCCCACATATATTCAGCATTATCACTTGAAATTAAACATACCAAAAAAGAGAAAATAGAAATAAATAAATAAAATATACTTGGTTTTTTTAAATAATTTTATTTTTAATGGGGTGACATCAATAAATCAGGATACATATATTCAAAGGTAACAAGTCCAGGTTATCTTGTCGTTCACTTATGTTGCATATCCATCACACAGTCAGATTGTCCTCTGTCACCTTCTATCTAGTTTTCTTTGTGCCCCTCCCCCTCCCCCTTTCCCTCTCCCTCTCCCCCCTCCCCCGGTAACCACCACACTCTTATCAATGTCTCTTAGTCTCACTTTTATGTCCCACCTACGTATGAAATAATGCAGTTCCTGGGTTTTTCTGATTTACTTATTTCACTTCTTATCATGTTATCAAGATCCTACCATTTTGCTGTAAATAATCCGATGTCATCATTTCTTATGGCTGAGTAGTATTCCATAGTGTATATGTGCCACATCTTCTTTATCCAGTCATCTATTGATGGGCTTTTGGGTTGTTTCCATGTCCTGGCCACTGTGAACAATGCTGCAATGAACATGGGGCTGCATGTGTCTTTACATATCAATGATTCTGAGTTTTTGGGGTATATACCCAGTAGAGGGATTGCTGGGTCATAAGGTAATTCTATTTTCAGTTTTTTGAGGAACCACCATACTTTCTTCCATAATGGTTGTACTATTTTACATTCCCACCAACAGTGGATGAGGGTTCCTTTTTCTACACAGCCTCTCCAACATTTGCTATTACCTGTCTTGTTAATAATAGCTAATCTAACAGGAGTGAGGTGGTATCTCATTGTAGTTTTGATTTGCATTTCTCTAATAACTAAAGAAGATTAGCATCTTTTCATATATCTGTTGGCCATTTGTATTTCTTCCTGGGAGAAGTGTCTGTTCATGTCCTCTTCCCATTTTTTTATTGGATTGTTTGTTTGTTTGTTGTTGAGTTTCATGAGTTCTTTGTATATTTTGGATATTAGGCCCTTATCTGAGCTGTTGTTTGAAAATATCATTTCCCATTAAGTTGGCTGTCTGTTTATTTTGTTATCAGTTTATCAGTTTCTCTTGCTGAGCAAAAACTTCTTAGTCTGATATAGTCCCATTCATTAATTTTTGCCTTCACTTCTCTTGCCTTTGGAGTCAAATTCATAAAATGCTCTTTAAAACCCAGGTCCATGAGTTTAGTACCTATGTCTTCTTCTATGTACTTAATTGTTTCAGGTCTTATGTTTAGATCTTTGATCCATTTTGAGTTAATTTTAGTACAGGGGGACAGACTGTAGTCCAGTTTCATTCTTTTGCCTGTGGCTTTCCAGTTGTCCCAGCAGCATTTATTGAAGAGGCTTTCTTTTCTCCATTTTGTGTTGTTGGCCCCTTTATCAAAAATTATTTGACTATATACATGTGGCTTTATTTCTGGACTTTCTATTCTGTTCCATTGGTCTGAGTGTCTATTTTTCTGCCAATACCATGCTGTTTTGATTGTCGTGGCCTTATAATATAGTTTGAAGTCAGGTATTGTAATGCCCCCAGCTTCATTCTTTTTCTTTAGGATTGCTTTGGCTATTCGGGGTTTTTTATAGTTCCATATAAATCTGATGAGTTTTTGCTCCATTTCTTTAAAAAATGTCATTGAAATTTTGATGGGAATTGCATTAAATTTGTATATTGCTTTGGGTAATATGGCCATCTTGATTAAATATACTTGTTCTTAAATGTCAGTGCAAGTGTGTTTATATAACTTCAGCAATTAGATACAGCCACAACATACACATTATAATTCTGAATATTGATATTTTATCTATGTGAATAGAAAGAATAAATATGAAGATGATAAAGACTATATTCATAATCAAAGAAATAAATGTATATGGACTATTAATTTATTTTGTAATAAGAAAGCACTATCACTTGTAATTGAATTACAATAAAAGATATTCTGAAGAATTCTTAACTAAAGTTTTTCCAGAGTCTCAGTAACTGACTCATACTAATATTATTTCCTTTTAAATAATTCATTTAACACTTTATTGTTTCCATTAAATATGCTTCCAAGCATACTAATTAAAAGTGTCAAAAAGGGGAGTAAGAGAATTTAATAAAACAAGGTACTTTTTAAAATACCTTCAATCCAGTAGTGGAGAAACAGACATGTAAAAAATACCTAAAGACACTGAATATTACCCAGTCAAACCACCTGTCACAAGCAAAAATAAAACAAATCATTGGTAATGCGGTACCAAACTAGGTGCAAAAGACATATATTTTGGTTCCATCCTCTGAGAAATGGGCCATATCCAAACAAATTTTATATAGAAGCCATGGAGTTGTTGCATAGCAACAGTGCATACTGAAAATGTATTACTTTCAACTCCAAAGCTATCTTTATTGCCTTTTCTGAGACAATGGTGCTAGGTCTTTATCATTGTTTCCCCTGTCTGCTCACTTATTCCAGAGACACTGCAGGAAAAGGACTCTGCCTCTGGGTTTCATGTTGTTTCTCTCATGCGTGCAGGGAGTGCTTGTGGTGTTCGCCTTCCAGCAAGTTTCTGTGTCTAGTCAGAGTTCCCTCTCCTCTGGCCTCCATTTGCTGACGCTGGCAGGGAGGTCTTCGTGTTTGTCTGCACAGCTTGAGATTAGTCCTCTCCAATATCGGCCAGCAGACTTGGAACTGCTCTGTCCCAGAGCATCCAGTGAACACGTCAGCCATAGAGTTTTCTGTGGTGACTTTGTCTTCAATGACGTCTAACACCCATCTGAAGAAGTGCACCTGGCTCCATGTGATATCATGTTTAGTACCCTTAATAACACTCTGGTACAATTCAAAATTTTCTTCTAACTGCTCTGTGCAGCCTATCTCCAACAAATAATATTTGAAAATTCTTTAAACCAAGCTCCTCCTGGTTTCTCTTTCCTGACTTGACTGACTTAAACTCTGTGACTCTCTTGGATGTTCAGTTCTCATTTCCAACACTCAAGGGCTAGATCAAATTAATTGATTTGTAAATGAGTGATATATTATTTACATTATTATAGACCTAGAAATAATAGCTCTTGTTATAATTCATAATCAAAACGATTAATTTTAATAAATATCTGAAATCTTACATATATATAATATGTACCAGAATACATATTTTAAAAATTAATATGGTTTAAAAAATGATTCTAGAATACCAAGGATAGAGAGTCAGGTAAACCGGTCACTTTAAGTGCCTATGATGTAGCAAAGTCGATTCATTCTCAGTAAGAAAAGTACCACTCTGCTGAGTGATGTTGATCACGGGGAGGCTCTGAATGCTTGGGCACAGGGGGATATAGAATATCTCCGTATTCATCGCTTAATTTTGTTGTGAACCAGAAAATGGTCTCAGAAGAATATCTTAACAAATAGTTCTAAATGTAACTGAAATGTTTGGGAAGAAATTAAAAATGTGTTCTTTACTGATGTTGAGATGATCATTTTACTGAATTTAGGTAAGCTAAAGTGCCTGGTGCTTACAGACATATGTTATTGGTTCTGAGCAGGATGCAGAATGGAGCATCTGGGGCCACTGAAATCTCATTAATATACAATTCTTGTCCAAATCTGCAGTTATTGAGGATCTGAAATACAAAGATAATATATCATTAACCTGGTAATATATAACTTAATATTGTAGTAAATAAACTCTTCAGAATAATAATTACATATATAAATCTAAATATTTCTCATAATATTAGAAGTAACAGTTTCTTTATATAATTGTTCACATTGCTTTTTATTACAAAGATTAATTCCTGACTTAGCAAGCATAAAGGCATAAATTATATGAGTTCTCAGGAAACTTACTGTTCTGAAGATAGAACTGAGCCATTTTCCCAAAACAACGACTTGATATTGTTTCTGTGAGAGAGTTCAATCCATGAGAATATATGGAAAAGGTTCAAAAAAGTCTGTAAGAACACATATTTTATGAGAAATTAAGTTAAAGCTTGTGTACTGATTTAAATTTGTAAACACAAAGTAAACTCACAGAGGGATGGGGGAAGAGGAACTTGAGGCAGTGAGGGTGACTGCTCAGTAAACTGCACACAGCTCACCAGCATCCGATGAAATTAGTGACTAAGCAAGTCAACCGCATTATATAGTTCAGGAATTGTTCGTGATCCACCCAGCTGGCCCAGCATGTCTAACACCCTGAAGATCACACATATTCTATGGAAATACAGAGGACCCTGAAACAATGTACAACACCTCAAGATTCACCAAAATTGACTCAACATCTGCAACAGAAACAGCAGAATCCTAAACAAATTGCCAAAGAAATAAGTAAATTTATTAAAGGGTTTGGATATCTGCCCACCATCCGCAATTAACAACATCAAAGGAAAATACAGAAGGATTGCTAGTGGTTAAGATCTCATCACTGACAAGCTTTCCAAAGGACAAGAGGCAAGCAGCTGAAAAAAAAAGTTTGTTGCTTCAGTGGAACCCTTTTCCAAAGAATCAGTGGTTTTCCTGAGGAGAGCTCAAACATAGGAATCTTGTAACCTGGAAAAGCCAAAATCAACCTCAAGTGCAAGTGCAGAATGAGGAAATGACAGAGGATGACCTCTGCCTTGTTCAAGAGAGAGTCTTCGATTAGGCAACTTGTAGCTGATATGATTGAAATTAATAACTATATATTTAAAGATTTGTAAATGACAAGGACCTATGATAGATAGCATAGAAGCCAAAGTTGAAAATGTAACACTCATGTCCAACAAGCCAACCAGCAACTGCCAAGGACAAGAAAGTATCAGAAAAAGCATTTCTGCATGTAGCTGCACAAGATGTTAAAATGACATAGAAATCTACAAGAGGCTAGCAATGAAGAACAAAATTCTTAACCTTTGTTATTTAAATGACTATGTTTATCATTATTTTGACTCTGGTTTCTATTTGTATATTGAGATTTTGAATGCAGGTTTTGTTAAAATTAAACAGAGGCCCTGGCCGGTTGGCTCAGTGGTAGAGCGTCGGCCTGCAGGTAGAGCATGCAGGAGTCCCAGGTTCGATTCTCGGCAGGGACACACAGGAGAAGCGCCCATATGCTTCTCTACCCCTCCCCCTCTCCTTCCTCTCTGTCTCTCTCTTCCCCTCCCACAGCCAGGGCTCCATTGGAGCAAAGTTGGCCGGGCGCTGAGGATGGCTCTATGGCCTCTGCCTCAGGCGCTAGAATGGCTCTGGTTGCAACAGAGCAAGGCCCTAGATGGGCAGAGCATCGCCCCCTAGGTGGGTGTGGATCTCGGTCAGGCGCATGCGGGAGTCTGTCTGACTGCCTCCCCGTTTCTAACTTCAGAAAAATACAAAAAACCCCAAAACAACAACAACAAAATTAAACAGAGAATGATTTTAGTAACTAATAAAATTTACCTTAGAAAAAAATGTCAAATTGATATTTTCAGACAACTCATTTTGAAGAACAAATAATTTAAATTTTTTTTTGTTATTTAGCTGTATTTGGCTTTTTATTTTGTGTAGGTTCAAGTGCACAGCAGGTTGAATGGACATTTATCTAAATTAAAAGGTGATCACCCTAATGGACGTGGAGTCCATCAGACACCATGCATGGTTATTAGATAGTAGTTTAGTATGTTATCTTGTGCTTTTCATCGTCATGATGGTTTTTATAACTGGCAATTTAAAGAACCGCTTTTGGATAAAAGTTCATAATGTATAAAATTTTAAACTGTTCTTTATTTTTATATGTAGGTAACCATTTTGCACCACTTTTCATTGAAGAAGGAATTAGATATTTGTCAATTAATTTACTTGCCTCTTTATATATTAATTTTGTTTTAATGCACTAATATAAATACCATAAAAGGATTATTTTATCTTATAGACTGTATTTTATAGTATTCTTATTTAACAGGTTGATAGTGAAGGTAATGCTTTACATGCCAAGTGATAAGACTTGAAATGGGAACAAATAAAATATTAAGTCACTATGTTAATTTTAAATTTGCAACCAACAAGGAGATGATTTTAAAAAGAAAAACATAAAATTTAGTATTTTGAACTTACAGTCCTTCAATTTACAATACCTTTCTTCACAATGAACACATTATGTAAATGTATTGGTAAGATAAAATGAAAAGGACAAATGGGCAAAATAAACAATTTCACAGCTCTGAAATTGATCAAGGAATAATAATAACTTGTGATTATTTATTATTGATAGATTGCTAGAGAATCAAGAAAGAATATGGCAAATGTGAATCTTTCTGTCTAGGATGCTCTCATGAACCCCCCTCCAATTTCTGTCTTATTTTAGTGAGTAAGAATGAGGGTTTTTACAATTTCAGGAAAGCTACAAATATCAATTGTGTTGCCACAGGGCAGACTTGATCAGCAGTGGAAGAAGTTGGTAAATAGCCTACTACATATTCAGCTCAGAGTGCTGAATGCACCAGGTGATAAACGAGGAAGACCATCCTTTTTGCAGTCTGCTGTTGTGTCCACATGGTGTCAAGCACAGTGCCAATCAGAAGTGCCAGCCAGAAATATAAGAGGAAGATATTAGAAATGAGGGAACAATTGGAGAGGTGACATCAGCTCTCTACACATTCTGGCTTTTGAAAAAAGAATGAGCTCAACAGTAGGAAGAAAAAAGATAATTCAGTAAAAATAAAAGACAAGGGGACTTTGAAAATTGATGTTAAAGTAATGAGCACTCTCGTACACACACACACAGACATCAAACAACAGAGGATAGAAGCCAAACCGACTTGAAGTACTTGAATACATATTATAAAAATCTTTGGTTGTCAAGTAAGCTATGCATATCCGAGGAGAACCCTGGATAAGCCAGGATAAAAATACAAATAAACAAGAATATATACACTTCTAAGAGAAGATTCTACAGTAAATGCTTTTCATCCTACAAAATAATTAATAAATCTAAGAAAAATAAAGCAGATTTTATACTGACTATATTATATTATCAAAAATATGTACTTATACAAACATAAAAAACATCAAAGAACCTGAGAAATGTCTTCCATACTCTTAAGGGGAAAATCAATCAATAGAATATGATTTTACTGAGAAAATGTTAGAGACATTAGAAAAATATTTTAAAATAATCATTATAAATTTAAATATATATATATTATAAAACTATGTTCAAATAATAATACAAAAATATAATGGCAGTGATGAAATAATTAAAGATATAAAAAACTGTATGAATGAATCAAATAAAAATTCAGAGTTGAAAAATACATTATTACCTCCATTGAAAAATGTACTACATTTACATAAATTTTGACATGCAAAAGAAGAACTGATGGCATTAAAGCAGGAGTAAAGAAATGATTAATTCCTGAGGCTAAAGAGAGATAAGTTAAATATTAATGGAGACCCAGAAGCCTTTAGAACAATATTAGGAAAACTGGCATAGGTGTGAATAATGTCTGAGAATACAAAAAGAGACAGAAAAATAGTTTTTAAGACAAATGAACAGCCTCTTAAATTTTATGTTAAAATATATATAGACCCATGTGTATAAACTTATTCATGAAGAAAGGATCATTTGCTAAAGCTTATACTCCATCAATTAGATAATGAGAAAAGTATAAACTTCACTTCTACCATACAGCATGACAAAGACAGCAGCACAAAGAATAAATTTTCAGGGTATTATAGTTCCAAATGTATGTTAATCATTAATAAAGAAGATAAACCCTAAGGTTAATGTAGTTCATTACCTTTATGAATATTGACTAAGTTTTGATGGGCCCCCTATAATCACTAACAAGCAAAATAAGATATTGGATTAAGGTAAAATTAATATATTTAGGTCATGAAAAGATTCCAATATGAGAATAATAATGTAAATGACAGTCAAAAGAGCTATTTCTGTCTTATAAAGCAAAAAAAGTTCTCATGCCCCAAATATAACAATTTCTAGAAAGGAAAATATCAGGCAACATACAGGGGAAATCAGCAAGAGACATGAACAGTCACTTCTCATTCTCACAACAGAGAATCTCATAATGATTACTGCCTAGATGATGTGCTCAGTCTCTCAGTAATCAGGAAAATACCTCTAAATGTCATAATGATACTTTCATATACTATTCAAAACTTATAGCATTAAAATTCCTGACAGTATTTAGTGTTGGATGAGGTTCAAAAGCCCAAGGTCTCTGGCTTGAGCCCAAGGTCGCTGGCTTGAGCAAGGGGTCACGAGCTCAGTTTGAGCACCCCTCTTGTCAAAGCAATATGAGAAGCAACCTAAATTGTTTATTCAGAATACTTAAATAATAACAATTAGAGACAAGATGGCAATGGAGTAGGTGAACATACCAACTTCCACCTCCCAGAACCAAAGTGGATTACAAACTAATTTTAAGCACCATCATCTGGAAAAACCAACTTTGGACTAAACTAAGAGTACTCTTCAACCAAAAAACACTGAAGAAGGCACACTAGGACTGGTAGGAAAAGCAAAAGTAGGAGAGGGCTGCCCAGCTCCCCAGAGTGAATGGCAGCTGGAAGAGACTCGCATGGTGGGAAGTGAGTTTAGCAGAGAGGGGAGGGTCCTGAGTCCCAGGAACAAAGCCCCAGCCTCCAGCCACATAGCCTAGAAGAGGCATATGGACAGTATTTAGCTGGAAACAAGACAGGATACTGTTTGTGAGAAAGTGATTGATTTCTCAGACCCAGGATTCTTCTTAAAGGGACGGCATAAAAAACCTCTCTCACAACCACTCACCTGGGGCTCTGGGGAATGGGGAGAGAGGAGAAGACCAGAGTAGCAAGAAGAGAGTGTAATCTAGGAGTCACAGGGAGAAACATTTTGAGAGACAGCCACCCTAACCCTTGGGTCGAGTCACTCCCCAAATCTGAAGTGAATATTTCCCCTGGAAACAGCAATACCAGCAAAGGGAAGCAAGATACCAGTCAAATGAGCTCCCCTGCGGCACTCAGAGCAGAGTCGCTTAGAGGGAGAGAGCTTTTGGGACTACAGTAGTGAGTGTTAGGGGCTGAGCTGCAGCGCCCCCACCCACATGGTTTAGGGCTAGCTTGAGGGTGGGTGGTGGCAGGACATGAAAGTGTGGTTCTGTTGGCAAGGGCAGAAGTTGGCTGGCTACCACTGAGGCCCAGGTGTGAGCTCAGTCTTGCCCAGCTGGGGAGGAGGGGATGTGCAAAAGTCTTCAAGCCCAGCTGCAGGACACCTGCAATCCAGCCTGCGGGGGAAGGGCAGGAGACCAGAAGAGGCGGAGACCCACCCTTCAGCAAGGGTGCAGGAGCACAGCCTTGTCCCGCCCACAGAACTGAGGCTTGTTGCTTGACTTGGGAGCTGGCTTCTCCCACAGGGGTGGAGCCAAAAGCCCAGAACAGGTGGAGTCCCGCTACTGAGCGTGGACATGCAGTCCGGCCTGGCCTTTGGAGACAAGGCTTGCAGCCATCCCAAGAGCAGGCGGAGACCTGCAGCTGAGCAAAGGTGTTCACCCTGCCCTCAGGGCCGAGCATAACGCCACCCACAGGAGTGGGGCAAAGGCCAAGGTCAATGAGGCTTATATATCAGAGCATGTGATCACAGCCATTACCGTGAAGGAGAGGCGAAAACCACAGCAACAGCCCCAGTGGGCAGGCACCAGGAACACCCATACCCAAACACCCTAGGCAGCAACAGGAGAGGGGGTGGCGGGCCTGAAGGCAAACCACACTTAGGGAACACAGAGGTCACGCCCAGTGGACTCCAGTGGCCAAAACTTTCTTTTACACAGACAAAATGAGAAAGCAGAGAAATGCAACACAAATGAATCAAGAGAAATCCCAGAAATGGACCTGAATGAGTCAGATATAATCAAATTACCAGATGCAGAGTTTAAAATAATGATTTTTAGGATGCTCAAAAATATTAGAACAACAACAGATGGTCATTAAAAACACCTAAATAAAGATATAGCAAATATAAAAAAGGACATTGAAATAATAAAAGAGAATTAGTCAGAAATGACAAATACAATATCTGAAATGAAGAACTCAATGGAAGAAATTAAAAGCAGGATGGATGAAGCTGAGAATTGAATCAGCCAGTTAGAGGACAAGATAAATAAGGGCATGGAAGGAGCACAGAAAAAAAAAAGAGACTCAAAAAGTCTGAGGAAACTCTAAGAGAGCTCTGTGACAACATGAAGAGAAATAACATCCACATCATAGGGGTTCCTGAAGAAGAAGAGAAAGAACTAGGGATAGAGACTTTGTTCAAACATATCATAGCTGAAAACTTCCCTCAATTAAGGCAGGAAAACATCTCACAAGTTCAAGAAGCACAGAGAGCCCCATTAAAGAGAAACCCAAAGAAATCTACACCAAGACACATCATAAAGTACCAAAGCTAAGTGATAAAGTGAAAATATACATATTAAAAGCTGCTAGAGAAAAAAAGACTATCACCTACAAAGGATTCCCCATAAGGATGACTTCTGACTTCTCAACAGAAACACTTGAGGCCAGAAGGGAATGGCAAGAAATATCCAAAGAAATGCAGAACAAGAGCCTACAACCAAGACTACTTTATCCAGCAAGGCTATCATTTAAAATTGAAGGAGAAATAAAAAGCTTTCCAATCAAAAAAAAAAAAAAACTCAAGGAATTCACTACAACCAAATCAAGGCTGCAAGAAATGCTAAGGGGCCTGTGTAAACAGATCAAAGAAGAAAAAGAATATAGCAAAAGAGGAATACAGTTTTAAAGAATAAAATAGCAATAAACTACATATCAATAATAATCTTAAATGTAAATGGATTAAATGATTCTATCAAAAGAAATAGGGAAGTTGCATGAATAAGAAAACAGGACCCATACATATGCTGTCTACAAGAAACACACTTTAAAACAAAAGATACACATACATTGAAGGTAAAAGGATGGAAAGAAATATTTTATGAAAATGGAAATAAAAAAAAAACTGAGGTAGCAATACTTATATCAGACAAAGTGGACTTTAAAACAAAGACTATACTAAGAGATAAAGAAGGTCACTGCATAATGATAATGGGAGCAATCCAACAGGAAGATATAACCGTTATAAATATCTATGCACCTAATATGGGAGCACCTAAATATTTATATATAAAGCAGACTTTGATGGATTTAAAGGGCGAGATCAACAGCAATACTATAATAGTAGGGGATTTCAATACCCTACTAACATCACTAGATAGATCCTCAAGAAATAAAATTAACAAAGAAACAGCAGACTTATTGGAAACACTAGATCAACTTGATTTAATAGATATCTTCAGAACCTTTCACCCTAAAGCAGCAGAATATACATTCTTTTCAAGTGCTCATGGTACATTCTCTAGAATAGACGCATGTTAGGGCACAAAAGTGGTCTCAACAAATTTAAGATCATTGAAATTATATCAAGCACTTTCTCTGATCACAATGGCATGAAACTAGAAATGAACCACAACAGAAAAGCTCAAAAACTCTCAAACACATGGAAACTAAATAGCAGGTTGTGAAATAATGAATGGGTTAACAATGAGATCAAAGAAGAAAAAAAATTCCTAGAAACAAATGATAATGAGCATACAACAACTCAGCACTCAGACGGAAGTTCATAGCACTATAGGGATACCGTAAGAAGCTAGAAAAAGCTCAAATAAACAACTTAACCCTGCATCTTAAAGAACTAGAAAAAGAACAGCAAGTAAAGCCCAAATGTAGTAGAAGGAAGGAAATATTTATAATAAAGATCAGAGCAGAAATAAAAGACATAGAGACTAAAGAAACAATACAGAGGATCAATGAAACTAGGAGCTGGTTCTTTGGAAAGGTAAACAAGATTGATGAACCTTTAACTAGACTCACCAAGAAAAAAAGAGAGAGAGGACTCAAAAAAATAAAATTAAAAATGAGAGTGGAGAAATAACAACCAACACAACAGAAAAACAAAATATTGTAAGAAAATACTATGAAGAACTGTATGCCAAAAAGCTAGACGACCTAAATGAAGTGGACAAATTCCTTGAAACATACAATCTTCCAAAAATCAATCTGGAAGAATCAGAAAACCTAAACAGACTGATTACAACAAATGAGATCGAAACAGTTATCAAAAAACTCCCAACAAAGAAAAGTTCGGGACCTGATGGTTTCACAAGTGAATTCTACCAAATATTCAAAGAAGAACTAACTCCTATCCTTCTCAAGCTATTTCAAAAAATTCAAGAGGAAGGAAGACTTCCAAGCTCCTTTTATGAGGCGAGCATAATCCTGATTCTAAAACCAGGCAAAGACAACACAAAGAAAGAAAATTGTAGACCAATATCCCTGATGAATATAGATGCTAAAATCCTCAACAAAATATTAGCAATCCAGATCCAACAATATATAAAAAAAATCATACACCATGATCAAGTGGGATTTATTCTGGAGAGGCAAGACTGGTACAATGGAGTAAAGACAGCCTCTTTAATATATGGTGTTGGGAAAATGGGACATCTACCTGCAAAAAAATTAAACTAGACCACCAACTTACACCATTCAAAAAATAAACTCAAAATGGATAAAATACTTAAATGTAAGTTGTGAAAACATAAGCATCTAAGAAGAAAACATAGGCAGTAAGCTCACTGACATCTCTCAAAGCGATATATTTGTCGATTTATCTCCACAGGGAGGAGAAATAAAATACAGGATAAACAAATGGCACTATATCAAACTAAAAAGCTTTTGCACAGCTAAAGACAATAAGAACAGAATAAAAAGACAAACTACACAATGGGAGATCATATTTGACAATACGTCTGATAAGGGGTTAATAACCAAAATTTATAAAGAACTTGTAAATCTCAACAGCAGGAAGACAAACAATTCAATCAAAAAATGAGTGAAAGAAATGAATAGACACTTCTCCAAAGAGGACATACAGATGGCCAATATGCATATGAAAAAATGCTCAACATCACTAATCATTAGAGAAATGCAAATTAAAACCACAATGAGATAGCACCTCACTCCAGTCAGAATGGCGCTCATCAACAAAACAATACAGAATAAGTGCTGGCTAGGATGTGAAGAAAGGGCACCCTCCTGCACTGCTGGTGGGAGTGCAGACTGGTGCAGCCTCTGTGGAAAACAGTATGTAGATTCCTCAAAAAATTGAAAATCTAACTGCCTTTTGACCCAGCTATCCCATTTTTAGGAATATACCCTAAAAACTACATAGCACTGTTCCAAAAGGAGAAATGCACCCCCATGTTTGTGGCAGCATTGTTCACAATAGCAAAGATCTGGAAATAACCCAAGTGTCTGTCAGAGGACGAGTGGAATAAAAAGCTCTGGCATACATATACTATGGCATACTACTCAGCCTTATGAAATGATGACATCGGATCATTTACAAAAACATAGATGGGCCTTGATAACATTATACATAGATGGGACATAAAAATGAGACTCAGAGACATGGACAAAAATGTGATGGTAACAGGAGGGGTGTGTGTGTGTGTGGAGGAAGGGGTGAAGAAGGAGAGAGAGGGAATGGGGGAGGGGAGGGGCACAAAGAAAACCAGATAGAAGGTGACGGAAGACAGTTTGACTTTGGGTTGGAGTATGTAGTATAATCAAATGTTAAAATAATCTGGAGAAGTTTTCTTTCAACATATGTACCCTGATTTATCAATGTCACTGCATTAAATTTAGTAATAAAAATTATTTAAAAAAATATTGTAAAATGTATATTAACATAATAAACAAGAAAGTGGTGAGATAATCTAAAAATTTTTCATATGCATATATCGATGAACCTGCTGTTTCCATTTGATTCATAGAGGTTGATAAATTATAAATAAATACTTTTTAATTATACTATAATAATAAAGTTGTATTTATAAATTATTATTATAAATTTATTTTTGCTACATAAATATATATGTAGCATTTATCTGTAATGTACATTATTTTAAATACAATATATTTGAGAAAAATACACAAACATTTTTAAAATAATTATTTATAATGCAGACACATTAAAAGCAACTATATTCTTAGTAGAAAAAATAAAATACCACGTGTATACAATATAGCAGGAAAAAATCAACAAACTCAAAGATTAAGGCAATAATACCGATAAATTGCAAAAATATCATATGGAAGTTTAAGGAGACGTCAAATACATAATGAATGACTCCCTTTATATAAAGTTCAACATTAAGAAAAGATAGTTTTTCATATAAAAAATCAAAATAATGGGTAAATGAGAAAGTGGAGAAGCTATGAGAAGGTGCATAGGAGCGGAGCCACTGTGGACTGGCAACTTGCACTTCATGATCTGATTTGTAATTACCTCGGGATTTGCAGGTCGGAATTAATCTGCACAGTCACGATATCTTTACTTTCCATGACATATAGCAAAATTAAGTAGCAAAGTTTACATTAGAAAAACAAAGGAATTATAGAAGCATGGATGTTTCTGATAAGCAAGAACTGCAAATTATCAAATGAGCATTAATGGCATAAAAGATGTATAAATAAAATATTATAGTCAAACAATGTAATATTACCAGCCTTTAAAAGAAATAAACCACAAATATATACAAAATGGGAATAAATTCTAAAATATAGACTAAATTAACCTGGTAAACAAAATGCTGGAAACAATTAAAATCTTACCATTTCTTCTTCACTATCTATGTAGAGCAGGCTAGAGTTCTTAGAAGCACAGGCCATCAGACTCTCATTCCAGGCTTTTCTTTCAGTGCTAATGTAATAGCAGTTGCTGGAATACAGTAACCACTCCTTTGGACAATGACCACAGTGATATGCTGAAGAAAGATCATGACTTATTAACCAAAAACCATTTAAATTAAAAAAAAATTTAATTTACATATTTACACAGGCATGGACACATTTGTGCAGAACATATGGATACACCCTCACCGGCTGGTCCATGTAAAAGCAAACACACTCACACACACTCACAGGGAAGGGTCAGCCTCTCATTCCCTAATCTATGTGCTCATATGAAGCAAAGATACAAACAAATGTTATCTGCTCTCAACATGTACTGAATGTCAATGAATGAAGCCACATTTGTAGAATACAAAAATTATTTTGAGTCAATTGGTAATCATGGGTATAATAATTTGAATAAATATTTTTTCTACTGTTGCATAAAAACACTCTTATGTACCCATTATTTATAAACATTCATTGCTTGGTATTATAATTTATGTTCCCCTCCCTCACAGAAAACTATGATTTTGTTGATTACTTTATATCAGATACAAAGTATGAACTGTTCTAATATCACAACTTACAAAATAATGTTACCTGTCTGGTTCTTGGTTATCAAGAAGAAATTATTTTTTTCCTGGTTTTCATTAACTAGGAAAAAAAGAATTTTTACAAAATAACCAATTTTGACATAAATAAAATTATAATATGTATGTTTCTACATTAAAATATGACATATTGTCTAAGACTAGAATAATTTAGAATAAAATTGGTTTTACTAAAAAATATGTTGAAGCAATGAAGATTTGAGGAAAAAAATAATTCAAAAGCCTAGTAAACCAAACTTCATCTCTTTTGCATTTGGATTAACCAATCTCAAAAATAAATTTGTATTTCTGAATAATGTGCCTAAAGCATGCCTTGAGTTATAAAATCAAAATATATGTGGATATACAGTGTGTCTGTAAAGTCATGGTGCACCTTTGACCAGTTATAGGAAAGCAACAAAAGATGATAGAAATGTGAAATCTGCACCAAATAAAAGGAAAACCCTCCCAGTTTCTGTAGGACGATGTGGCAGCATGTGTGCATGCGCAGATGATGACATAACATGTGTATACAGCGGAGCAGCCCACGGCCATGCCAGTCGAGATGTGGACAGTACAGAGGAAAGTTCAGTGTGTTCTGTGGCTCGCTAAATTCGAATCCATGACCAAAGTGCAACATGAATATCAGCGCATTTATAACGAAGCGCCATGACATTAATCACTTAAAACAGAGAATCACAGACGTTATTTACTTTGTTACACCAGATGTCCTTACCCGTGTGTGGCAAGAACTTCACTATCGTTTGGATGTGTGTAGGGCAACAAATGGAGCCCACATCAAACTGCACTGAATAGGTATAAAACTGGGAAAGTTTTCCTTTTATTTGGTGCAGATTTCACATTTCTATCATCTGTTGTTGCTTTCCTGTGACCAGTCAAAAGTGTACCATGATTTTACAGACACAATGTATATGAACAGATATGTATAAACTACTCTCTAAAATCATTTTGATATATATATCCTGGATAAATTCAGAATAATTATTTCATACTTATTTAAATGCATACTTTAAAATCAGAGTTCTCTTCCATAATATTATGAAATTTTAGGGTCACTGAGATTCATTCAAGTGAGAAGTTCTCTTAAAATATTGTAACAACTTACTCACAGGGAATGAAATGCAACACTCTTACTATAGCATAAATCAAGATGAGACAGAGGACTCCCAGGATTCCAGCAATGAGCTTCTCTGGAGGTGATGATGAACCAGCAGAGAGAGAAAGGAGGAATGGAGACATTACTTAGATAGTTTACTTAAAAGAGAACCCACATGCACAGGGAATCATATATATTATCTTGAACCCCAAAAACATATCTCCCACTGTAATCTTTGTCTTAGAATACACCACTGCATTTTCAGAAAATATAATGCTCCATGAGCTGCTGTAGTCAAAGACTACACCTTAAAACATGTCTGAATAAAATTCATTCTCAGATTTCATATTAGAACACTGCATCCCAACCTTAAGTTCTGATCCTCACAAATGAAAAATAGGTGAGCTAATGGCCTACTCATTACCCTACACCTCTGCATGCCATCTGCACATAGTAGAACAGTTATACTGTGTGTCTATTAAATGTGTCATTTTTGCAGTGGTCATTCTTGTCATTCCATTGAAAACTTGGAGATGTGTTTTGAAAGTTTATTCCCACATAAAATATTTACTGTTCAGTTTTTAAAATGGAGCTTTTCATACACTTACCTCTCACTTGCTGTCCCCTTGTGTCCTTGGCCAGACTCATTTCTGGGTAGTTTTCCTGTAGGATCTCCATCTCTGCAGCTGAGTCAGACCAGGGATGGTGCCTATGATAACAATACCTGAGTGGTAAATAAATGATATGAATAATGACAAGATCCCTACGATAGTCAATGTGGGTGGAGTCTGAGATAAGTAAGAGGACTCACTCTGCCTTTGGCCAATGTGAAGTCTTGTTCTAATTTACTTAAAGATTTAAATAAGTATTTCATAATAGAACAATGGCTCTTAAAATGCTATTTTATATTTAACATGATATTATTGTTTGAAGCAATGAAAAGTAATAACTTAGTGAAGAATAGAAAAAGTCAGAATAATAATATGTTAATAAAAGTCAGAGTCCACTGAATAATTTTAACACTATTAGAATAACTGTGAAAATTAAAAGGCTGTATAGAAAGAAATACAATTTTTATGACAATTTTGAAATGCATCAATGGTCAAAATTGAGAGTTCTAAAGTTGGGAGACTAGTGGTGTTCCCATATTTAGCAATTTCTTGTATATAAAGTTTTTATTTAGTCAAATTTATTTATTAAGGGTAGATGAGAAACTATCAAATAATATTTTAATTTAAATCTTGGAGTTTTGAATACTTAAAATTTAATGAAATATATGCTGTAAAATGTTACATGACACACTAAAGCTAACCAAAACTTAATAAACAATAAAGCAAAAGAACAATAAAGAATTTTAAAAAATACTTAGTAGTTTACACAAGTAACTTAAATTTATTTAATGGTTAAGATATGAAATCATAAAATAATAAATACATATGTAGTCAATTATGAAAAAACACTCTTGGTGCAAAATTCCAGAAACATCTTATGGCCGTCAGAGTCAGTAGATAACTTTAATGTTTAGGCAAATGAAATAAATCAGACACTGTAATTTAGTAATTCAGTTACTGGGCTTCATAGTCTGTGAAATCTAGAAAAATTTTGGCTTTGAAATTTGTAATGTATGACACTTCAAATTTATTTAGTGTCTAGAATTGAACTCATTAATCTAAAGTGAGAACAAAAATTTGTACAATACAATGCATATAAAACACTTAAAATTCAAGCTAACATTTATAACTTTTAGAAATGTAACTCATTGTAATTATTTTAACACAGTTACCATGCTACTATTTCTGATCATATCAGATAATGTAATATAATTCATTCTACAGGAGCCTCTTATCAGTGTGCCATCTCTTTTTGTAACATTTTGTCCAATTTCTAAAAAGTCTTTTAATCATTTATAACTAAGTTTAAATAAGCATTTTTCAGAGGTTCTTAAATAGAGATTTGTATTACAAAACAGATTTTATTTAATTGAATTGCATTTAGGAGGAATTATGTTTGACCTTCACAATTTGGTCAATTCATTTCAAGAATCCATTTTTAAAGTCTGGGGTAAATAAAAATAATATACATATAGAAGTATATTTATTAATTACAAAATCCAAAATTACCAGTCTTTCTCTTCATGCTATGGATGTCATTTTAAGTTATATTGGTTTTCAAACCCAAATACACCCGGATGCATGCTCTTTAGTAATTTTTCACAGCTAAAAGTTTAAATATTTTAAGATATCTTCCAACATATTATATATTTTACTCTCTTTACCCTAATTTGTACAAGTAAGGACACCAATATTTTCATAGATTTGTTTGTATATTAATGGTACTTCCGTTGAATCACGTCTAGCCTGTGTAATTTCCCTTAAATGAATTGGGTCATTGAGAGAGAGAGGAGTAGAGACACATACCTGTGCGAGTCAGAAAGTCATGCATCCTTTATGGGGAGACCAGGGTGTTCCTGTGACCAAACAGTATCTGTGGTTCAGAGGCTGCCCTGTGAAGACTGACGGTGAGGCTAAGGAAAAAAAGGTTGATTTCTCATCACTGCATCACTTAAAGTTTGGACAGGAAATTCTTACACTTGGGCAATTTTGAAGCTGATTTAATTCAGCATACCTTCCGAATATAAGACACTTTGAGCCTGTAGTGTGTCACTAATTTGTCTATTGGTAAGTGCCTCTAAGAAATTTTTCTTTCTGAAACAAATGATTTGACAACTCACATTGTTAACTTATTTCTGTTCTAAAATCACACACACTAAAAACTGGGGCCTTGTTCAGAGTGTCTGAGAGGGCAGTTCTGTGTTAATCTTCTGATAACTCCATTCTGCTATCCACAGTGACCGCCTCCATTTGCATTCCCATCAACAGTACATGAGGATTCCCTTTTCTCCACATCCTCACTAAAACTTGTTTGTGGACTTACTGATGACAACATTGTAACAGGTGTGAAGCGATATGTCATTGTGATTTTAATTTGCCTTTCTCTGACGATTAGTGATGTTGAACATCTTTTCATATGTCTATTGTCTTATTTTGAGAAGTGTTTAGTCACATCTCTTGTCCATTTTTTCATTGGAGTGTTTGTTTTTGATTTCGAGTATTATAAGTTCTTATACATTATGGATATTAAGCCCTTATCAGATGAACTGATAAGTATGTTCTCCCATTCAGTTGGTTGTCTTTTTATTTTGTTGATGGTTTCTTTTGCAGTACAAGAACTTTTTGGTTTGAAATGATCACAATTATTTACCATTTTTTGTTTCCCTACCTGAATTAATATATCAGAAAAACTATTGCTATGAGAAATGTGTGAGATTTTATTTCTATTGTTTTATGAACCAGCAATTTCACTTCTGGAAATATAGCCAAAGAAACCCAAAATATGAATTCAAATGAGTATATGCATCACATTATTGCAGCAATATTTACAATAGCCAGAATATGGAATCATACCTAGTATCCATCAGTAGATGAGTGGATAAGAAAGCTGTGGTATATTTACACAATGGAATACTACTCAGCCATAAAAAGAAAATCTTACCTTCTGCAACAGCACAGATGGACTTGGAGATTATTATGCTAAATTAAATAAGCCTGTCAGAGCCCTGGCCAGTTGGCTCAGTGGTAGAGCGTTGGCCTGACGTGCAGGAGTCCTGGGTTCAATTCCCAGCCAGGGCACACAAGAGAAGTGCCCATCACTTCTCCACCACTCTCCCTCTCCTTCCTCTCTGTCTCTCTCTTCCCCTCCCGCAGCCAGGGCTCCATTGGAGCAAAGTTGGCCCGGGCGCTGGGGGTGGCTCTATGGCCTTTGCCTCAGGCTCTAAAACGGCTCTGTTTGCAACAGAGTAACGCCCCAGATGGGCAGAGCATCGCCCCCTGGTGGGCATGCCGGGTGTATCCCGGTCTGGCACATGCAGGAGTCTTTCTTACTGCCTCCCCATTTCCAACTTCAGAAAAATACAAAAAATAAAATGAATAAATAAGCCTGTCAGAGAAAGACAAGTACCATATGACATTACTTGTATGTGGAATCTAATTCACAAAATAAACTAAAAAAAGTAGAAACAGACTCATTGATACTGATAACAAACTGACAGATGTAGGAGGGGAAAAGGTTTGGAGACTGGCAGAAAAAGGTAAAGGGATTAAACAGGAAAAACTCATAGAGACAGACAACACTATAGAGATTTCAAGAGAGAAAGGCGGTGAGAGGCTGGGGAGAAGCATAAAGGGGAGGATAAATGGTGATGGAAGGAGACTTCACTTGGGTTGGTGAATACATAATACAATATACAGATATGTATTGTGAAATTGTACTCCTGAAACATATACTTTTATTAAACACAGAATTTTATTACTGCAAACAAATACAATTATAAAAAAAGTACAAGAATAAAAGCTATCTTAGAAGCTTAAGTTCTACTCTTCAGTACTTTTTAACAATGTTGTGAAATAATGGCCTTACTTAATTTTATTTGTACAGTCATTATATTATTTATATTATAATGGAAGTAATAAAAAATAGTAATCCCATTAACAATAAGTACATAATGGTAGTTGTTATTAATACTCTAAAGAACTGCTACATTTTTAACTTATGGTAACTGTCACAAATATTACTTTCCAAACATATCTACTCTGCCCTACTTCTGAAAATCACTGCATTCTATTTTATTATGTTTACATAAATCACTGACATTTCCCCTGAGAAAAATAAACACCTCTTCGAAGGACTAAATATTAAGCAACATTAAACCATTCCATAATGTAATAAATTAAAATATTAAATTACCACTCATTATACTATTCATTAACTCATCTTACCATTACAATTAGTTGTCTGTATTTAAATACATATATTTGTTGTGAATGTCAAAACCCAACCAACTATGTAAGAAGATAGCAAATACAATTTTAAAAAATGTTATCTATGTGAAACTGGGGAGGGCAGAAAAGGTAGACTTTGAAAACACAAGTTAAAAGACACATTAATATCAGAGGTAATAAAACATTAATCTAAATTATTTAAAGTATATCAGATGAAATTATTTTCATTCTTATCATATTGAATCATAAAAAGTAGAAATGTTTATATATCATTGGTAATTAAATTTATATGAAAAGTACCATGTGATTCAGCAATCACATTTCTAGGTATATATCAGAGAAAATGACATAATTGTTTTGAAGAAATATGCATACTTTTCTGTTTATTGAAATATTCTTCACCTTAGGTGAAGTATAAAAGCAACCTTACAGTTTTCACTGGATGAATGGATAAAGAAAATTTTATGCACATACACAAACATGCACATATCCAACACAGAATGTTACTATCATTCAGCCATGAGGGAAAAAATTTTCTGTCATTTGAGACAGGGATGAACCTGAAAATATTTTGCTTCCTGAAATAAGCTACACAGAGGAAGACAAATATTTCATGGTATTATTTATATGAGAAATTTAAAAATATCAAACTTGTAGAAAAGTGATTGACAAGGTCTGGGATGGAGAAAATGAAGGAGGTAGGTGAAGGGTACAAACAAAAAACGTGAATACAGCCCAAGGATGTCACATATTACATGGTGACTATAGTCAATAACACCGGAATGTATAATTAAAACTTACTAAGAGATGCAACTGGAACTTTGATGTTCTCTCCTAAGGGGAAGAAAGGTAACAAAAAGAACTCCAGATTATAAAAGTTACAACTGATAAGCAACCCTGTTGAATATAAAAAGTTCTAAAAGAATTCTATAAATTGTTCATTACAAAATTGTCATGGGGACGTAAAGCATAGGGAATATAGTCAGTAGTACTGTAATGACTCTATATGGAGCCAGCTGGGTACCAGACTTACTTAGGGATTATTTCAAAAGTTATATAAATGTCTATCCACTGTGATGTACACCTGAAACTAACATAAAATATATTAAATTTCAACTGTAATAGCAGAATAAAAAATAAAATAAAATTATATTTGAAAACATAAAGAAAGTTCTATAATATGGTTTTATTCTATTCTCTTATTAAAACTTTTAAAAGCCCTGTGAACAATGTCATCACTTATTACCTGTTATATTCTGAGAAGCATAATGGAGGTCAGAAAATTATGGGATGAAACTATGTTCTTAAAAGCATGCACTTCTTTACCACAGAAGAGAAATGACAACACAAACAAACTTTCTCTAAGAATATGATATACACATTCATTAAATTAAAAAAAAAAGTTTAACAACAGTGTTCCTGTTTTAGGAGAAAAACAGGCTAATTATTTAAAAAAATTTTTTCTTTTCAGACACAGAGAGTCAGAGAAGGGATAGATAGGGACAGACAGACTGGAACAGAGAGAGATCAGAACCATCAATCATCAGTTTTTCGTTGTGACATCTTAGTTGGTCATTGATTGCTTTCTCATATGTGCCTTGACCGTGGACCTTCAGCAGACCAAGTAACCCCTTGCTCGAGCCAGGACCTTGGATTCAAGCTGGTGAGCTTTTGCTCAAATCAGATGAGCCTGCGGTCAAGCTGGCGACCTCGAGGTCTCAAACCTGGGTCCTCAGCATCCCAGTTTGATGCTCTATCCACTGCATCACTGCCTGGTCAGGCTTATTTAAAGTTTTAAGCTTAATTTTTATGCCATCAGTTTTTAATTTTCTGAACTAGTAAAATAAAGCACTGTTTACGGCATCAAGGATATTATTTCCATTACACCATTGTAAAGGAAAACAATAATGACCAACGTGTTTATTTTGCAACCAAATGACGTATCTGTGAAATTTAGTCTAAAATGAGTTACCAGAGAATAATTCAAAGAAACGTATCAGCCATGGCTGGTTGGCTCAGTGGTAGCTTGTTGGCCTAGCATGTGCACATACTGGGTTTTGATTCTTGGACAGGGCACACAGGAGAAGTGACCCTCTGCTTCTCCACTGTTTCCCTCTCCCTTCTTTCTCTCTCTCTCTTCCCATCCTAGAGCCATGGCTCTACTGATTTGAGCACATAGACCCCAGGTGCTGAGGATTGCTCTAAATAGCCTCTGCTTCAGGTGTTAAAAATAGCTCGGATTGCCAGGATGACCGCAGATGAGCAGAGCTTCGGCACCAGATGGGGGTCTCCAGGTGGACCCCTGTTGCACTGCATGTAGGATTGTCTGTGTATCCTCCCCTCCTCTCACTTGAAAAAAGAAGAAAAAAAGAAAGAAAATTATTCAGTCTCAGATATCACATATATTGCCATTGTTTTGTCATTATTTTTCTCTCTGTTTTTCACTCTGTCCCTAAACTGTCAGAATCAGTAAATGTTAGGTGATTGTAGAAACACAAATGCCATGTGATTTTACTTATATGTGCCATCAAATGTACAAAATAAACTAAGAAACATAATAAAAACAGACTCCTAGACACAGAGATCAGACTTACAGTTTTCAGAGAGGTTGGGGTGTGGAAGGCTAGGTGAAAAAGTGAAGGGATTAAGCTGAGAAAAAATCATAGACAACAGTATGAAGATTACATGAGGGAAATGGAGGAGGAGATGGTAAATAGGGGATAAACAGGGATAAAATGAGACTTGACATGGGGTGGTGAACACACAATATAATATACAGATGATGTACATATCATAGAATTATACAGGTAAAGTCCATATAATTTTATTAACCAATGTCAACTCAATAAATTCAATAATTTTTTTAAAAAGAAAACATAGCCTTTTAAATAATGAAGCATAAATAGGCAAAAAACCACTATTTGTTCTGGTCTCCCTACTTCTTCTGGGAATAGTACAATAGAATTCTTGTTTTATTTTTTCATTGATTCAAGGAAGAGAGTGGGGAAGGGAGAGCTAGAGAGAGAAAAAAAAGCATCAACTTGTTGTTCCTTTTAGTTCCATTTTTAGTATGCCCTTATTAGTTGCTTCTAGTATGTGTATAGATCTCAGATCTTATCTGTTACCTCCATGCAACAGAACATGCTCTGTTCACTGAACCACCCAGCCAGGGCCTACCAAAGAATTCTTTAAACAAATCTTATCTTTAACAGGCACTGAATGTTATGAAGAGCTATGAAAAGAGTAGTAGGTTATCTTGAACAGGTAATAAAACATATTGTCAACTATATAAATTGTTTGTCTGTCTTTGAAAAAAAAGAAGTCTATTAAAGCTTAGTTTTGCTTCTAAATCAAATGAAGATTTTTACAATTTTTATTTGAGATTGCCTCAGGTTCATAAAATCAGTTTGTTTAAAGAAGTTCATACTGCAATCTTTTGTATTAACCATAAAACAGCTAATCTATTTTGGATGAGATCCTATAATTTTACATATTAAATATCTTGTGGATTTTTATATCTCTTATGAATTTCCTCACCCCATTTGAGTAGAAATATCACTTAAATGTTCCCTATTAATATTTATCATTTGTAGTATTTTTTTATATTAGTTTGTGCCATTTAAATTTTATGTACTTTTTTATTGATGCCTAAAACAATTGAAGAGTTTAAGTTGTGAAAAGTATAAAATATAAATGTTGATAAAATTAAGGAATTTATGTGTCATGGAATGTAATATATCTGTAACTGTGTATAAGATAATTATTCCAAAATAATTTTCATTATTCTCAATGAAATCAGTTTTTAGGAGGTTGTTTTCAGTTGTTATGTTTTAAAGTGTTAAGAATGCTGAAAGACTTGCTATGTTTGGGGAGATAAATTTTAGGGGAACTGCCGCTTCTCATTTTATGCCAGAGTATTTCCCCTTCTCTTCTGAGAACCTTAACATCACACTGCCAACCTTTAACATATATGATACATGGTTGAAAGTCAGTTTTCACAAATACTAAACCAAATATTATTTCCTGTTACAATGTCCCGCAGACAAAAGTTGTGAAAGTAAGTTGTTATTTTTAGTCATTTTCTAGCATCACTTTTTCACACACCTCCAACCCCCAAATTAATGTCTACTAGAGCCAGTGAATATGTCCTGAATTGGATATAGGGTCTTTGCAAATGCAATCAAGTTAAGATGAGGGTATACTGGTGTAAGATGGGCCTTATATAATACATATGCTGTTCTATAAAAAGAGAAACATTAGGACAAAAAGACATAGGTTAAGAGGCAGAAGAATGATAAACGAAGAGAGAGAGAGTGAGTGAAGTAATATGTCTGTAAGCCAAGGAATGCCAAGGACTCAGAGTTACACCCAAAACTAAAAGAAATGTATAGTACAGAGTCAGCCCCGGAGTCTTCATAGTAAAGACAGCCTTGTTCACTCCTTCATTTAAGATTTTAAACCTGCACAAATGTGATATAATAAATCTTTCTGGTGTAATCTAAAGCACATTAGAATATAAAAAGTTAAAAAGTAATTAATGATGCATGAAAACATTTCAAACCATCTGAGAATACCAGTTGTCAGAGGAAACTTTAATTTTACCTGGATCCATTGGGAATACCATACTTGAAGACAGGAAGTTGGTGTGAAAAGTACTGATCTCTACAAATTTGCCCCTAAACATCACAAAATATGTCTTCCTTATGTTTTCAAGGAAAGTCTTCATCTCTCATACCTTGTTTCTTATTTCTCTTTTCTTTTTTTATGCTGAATATCTGTGAAAGGTAGAGCAATTGAAGCAAATGCTTCAGTCACTCTGATGCTCTTTGTCAGAGGCATTTTACATCAGAGAAGTAGCTGTTGAGATGAACAGAAATTTCACTTTATACACAAAGCCACCATTTCCCCAACACTATCCCAGAAAGTCTAATTACTTTCATTTGAAAGTATTTTTTTGGATGAATTAATTACCTATTCATGCTTATTCTCCTGGTCATTTAGTTTGGGGACATCACCTCAAAAGTTTGATGATGTTTGTTTGTCTCTCCATATTGAAAACTAGCACTGTAATTTTGCAAAAATCTTTATGTCATGAAATAATATTTCTATTAATTTTTTATTATTTTAGTTAAAATACAAGGAAACATCTGGAAATATTGAAATCATTTGAGGAACTATGTCAGTGTAGAAAATATGTTAGTATTTTATATTCTGGGATTTCCATAACTCCTACACATGGTCATAATTCTGGTACACCACTCTCTTCTTCACACGTTCTGATGACTATTATTGTAGATTTGTTTATTGTCAGTGAATCCACATTTCATCCCTCTGCCCACTATGGAAAGAGAGTACTATTCAGAAAATTAATAATGCTGGCCATGCAACTTTTTTAAAAATTTATTTTATTTTATTTTTGTATTTTTCTGAAACCGGAAACGAGGAGGCAGTCAGACAGACTCCTGCATGCACCCCACCGGGATCCACCTGGCATGCCCACCAGGGGGCGATGCTCTGCTGCAACCAGAACTATTCTAACACCTGAGGCAGAGGCCACAGAGCCATCCTCAGCACCTGGGCCAACGTTGCTCCAATGGAGCCTTGGCTGCGGGAGGGGAAGAGAGAGACAGAGAGGAAGAAGGGGGGGAGGTGGAGAAGCAAATGGGCACCTCTCCTGTGTGCCCTGGCCAGGAATTAACTCGGGACTCCTGCACACCAGGCCGATGCTCTACCACCGAGCCAACCGGCCAGGGCTCATGTAACTTGTTTTGATAACATAATGTGATTGGGAAAATAACAGTTTATGAGGGTGAGTACAAGCATTAAGAAGCACATATTGGCCTGATCAGGTGGTAGTGCAGTGGATAGAGCGTCAGACTGGGATGCAGTAGACCCAGGTTCGAGACCCTGAGGTCGCCAGCTTGAGCGCGGGCTCATCTGGTTTGAGCAAAAAAAAGCTCACCAGCTTGAGCCCAAGGTAGCTGGCTCTAGCAAGGGGTTACTCAGTCTGCTGAAGGCCCGCGGTCAAGGCACATATAAGAAAGCAATCAGTGGACAACTAAGGTGTTGCAATGCGCAATGAAAAACTAATGATTGATGCTTCTCATCTTCTCATCTCTCCGTTCCTGTCTGTCTGTCCCTGTCTATCCCTCTCTCTGACTCTCTCTCTCTCTAAAAAAAAAAAATAAAAAAAAAATAAAGCATATATTGGGCCCTGTCTTGTTGCTCAGTGTAGAGAACACTTGCCAGACCTATGGACATCCAGGTGTTGTGGGCCAGCTGCGACAAGTCTATTTTAGGGTCCCACATAGAAAAGGTATGAAATTGAATTCAAGATAGACTTTAAGATATATACAGATGGGTTTGGAAAGAAGCCACAGCTCTTTTGCTAACAGTCATTACTCTAGAGCTGCAGAAACATGGCTGCCCCCAGAAAGACATCCATCTTTATTCCACAATGCAGGTTATTAACAATTCAATGATGTTTCCAAGGCAACTCAAAGACAATCACTAGGTGCAGAAAACCCCCCATCATCTTAACTTTTAAACAAAGAAGTAATTAGCTTCCCATCCTTCCGGGGAACATGAGAATGAGCAGAGAAGTGCAGCCCTTTATTAACTTAATAGGCAGGTGAGGTGGGGGGCTGGGCCCAACACCTCTGTATCCTAGGTATTCAAACTGAAAAATACCTTGTTTACTTTTTGGTCTCTGACATATCACCCTTTTATGTTTTTTAAACTTCAATCCGTGTGCTGTGATTTATAGTCATCTGAATTCCCATGTTCCAATTTGGAGTTAGACTGGAAAAATATAAAATAAACAATAAAATTAAAATAGCTAATACTAACAGATAACAAAACAAGTGTCTTAATACAATTAAGTGATTAAAGCCTATTAGATTATCAATCAAATTCTTAATTAATACAGCAGAATCTAAACTAAAATTTTTGCAGTTTTAAAAGTCCTTAACACGTTAATGTAATTTTATTAAGTCCATGCTGTTACCATTACCACTTCATATTATTTATAAATGCAACCCAACCCCACTTCAGTCAAAGAACTGTCCCAAAGGGCAGGAGTCACATACATTCAGGAAAAGTCCACAAGGCACTGAAGTTGTGGTCACATTTCCACACTTTGCAGTTAGTGTCGAAGTCCCAATGACCACTGTTTCTAGCTGGCAATGATTCAAGTAAACTGGAAGAGCCATCTGCAGCATGCAGGGAACAGAGCTTCCATTTTCTTTAAACTGGAGAGATGAACCCAGGGGGCCTTTTCCAGGAGCTTTTAAGCTGTGGGGTGGTGAAGAGAACTTTGTGATACACTAGGCTGGGTGGCAAAGGTTAATTCATAACAGAAGTTGGCAAAAAGAAGAAAGAGAGCTCCAAATTAGGAGCAGGTCGCAGCCTAAAATAGGCATGGGGCTTTGAGGCAAGAGGAATAAAGGAGACACTATATATTAAACAAAGCAGTGGAAAATAACACTATCAACACTCACAACAGAAATCTTCGAGGGATGAATAAAAACCAGGATATTCAGGCAAAGCATAGTAAGTGGCCCTCATGTCCATAAGAAATGAGATCCTTTTGCCTGCTACTTGGATGAAATACCCTAGCCCCATCCATAGTGATGTGAGATGGGGCAAAGAGCACTGAGCACCTTTAACCTTTGGTGACAAGTCACAGCAGCCTCAGCAAGGTCAAGTCACAGGTGGCTGGAGCAGGACTGGAAGAGACTGAACCGTCCCGTAGAAGAGCGAGGGGGCAGCCTACCTTCCAGTGACCTTTTTTCCCACAGCAAAGGCATGGCCCTGGTGGAGGCCAAGAAGCCAAGAATGCTGAAAAGCAATGATAATGAAATGTAATTCTACTCTTTGAGCTCATTTTAAGGAGACTGTTTCAGTATAAACTTGTTCATTGATATTAAGCCTGCTATTCCTGAGCAGGACCCATCAGTAAAGACTGTAGGTGCTTCAGGAATGGGCTCATTAATAATTGTTTTAGAAAAAACAAATATAGTAATTAATAAATATTGAACTATTTTATCAACTTGGTAGTGAGAACCAATTTGGCTTGTAAAATTTGCAACAGCAATTTGACATTTTGTGGAAGTTTCCCAGAGGCAATGTTGCTGATCTTTTGAAAAAGGAACAACAATTTGAGGCTCAAAACTTACAAGCCTATGCCCCTTGATAATCAAGGAGGCAACAAGATCAAAATACTGAGATAAAACTTTCTTAGGACTAATGCTAAATAAATCCATTCAATAGGACCTGAAGTTTGCCACAATAATCCTGTTGGAGTGTAACTCGAGGGACAAATTAGTAAAGCAATCGGTTCTTCAGGATTTATGCATTTCAGGAAAAGGCTTGTTGCAAGGCCTTTTCTACAACCTGTAATGCTTGCTGTTCTGCAGCTGTAAATAGATGAGGAGAAGCTGGTTCAGCCAAGCCTCCAAGAATATCAAAAAGTGGCTTCAGTTTCCCAGTAGTTAATTTCAAGGAAGATCTAAGCCAATTAATATGTCCTAATAATTTCTGAAACTCGTTTAAAGTTTGCAAATGATCCATCCTGATTTCTAATTTTTGTGGATGAATTTGTTGCCCCTCAATAATTTGTCCTAAATAAGAGAAAGGCAAAGATTGCTGTACCTTTTCACGAGCTATATAAAGTCCTGGTTCTTTCAAAGAATATTCTAGTTGTTGCAAAATGGTCAGCACAGTGTCTTTATCTGAACGAGTAATAAGAATATCATACATATAATGAATTATGTATGCCTTAGGGTTCTGCCTTTAGACTGGAGAGATAGCTTGAGCAACATATTTTTGGCACAAGGTAGGACTGTTTGCCATATCTTCAGGTAAAACTCTCCACTGGTATCGCTCCATGGGAGCCTGGAAATTAAGTGAAAGAACACTGAATGCAAAATGCTTGCAATCATGAGGGCTTAAAGGAATAGTAAACAAGCAATCTTTCAAGTCAATAATTACAAGGTAAAAATCCCATGGAATGGCTGTAGGAGAGGGGAGTCCTGGCTGGAGAGGACCCATAATTTCTATAGTCTTATTTATTATTCTCAAATCTTGTAATAACCTCCAGTTTCCTGATTTCTTTTAAATAACAAATATAGGCATATTCCATGGGCCAGTAGAAGGTCCAATGTGCCCAAGCTGTAACTGCTCTTGTACCAATTGAGCAGCTGCCTTAAGTTTCCCCTGAGAAAGGGGCCATTGGTCTACCCATGCAGGATTATCTGATTTCCAAGTAATTGGGTCTGCACAGTGCATTATTGGGGTAGCAGGAGCTACCAAATTCTGCCGGGGCCCAGCCCCAGGGGGGAATCCAGGGGTCCCACAGGAGGAGACGGTGTCGGCAAAAACGAGTGAGAGAGCCAAATTCTTTTCTTTCTCTTTATTCTCTAGTTAGCATTTACTGCCAGGCATCTCTGCCAAATGCTAGTACAGCTCCTTTTTTATACACACACACCAAGTTACAATTACATGGTATTAATCATTGCTTCTGTTTCACTATGTTTACATGTTTCCAGATAACAGTTAATTTATATCTATAAACTACAAATCAGGTGGCAAATCATTCAAAGTACAATTAAAAAATAACTTGAATAGCGATAACATCGGTAAAAGCTTTTAAAGGATTAGTACTAACTAATAACTCAACTTTACTGTTGTTGTGAGTCAAGGGGCAGAGAGAGATTAACAGACAAAATCATTAAGGACTAGCAAAGGACCACCGCTTGCTCAGGCAAATGGCCTTGAGTTTATGCAGTGTCCTAACTTTTCTCACAAGATAACAAAAGGCTTGCCCATTAAGAAATTGACATAACATTAAGAGTAACTTTTACTTAAAGATATATAGAGTGCACTCGCAAGATAGCTTAGTAGCAACATAATTTCAAAAGACATTAATTGCTATTGCTTCTATGGATGCCCCCCATACCTCTCATTATCTGAAGAAAGAAATTTGGGGAGTATACAAACCTCATGAGAGTGTCTCACTCAGAAAGCCCAGCAACTGCCTTCAGTCATAAAACAATTCTCTTAGCAAAACATTCTTTTCTTGCTGACTGCATTCCCATCCCAAGCCATGCAACGGGCCATTCCATTACACTTTACCTAAGATTCTAATGTCTAGTTAAACTTTATTTATTTACTATATTCACACACTAGTAAATTCTAACTATATTCTTCTTAGAGTGTTCCACTATTTTCAGATCAAATAAGCAAGAAGAAAGGAAAGTTTCTCTACTCTATCACATGAAAAGGCTAGGGAGGAAAAATGATGAATTAAGTGAAGGCTGAAAGGTGCTCTGTGCACAGCCACTGCCTTCTACCCAATCACAAGTCACAATCTTTTCTTTCTAACATGATTAAGAAGAAATTCTCCTACAAACTTAACCCTTTACGAGGGATATCATAGCCAGCCTCTTATGTTTATGAGCCCAGTTCAAGGGGCTTACAGGCTTTTCTGTGGAACTTACGCCTTCTATCTCATTTCCAAAGAAATTACTACGAATCTACAGGGAAAGCATGGCACTATTATCCCTGTGCTATAAATAATAGCACACACCCAGAAAAGGGGGGAATATAAGGCCAGATTAATTCAAAAGATTAAAGGGGGAAGTATCGTTGTGCCTTTCCTTTGCGGTGACTTTGTCAACCCGCAGCTGTTGGTCTTTACTGCGGTGACTCTATCTTCTTTTGCTGTGACTTTGTCAACCAGCAGTTGTGGATCTTCTCCTGCTGTGACCTAGTTAGCCAGCATTAGTGGATCGGCTCCCAACAAAATTCCCTATGCTAAATTTTGATATACTAATTCATGCCTTCTGGTATTGGTTGCTACTTCTATGGGGGTGAGAATTCCCCGATGTTCTTTCCCTAGTCCCTTAGTGGACAAAAATCCCTGACCAAGCATTTGGACACTGACTAAATTATTAGTATTGACAAGCTATGCTCCCATATATATTTTTTTGCTCCCATATTTTTTAAAACATCTCTACTCCACAAGTTAACTGGCAATCCAAGGAGCACATAAGGCTGAAAAAGTCCAGTAGACCTTTATCTTCCCATTATAAAAAACTAAAGCTTTGTTGAGGGGATTTAGTCTGCCCTATACCTTGTAATTCTGTGGCTGCTGCATAAGTGGGCCAGGAAGGAGGCCAGTGTAGCTTAGCAATAACAAATACATCAACTCCAGTATCTAAAATTTCTTTACATTTTTGCCCTTGTATTGTTAGTTCCATTTTAGGGTGTTCCTGACCTATTTTTTGAATCCAATTGGCAGCATCAGTGGATCCAAATCCTCGATTTCCTCGGGACCCCTTTTGCAGGGTTTGGCCTTGTCTTAAAAGAGGTAAAAGGATTAATTGAGCAATTTTCATGTCAGGGGAGATAGTGACTATATTCCTCAGAGTGTGAGCCATTACTTTAATTTCTTCTGTATAATTCAAATCTATTACTCCAGGGAGAACAAAAAATTCTCTCATAGTTAAACTACTTCTGCCTAATAAGAGTCCTACCATGTTACTAGAAAGTGGCCCCAAAATTCCAGTGGGTATAACTTGAGGTCCCATCTCTAGAGTTAATATGAATTGGGAGATGAGACTGAGTGAAGTTCAGTCCTGCACTGCCTGCTGTTGCCTGGAATACTTGGGCAGTGTTTGGCCTGCTGGGATCAGAATTTGCCGAGGAAACACCGACATCGCCCCTATTGTTTGATGGGGCTGAGAAGGGCCCTGTTGTCCATTTCCCTGAATTACCTGCCCTTCGGCAGTATAGTTAGACTTACACTCATTCACCCAATGTTTCCCTCTCCTACAACATGGGCAGAGGTCCAGAGTTTGAGGAGCTGGCTGCCCTTGAAGGGGAGGCTGAGACTGACTGCCAGAGGGAGTAGGACAACTTTTAGCAAAATGTTCCACACCCCCGCATTGGAAACATGGTCCATGAGCAGCAGTACTTTCCTGACCTTTGTTTTTTGTTTGTTTTGCCTTTTTTCAAAATACCCTGGAATCCTTGCATTAAAGCCTGTAGCAAAAGCAAGACCTTACATGTATGAAGTCCCAACATTGGCGTATATTCTGATGTATATCTCCTCTATATCTCCCTTCTTGCGGTGAGGCTGAAGTGCAGCCTGATAAGCCGAATTAGCATTCTCATATGCTACCTGCTTTACTAAAATCTTTCCTACCTTTTTATCCTCTACAATTCTTTAGACTGCTTGAATTAGCCATGAAACAAGTTCTTGAAATCGTTCCTCTGAGCCTTGTCTAATTTTACTAAATTCTTCCATTTTGGCCCCTGGAGTAGGCAGGCATTTCCATGCTTTTGTGGCTATCTGATTAATCATATCATAAGTAATTAGTTGATATTCTAATTGAGTTGCCATAGGGGCATATTGTTCTTCTTCAGTTAACATATTTGCAGTAACAGCAACCTCCTCTTGCTGATTTTTCTCATCCTGCTCAACAGCCTTTTCATAAATGTCTGACTTCCACAGCAAATAATCACCCCTAGAGAGACAGGCATAAGCAATCACATTTCAGTCATTTGGCAGAAGAGCCTTTGCACTAATTGTACCTAATAAACCAAGTGTAAAAGGTGCCGCAGACCAGCACAGCTAGTAATTCTGGGCCCCGAGGAAGAATAGTGTGGAATTAAGAAAATAGACTCATTGAGAAAAGAGGATGGCAGTGGGAGGCCTCTTCAATGCTGATGGCAATATCTGAGCACCCATAACCCCCAGTTTTCTTTATTATATAGCCATATACAAATAAGGAAGTCTTTGATACAAAGCCACATATCTGAGGTAAAAACAGGAACTCTCTTAAGGCATAAATAGGAATCTCTCCACCATGTATAAGTGAAATCACCAAAATCTGAACAACCAAAAAGTGAGAGGAAGGGCATATACATTGCTTCCAGCAATTTAAGCAAGCAAGTGAAGTGGGGCTATGGGATGAATGAAAATACTCAGCTTCATAGATAATATGGAGGTGGAGGGGGGAGAACTTAGGCTTTTGCTAAGCCTCGAATTTACAAAGGCTTTTTGCCACTTGCAGTCTACCACAAAAAGGGAAAGTAGGCCCATACTGAGCACAAGCAAGTTTAAGTTCTTTCACAGTTATAAAAGGTACAGGTTCATGCTCTCACACTACTGTCCCCTTATCATCCTATTTTTCTACAACAGGAAAGAAGGTAAAGCCAATTATTGTTTCTCCTATATTTCAAGCCTGGTCTATAGATTGTTGAAGCAGGGATTTCCTAGAGTTTGACCTATAGACTCTGGAATCAGCCCAATAAGGGTACGGAGGATCAGAGGGTTGAGCGTAAGAGGGAGCCGAGGGTGGTGGAGGCCCCGCGGTTAAGGCAGACATAGCCACAAAATTTTTATCCTCTGAGTCATCCTCAGACTCCAAGTTGTTCTCATATTCACATCCCTGCATTTCCGGCTCACCCTGATACTCTTCAGACAATTCATCCTCATATGGAAACATTTCTACAAAAAGTTTCCTTATTTTTTATCCTAGCATTCTCAAAGTTATTTACTCCCAAATTACTTTATTATTATACCTTCCCCCCAATCTCTACTTAAAATGCTTTATTTTTAAAAATCTTTATACTTACTTTGCATGCACACCTCTGGGGGATTTCATTACCTACTCTTTCTCTTTCTCCATTGCCTCACGTTTGGGTGCCAACTGTTGTGGGCCAGCTGCGACAAGTCTATTCCTATTCCAAGATCCTGAGTGGGAAAAGGTATGAAATTGAAGTAAAGATAGACAGAGAATTAAAGATATACAGATGGGTTCGGAAGGAAGCCACAGCTCTTTTGCTAACAGTCACTACTGTAGAGCCTCAGAAACATGGCTGCCCCCAGAAAGACATCTGTCTTTATTATGTATGCAATGTGGGCCATTAGCAATTCAATGACTTTTCTAAGGCAACTGAAAGACAGTCACCAGGTGCAAAAAACCCCCCCATCATCTTAACTTTTAAACAAAGAAGTGACTAGCTTCCAATCCTTCCAGGGAACATGGGCAGAATGAGCAGAGAAGCACAGCTCTTTGTTAACTTAATTAGGCAGGTGAGGTGGGGGTTGGGTCCAACACCTCTGTCTCCTAGATATCCAAACTGCAAAATACTCTGTTTTCTTTTTGGTCTCCAATACCCAAAGATTGACTCCTGGTCAGGGCACACAGCAGAAGTGATCATCAGCTTTCCACAAGTTTCTCCCCCTTTTCACTTCAACACCTAGATTGGTTCCAGTGTGGCCCCGGGCAGAGAGTATAACTCTGTGGGAGTGCATCAGCCTCAGGCACTAAAAATAGCTGGATACTAGAGTATTGGCCTAGGATGAGGTTGCTGGGTGGATCCAGGTAAGGATGCTTGTGGGACTCTGTCTATGTATGTGTATACACACACACACACACACACACACACACACACACAGATATGAAACACATATTGGCTAGACCTGCTGAGAGTTGTTAATCACTGCTATGAGAAGGTTTTCTTCTAGGTAGTCCACTCTTCAGAGAATAACATATATAAATATGATCTAAACTGATTCTTTGGTTTGGAGTTAAGCTCATATATATTCAGCTTTATCACTTGAAATTAAACATACCACAGAAGAAAAACATACCACAGAAGAAAAACTAAATAAATAAATTATACTTGTTCTTCAATGTCAATGCAAGTGTGCTTACTCAACTTCAGCAATTAGATACAGCCACAACATACACAATATAATTTTGAATATTGATATTTTCTCTATGTGATATAAAGAATAAATATGGAGATGATAAAGGCTACATTCATATTCAAAGATATACATGTATTTGGACTACTCATTTATTCTGCATTAAAAAAGTACTACCACTTGTAATTGAATTATAGTAAAAAATATTCTGAAGAATTCTCAAATTACTAAAGTTTATCCCAGAGTCTCAGTAACTAACTGATTCATATGAATATTATTTCCATTTAAATAATTTATTTAACACTTTATTGTTTCCATTAAAGTATGTTTCAAAGCATACTAATTAAAAGTGTCAAAAAGGGGAGTAAGAGAATTTAATAAAAGAAGGTACATTTCAAAATACCTACAATCCAGTAGTGGAAAAACAGAGACATATAAAAAATACCAAAAGATACAGACTATTACCCAGTGAAATCACCTGCCACAAGCAAAAATAAAACAAATCATTGATAATGTTGCAACAAACTAGATTCAAAGACATATATTTTGGTTTCATCCTTTGAGAAATGGGCCATATCCAAATAGATTTTATATAGAAGCCACGGAGTTGTTGCATAGCAACAAGTGAAAACTGACAATGTATTACTTTCAACTCCAAAGCTATCTTTATTGCCCTTTCTGAGACAATGGTGCTAGGTCTTTACCATTTTTTCCCTGTCTGCTCACTTAATCCAGAGACACTGCAGGAAAAGGACTCTGCCTCTGGGTTTCATGTTGTTTCTTTCCTGTGGCCACAGGGGTGTGATGGACAACAACATGCGTGCAGGGAGTGCTTGTGGTGTTCGCCTTCCAGCAAGTTTCTGTGTCTAGTCAGAGTTCCCTCTCCTCTGGCTCTGTTTGCTGACACTGGCAGGGAGGTCTTCCTGCTCCTCAGGCAAAGATTGAGATCTGTCCTCTACAATATTGGCCGCAGACTTGGAACTGCTCTGTCCCAGAGCATCCAGTGAACACGTCAGCCATAGAGTTTTCTGTACTGACTTTGTCTTCAATGACATCTAACACCCATCTGAAGAAGTGCACCTGGCTCCCATGTGATATTATGTTTAGTACCCTTCATAACACTCTGGTACAACTCAAAATTTTCTTCTAACTCCTCTGTGCAGCCTATCTCCAACAATAATATTTAATAATTTCTTAAACCAAGCTCCTCCTGGTTTTTCTCTCCTGACTTGACTGACTTATACACTGGGCCACTCTGGGATGTTCATTCTCATTTCCAACACTCAAGAGCTAGATCAAATTAATTGATTTGAAAATGAGTGATAATTATTTATATTAATATAGACCTAGAAATAATAGCTCTTGTTATAATTCATAATCAACACGTGATTTATTTTAATAAATACCTGAAATCTTAGAAATGTGTAATATGTACCAGAATACATTTTTTTAAAAAATAATATCAATATGGTTTAAAAATGACTCTAGAATACCAAGGATGGAGAGTCAGGTAAACCAGTCCATTTAAGTGCCTATGATGTAGTAAAGTCAATTCATTCTCAGTAAGAAAAGAACCACTCTGATGAGTGATGTTGATCACTGAAAGGCTCTGCATGCTTGGGCACAGGGGGATATAGACTATCTCAGTATTCATTGCTTAATTTTGTTGTGAACTGGAAAATGGTATCACCATAATATCTTAACAAATAGTTCTATATATGTAACTAAAATGTTTGGGAAAAAATTAAAAATGCGTTCTTTACAAATGCTGAGATGATCATTTTACTATTTAGGTAAGCTAAAGTGCCTGGTATTTACAGACATATGTTATTGGTTCTAAGCATGATGCAGACTGGAGCGTCTGGGGCCACTGAAATCTCGCAAATGTACAATTCTTGTCCAAATATGCAGTTGTTGAGAATCTGAAATACAGAGATAATACATCATTAATCTAGTAATATATAACTTAATATTGTAATAAATAAATTCTTCAGAGTAATAGTTACATATATAAATCTAAATATTTCTCATAATATTACTAGAAAACTGTTTCTTTATATAAATGTCCACACATTGCTTTTTATTACAAATATTAATTCCTGACTTAGCAAGCATAAAGGCATAATTTATATGAGTTCTCAAGAGACTTACTGTTCTGAAGACAGAACTGAGCCATTTCGCCAAAACAACGACTTAATATTGTTTCTGTGGAAGAGTTCAATCCATGAATATATATTGAAAATGGTCAAAAAAGTCTGTAAGAACACATATTTTATGAGAAATTTAGTTAAAGCTTGTGTACTGATTTGAATTTGTAAACACAAAGTAGGCCCGCAGAGGGAGGGGGGAGGAAGCAGAGGAGGTCAGGGTAACTGACTGCTCAGTACACTGCACACAGCCCACCAGCATCTGATGAAATTAGTGACTAAGCAAGTCAACCGCATTGTATGGTCCAGCAATTGTTGGTGATCCTCCCAGCTAGCCCAGCATATCCAACTCCCTGAGGTTCACACATGTTCTATGGAAATACAGAGGACCCTGAAACAATATACAACACCTCAAGATTCACCAAAATTGACTCAACATATGCAACAAAAGCAGCAGAATCCTAACCAACTTGCCAAAGAAACAAATTAGTCCATTAAAGGGTTTGGATATCTGCCCACCACCCCCAGTGAACACATCAAAAGAAAATACAGAAGGATTGCTAGTGACTGAGATCACATCACTGACAAACTTTCCAAAGGACAAAACGTAAGCAGTTGAAAAAGTAAGTTTATGGCTCCAGTGGGACCCTTTTCCAAAGAATCAGGTGGTTTTCCTGAGGAGAGCTCATACACAGGAATCTTGTAACCTGGGAGAGCCAAAATCAACCTCAAGTGCAAGTGCAGAATGAGGAAATGACAGAGGGTATCCTCTGCCTTGTTCAAGAGAGAGTCTTTGATTAGGCAACTTGTAGCTAATATGATCAATATTATTATCTATTTAAAAATTTGTGAATAACAATTCATGATCAAGGACCTATGACAGACAGCATAGAAGCCAAAGTTGAAAATACAGCAGTGCATGTCCAACAAGCCAACCAGCAACTGCCAAGGACAAGATAGTATTAGAAAAAGCATTCCTGCATGTAGCTGCACAAGATGTTAAAGAAATATAGAAATCTACAATGAGGCTAGCAATGAAGAACAAAACTCTTAACCTTTATTATTTAAATGACTATGTTTATCATTATTTTGAATCTGGATTCTATTTTACATTGAGATTTTGAATGTAGGTTTTGTTAAAATTAAACAGAATTATTTTGGTAACTAATAAAATTTACTTTAGGAAAAAATGCCAAATTGATATTTTCAGAGAGCTCATTTTGAAGAACAAATAATTATAAAAATTTTAGTATTTAGTTGCATTTGGCTTTTCATTTTATTTGGGTCAAGTGCACAGCATGTGGAATGGACATTTGTCTAGTTAAAGGTAATCACCCTAATGGACGTGGAGTCCATCAGACACCATGCATGGTTATTAGAAAATTGTTCACTATGTTCTCTGTGTTGTGCTTTTCATCGTCATGATAGTTTTTATAACTGGCAACTTACAAAACCACTTTTGGATAATAGTTCATAATGTATAAGGTTTTAAGCTGTTCTTCATTTTCATATATAGTAACTGTTTTTTACGACTCTTGAAGAAGGAATTAGATGCTTGTCAATTAACTCACTTGCCTCTTTAAATTAATTTTGTTTAAAGCACTAATATGAATATTGTAAAAGGATTATTTTATCTCATAGTCTGTGTTTTATAGTATTCTTATTTAACAGTTTGATAGTGAAGGTAATGCTTTATATGCCAAGCTATAAGTCTTCAAATGGGAACATAAAATATTAAGTAACTATGTAAATTTCATGTTTGCAACCAACATGAAGATAATTTTAAATGAAAAACATAAAATTAATTATTTATAAGTTACAGGCCTTCAATTTATGATATCTTTTTACACAATGAACACATTAGGGAAATGTATTGGTAAGATAAAATGAAAAGGACAAATGAACAAAATTAACAATTTCACAGCTCTGAAAGCTGATTAAGGACTAATAATAACTTGTGATTATTTTTATTGATAGACTTGATAGAGATCGAGAAAGAATACAGCAAATGTGAGTCTTTCTTGTCTAGGATACTCCCATGTCTTCCTATCCAATCCCTGTCTTGCCTCAGTGAGTAAGAATGATAATTTTTATAATTTAAGGAAAGCTGCAAATATCAGTGATGTTGCCACAAGGCAGACTTGATTAGCAGTGGAAGAGGTTGGCAAATAGCCTACTTCATATTCAGCTCAGAGTGTTAAATGCACCAGGTGATAAACAAGGAAGAACATCCTTTTTGCAGTCTTTTTTTAATAATTTTATTTTTTTAATGGGGTGACATCAATAAATCAGGATACATATATTCAAAGATAACATGTCCAGGTTATCTTGTCGTTCAATTATGTTGCATACCCATCACCCAAAGTCAGATTGTCCTCTGTCACCTTCTATCTTGTTTTCTTTGTGCCCCTCCCCCTCCCCCTTTCCCCCCTCCCCCTGTAACCACCACACTCTTATCAATGTCTCTTAGTCTCACTTTTATGACCCACCTACATATGGAATAATGCAGTTCCTGTTTTTTTCTGATTTACTTATTTCATTTCGTAAAATGTTATCAAGATCCCACCATTTTGCTGTAAATGATCCAATGTCATCATTTCTTATGGCTGAGTAGAATTCCATAGTGTATATGTGCCACATCTTCTTTATCCAGTCATCTATTGACGGACTTTTTGGTTGTTTCCATGTCCTGGCCACTGTGAACAATGCTGCAATGAACATGGGGCTGCATGTGTCTTTACGTATCAATGTTTCTGAGTTTTTGGGGTATATACCCAGTAGAGGATTGCTGGGTCATAAGGTAGTTCTATTTTCAGTTTTTTGAGGAACCACCATACTTTCTTCCATAATGGTTGTACTACTTTACATTCCCACCAACAGTGTATGAGGGTTCCTTTTTCTCCACAGCCTCTCCAACATTTGCTATTACCTGTCTTGTTAATAATAGCTAATCTAACAGGTGTGAGGTGGTATCTCATTGCAGTTTTGATTTGCATTTCTCTAATAACTAAAGAAGATGAGCATTTCTTCATATATCTGTTGACCATTTGTATTCCTTTTTGCAGTCTTAAGTTGTGCTCCACATGGTGTCAAGCACAGTGCCAATGAGAAGTGCCAGCCAGAAATATATTAGGAAGTTACTAGAAATGAGGGAAAAATTGCAAAGGTGATATCAGCTCTCTATACATTCTGGCTTTTGAAAAAGAAAAATGAGCACAAGTGTAGAATAAACAAAGATAATTCAGTAAAAGTAAAAGCCAATGGGGATTCTGAAAACTGATATCAAAGTAATGAACACTTTTGTACACACACACACACACACACACACACACACACACACACAAGGTCATTAAACAACAGAGGGTAGAAGCCATATTGACTTGAGGTATTTTAATACATTTTATAAAAATGTTTGGTTGTGAACTAAGGTATGCGTACACAAGGAGAATCCTGGGTAAGTCAGGATAAATATAAAAATAAACAAGAATGTATACATGTCCAAAGAAAACATTCTACAAAATGCTTTTTCAGCCTATAAAAATATTAATAAATCAAAGAAAAGTGAAGCAGATTTTATACTTACTATAATTATTATCAAAAATATGTACTCATACAAAATTAGAAAACATGCGAAGAACCTGAGAAATGTCTTCTGTACTCTTTGGGTGAAAATCAGTAAATATAATCTAACTTTTACAGAGAAGATTTCCTAGTCACTAGAAAAAATATTTTTAAATAATTGTTATAAATTTAAACGTACATATAAATTATAAAAAATATGTTCAAATAATAACACAAAAATATAATGGCAGTGACGGAATAAAGAAATAGAAATTATATGAATGAATCAAACTAAAATTCAGAGTTAGAAAGTACATAACCTTCATTGAAAAATTTACTACTTTTACATAAATTTTTACATGTGAAAGAGGAACTGATGACATTAAAGCAGGAGTAAAGAAATGATTAATTCTTGAGGCTAAAGAGAAAGAAAGTCAAATATTAATGGAGACCCCTAAGCCTTTAGAACAATACTAGGAAAACTGACATAGGTGTGAATATTGTCTGAGAATACAAAAAGGGACAGAAAAATAGTTTTTAAGACAAATGAACAGCCTCTTAAATTTTATGTTAAAATATATATAGACCCATGTGTATACACTTATTCATGAAGAAAGGATCATCTGTTAAAGGTTATACTCTATCAATTAGATAATGAGAAAAGTATCAACTTCACTTCTACCACACAGCATGACAAAGACAGCAGCACAAAGAATAAATTTTCAGTGTATTTTAGTCCCAAATGTATGTTAATTACTCATTAAGAAGGTAAACCCTAAGAGTAATGTAGTTGATTACCTTTATAAATATGGACTTAAGTTTTGATGGGCTCCCTATAATCACTAACAGGCAAAATAAGTTATTGGATCAGGGTAACATTAATATATTTAGGTCATGAAAAGATTCCAATATGAGAATAATAATGTAAATAACAGTCAAAAGAGCTATTTCTGCATTATAAAGTAAAAAAAGTTCTCATGCCCCAAATATAACAATTTCTAAGAAGGAAAATATCAGGCAACATACAGGGGAAATTGGCAGGAGACATACACAGTCACTTCTGATTCTCACAACAGAGAATCTCATAATGATTACTGCCTAGATTAGGGGTCCCCAAACTATGGCCCGCGGGCCACATGCAGCCCCTTGAGGACATTTATCCAGCCCCCGCCGCACTTCCAGAAGGGGCACTTCTTTCATTGGTGGTCAGTGAGAGGAGCATAGTTCCCATTGAAATACTGGTCAGTTGGTTGATTTAAATTTACTTGTTCTTTATTTTAAATATTGTATTTGTTCCCGTTTTGTTTTTTTTACTTTAAAATAAGATCTGTGCAGTGTGCATAGGGATTTGTTCCTAGTTTTTTTTTATAGTCTGGCCCTCCAATGGTCTGAGGGACAGTGAACTGGCCCCTGTGTAAAAAGTTTGGGGACCCCTGGCCTAGATGATGTGTTCAATCTCTCAGAAATCAGGAAAATGCTTATTAATGTCATAATGACACTTTCATATAGTGATAGAAACATAGCATTAAAATTCCTAGCAGTACTAAGTTTTGGATAAAAAAAATATTGGATAAAAAGTGTATTAACATAATAAAGAAGAAAGTGGTGGGATAATCTAATAAATTTGTCATATGCATATGTGGATGAACCTACTATTTCTATTTGATACATAAAGAATAGTAAATTATAATTATATACTTATACAATTATAATAATAAAGTTTTTATAAATTATTATTATATTATAAATATAATATTTATGCTATATAAATATGATATATGTAGTATTTATATGTAATGTACATTATTTTAAATAAAATCTATTTGAGAAAAATATACAAGAATTTTCATAAAATAATTACTTTAATGCTGACACATTAAAAAGCAACTATGTTCTTAGTAGAAAAGAATAAAATGTCATGTATATACAATATAGCGGGAAAAATCAACAAGCAGGGGTCTCCAAACTTTTTACACAGGGGGCCAGTTCACTGTCCTTCAGACCATTGGAGGGCTGCCAAATACAGTGGTCCTCTCACTGACCACCAATGAAAGAGGTGCCCCTTCCAGAAGTGCAGTGGGGGCTGGATAAATGGCCTCAGGGGGCCACATTGCGGCCTGCGGGCCGTAGTTTGGGGACGCCTGGAAGGCAATAATACAGATAAATTGCAAAAATATTACATGTGAGTTTAAGGAGACATCAAATACATTATGAATTATTTCTTTTATATATATAAAGTTCAACATTAAGCAAAGATAATTTTCCATATAAAAAATCAAAATAATGGTTAGGTGAGAAAGTGAAGAAGCTATGAGAAGGTACACAGGAGCAGGGCTACCGTGGACTGGCAATTTCTACTTCATGATCTGATTTGTAATTACATGGGGCTTTGCAGGTCAGAATTAATCTGCACAGTCATGATATCTTTATTTTCTATGACATACAGCAAAATTAAGTAGCAAAGTTTACATTAGAGAAAAAGGATTTATAGAAGCATGGATGTTTCTGATAAACAAGAACTGTAAATTATCAAATGAGCATTAATGGTATAAAGAATAAATAAAATATTATAGTCAAACAATGTAATATTACCAGCCTTTAAAAGAAACAAACCACAAATATATACAAAATGGGAATGAATTCTACAATTATAGACTAAATTAACCTGGTAAACAAAATGCTGGAAACAATTAAAATCTTACCATTTCTTCTTCACTATCTATGTAGAGCAGGTTAGAGTTCTTAGAAGCACAGGCCATCAGACTCTCAGTCCAGGCTTTTCTTTCAGTACTAATGTAATAGCAGTTGTTGAAATACAGTAACCACTCCTTTGGATAACGACCGCAGTGATATGCTGAAGAAAGATGATGACTTATTATCCAAAAACAATTTAAATGAAAAAAAATTAATTTACATATTTTCTAGTATAGACACATTTGTGCAGAAAACTATACACACACACACACACCCACACACACACACCCACACACACCCTCACTGGCTGGTCCATGTAAAAGCAAACACACTCACCTGCACTCACAGGGAAGGGTCATCCTCTCATTCCCTAATCTATGTGCTCATATGAAGCAAACACAGAAACAAAAGTATCTGCTCTCAACATGTACTGAATGTCAATGAATGAAGCCACGTTTGTAGAATACAAAAATTATTTTGAGTCAATTGGTAATCATGGGTATGGTCATTTGAATAAATTTTTTTTTCTACTGTTGCAAAAAAAACACTCTTCTGTACTAATTACTTATAAACATTCATTGCTTGGTATTATAATTTATGTTCCCCTTCCTCCCAAAGAACTATGATTTTGTTGATAACTTTATGTCAGTTACAAAGTATGAACTGTTCTAGTATCACAAATTACAAAATAATGTTACCTGTCTTGTTCTTGGTTATAAAGGAGGAATTATTTTTCTCTTGGTTTTTATTAGCTGGAAAAAAAGAAATTTTTATAAAAAACCCAATATTAACATAAATAAAATTATACTACTTTTGTTTCTATATTGAAATAAATATAATATATTATCTCAGATTATAATATTTTGGAATAAAACTGATTTTACAAAATACTTAATGAAGCAATAATAATTTAGAGGAAAAGTAATGCAAAAGGCAAGAGAAGAAAACTTTACCATCTCTATTAATCAATTTCAAAAATTAATTTGTATTTCTAAATAATGTTCCTTCAAACAAATCTTGAGTTATAAAATCAAAATATATATAGATATACATGTATATATATGGTCATATATATATAAACTAATCTCTAAAATCATTCTAATAGTTATACCTTAGATAAATTCAAAATAACCATTTTGCACTTAGTCTAAATGCATGCATTTTAATATTATGAAGCGTTTAGACTCCAAGGCACTGATAATTGTTATAGTTCCCTATAATCTTGAAAAATTTACATATGAGGAATAACCACTATTGTTGTTACCACAGTGGACATCAAGTCAAGGGTGACGATTCCCAGGACCCCAGCAGTGAGCCTTCCTGCAGGTGATGGGGAGTGTGCAATGGGAGAAAAGGAAACACCAGGAATGGAGAGGTAGAGACAGTTATTAGAAAGTTTATACAGAGAATCATATACATAAACTTAGACCCCAAGCCCATATCTTCTCGCTGTAATCTTTCTCTCAGAATATACCAGTGAACTTTCAGTAAATACAATGCTCCATAAGTAGTCAAAGACTATTCCTTAATATAGTGCCTGAATAAAATTAGTCCTCGGCTTTCATCTTGAATACCAGATTCCAACTTCAAATTCTGATCCTTAGGGTTGAAAAACATATGCTTTTATTTCCTACTGTTCTGTCACACTTCTGCACCCTAACTGCACATCCTAGATTGGTTAGCTATATTTCTATCAAGTGTGTTACCTTTGCAGTTGTCATTCTCATGAAAATCCTGAGAAGCACTTTGTTTTTCTTTGTTTTTGTTTTTAAATAATTTTATTTTTTTAATGGGGCGACATCAATAAATCAGGATACATATATTCAAAGATAACAAGTCCAGGTTATCTTGACGTTCAATTATGTTGCATACCCATCACCCAAAGTCAGATTGTCTTCTGTCACCTTCTATCTAGTTTTCTTTGTGCCCCTCCCCACCCCCTTTTCCCTCTCCCTCTCCCCCCCTCCCCCCGTAACCACCACACTCTTATCAATGTCTCTTAGTCTCACTTTTATGTCCCACCTACGTATGGAATAATGCAGTTCCTGGTTTTTTTTGATTTACTTATTTCACTTCATATAATGTTATCAAGATCCCACCATTTTGCTGTAAATGATCCGATGTCATCATTTCTTATGGCTGAGTAGTATTCCATAGTGTATATGTGCCACATCTTCTTTATTCAGTCATCTATTGACGGGCTTTTTGGTTGTTTCCATGTCCTGGCCACTGTGAACAATGCTGCAATGAACATGGGGTTGCATGTGTCTTTACATATCAATGTTTCTGAGTTTTCAGAGTATATACCCAGTAGAGGGATTGCTGGGTCATAAGGTAGTTCTATTTTCAGTTTTTTGAGGAACCACCATACTTTCTTCCATAATGGTTGTACATAAAGGCCTAATATCCAAAATATACAAAGAACTCATAAAACTCAACAACAAACAAGCAAACAATTCAATAAAAAAATGGAAAGAGGACATGAACAGACGCTTATCCCAGGAAGAAATACAAATGGCCCACCCATTTGTATTTCTTTCCCACCAACAGTGTATGAGGGTTCCTTTTTCTCCACAGCCTCTCCAACATTTGCTATTACCTGTCTTGCTAATAATAGCTAATCGAACAGGTGTGAGGTGGTATCTCATTGCAGTTTTGATTTGCATTTCTCTAATAATTAAAGAAGATGAGCATCTTTTCATATATCTGTTGGCCATTTGTATTTCTTCCTGGGAGAAGCGTCTGTTCATTTCCTCTTTCCATTTTTTTATTGGATTGTTTGTTTGTTTGTTGTTGAGTTTTATGAGTTCTTTGTATATTTTGGATATTAGGCCTTTATCTGAGCTGTTGTTTGAAAATATCATTTCCCATTTAGATGGTTTTCTATTTATTTTGTTATCAGTTTCTCTTGCTGAGCAAAAACTTCTTAGTCTGATGTAGTCCCATTCATTAATTTTTGCCTTCACTTCTCTTGCATTTGGAGTCAAATTCATAAAATGCTCTTTAAAACCCAGGTCCATGAGTTTAGTACATATGTCTTCTTCTATGTACTTAGTTGTTTCAGGTCTTATGTTTAGATCTTTGATCCATTTTGAGTTAATTTTAGTACAAGGGGACAAACTGTAGTCCAGTTTCATTCCTTTGCATGTGGCTTTCCAGTATTCCCAGCACCATTTATTGAAGAGGCTTTCTTTTCTCCATTGTGTGTTGTTGGCCCCTTTATCAAAAATTATTTGACTATATATATGCGGTTTTATTTCTGGACTTTCTATTCTGTTCCATTCGTCTGAGTGTCTACTTTTCTGCCAATACCATGCTGTTTTGATATATAGTTTGAAGTCAGGTATTGTAATGACCCCAGCTTCATTCTTTTTCTTTAGGATTGCTTTGGCTATTCGGGGTTTTTTATAGTTCGATAGAAATCTGATGATTTCTTTAAAAAATGTCATTGGAATTTTGATGGGAATTGCATTAAATTTGTATATTGCTTTGGGTAATATGGCCATCTTGATTATATTTATTCTTCCTAGCCAAGAACAAGGTATATTCTTCCATCTCATTATATCTTTTTCGATTTCTCTTAACAATGGTTTATACTTTCCATTATATAAGTCCTTTACATTTTTTGCTATGTTTATTCCTAAGTATTTTATTTTTTTTGTTGCAATCGTGAAGGAGATTGTTCTTTTGAGTTCCTTCTCAGTTGTTTCATTGTTGGCATATAGAAAGGCTATTGACTTCTGTATGTTAATTTTGTATCCTGCAACCTTACTGTATTGGCTTATTGTTTCTAGTAGTCTTTTTGTGGATTCTTTGGGGTTTTCGATGTATAGGATCATATCATCTGCAAAAAGTGATACCTTTATTTCTTCTTTTCCGATATGGATGCCTTTTATTTCTTTGTCTTGTCTGATTGCTCTGGCCAGAACTTCTAGCACCACGTTAAATAAGAGTGGAGAGAGTGGACAACCCTGTCTTGTTCCTGATTTAAGGAGGAAAGTCCTCAGTTTTACGCCATTTAATATGATGGTGGCTGATCGTTTATCATATATGGCCTTTATCATGTTGAGATATTTTCCTTCTATATCCATTTTGTTGAGTGTCTTAAACATAAAGTTGTGTTGTATTTTATTGAATGCCTTTTCTGCATCTATTGATAAGATCATGTGGTTTTTGTTCTTTGTTTTGTTGATATGGAGTATTACATTAACCGTTTTATGTATGTTGAACCATCCTTGAGATTCTGGGATGAATCCCACTTGATCATGATGTATTATTTTTTTAATATGTTGTTGTATTTGATTTGCTAGTATTTTGTTTAGTATTTTAGCATCTGTATTCATTAGAGATATTGGTCTGTAGTTTTCTTTTTTTGTGCCATCTTTGCCTGGTTTTGGTATGAGGGTTATGTTGGCCTCATAAAATGTGTTTGGAAGTATTGCTTCTTCTTCAATTTTTTGGAAGACTTTCAGTAGAATAGGAACCAAGGCTTCTTTGAATGTTTGATAAAACTTGCTGGTATAGCTGTCAGGGCCAGGACTTTTATTTTTGGGGAGGTTTTTAATGGTTTTTTTCTATTTCTTCTCTACTAATAGGTCTGTTTAGGCTTTCTGCTTCTTCTTGACTCAGTCTAGGAAGGTTGTATTGTTCTAGGAATTTATCCATTTCTTCTAGGTTGTTGAATTTAGTGGCATAAAGTTTTTCATAGTATTCTACAATAATTCTGTGTATATCTACGGTGTCTGTGGTGATTTCTCCTCTTTCATTTTGGATTTTGTTTATATGAGTTCTTTCTCTTTTTTCCTTGGTAAGTCTTGCCAAGGGTTTGTCAATTTTGTTGACCTTTTCAAAGAACCAGCTCCTTGTTCTATTAATTTTTTCTATAGTTTTTCTGTCCTCTATTTCATTTATTTCTGCTCTGATTTTTATTATTTCCTTTCTTCGGCTGGTTTTGGGTTGTCTTTGTTCTTCTTTTTCTAGTTCCTTAAGGTGGGAAGTTAAGTGGTTTACTTCGGCTCTCTCTTGTTTGTTCATATAGGCCTGAAGTGATATGAACTTCCCTCTTATCACTACTGTTGCTGCATCCCATAGATTCTGATATGTCGTATTGTCATTTTCATTTGTCTGTATATATCTTTTGATCTCTGCACTTATTTCTTCTTTACCCATTCATTTTTTAAAAGTATGTTGTTTAGTTTCCACATTTTTGTGGGATTTTTTTCCTCTTTTTTGCAGTTGAATTCTAGTTTCAAGGCTGTATGATCAGAAAATATGCTTGGTACAACTTCAATTTTTCTGAATTTGTTGATGTTGTTTTTTGGCCTAACATACGGTCAATTCTTGAAAATGATCCATGTACACTGGAGAAAAATGTATACTCAGTCACTTTGGGATGAAATGTCCTATAGATGTTTATCATATCCAGGTGCTCTAGTGTTTTGTTTTAGGCCACTATATCTTTGTTGATTCTCTGTTTGGATGACCGATCTAGAGCCGTCAGCGGTGTATTGAGGTCTCCAAGTATGATTGTATTTTTGTCAGTTTTTGTTTTAAGGTCAATAAGTAGCTCTGTTATATATTTTGTTGCTCCTTGGTTTGGTGCATATATATTAAGAATTGTTATGTCTTCTTGATTCAGTGTCCCCTTAGCCATTATGAAATGGCCATTTTTGTCTCTGAGTACTTTTGCTGTCTTGTAGTCAGCATTATCAGATATGAATATTGCTACGCCTGCTTTTTTTTGGATGTTATTTGCTTGGAGTATTGTTTTCCAGCCTTTCACTTTGAATTTGTTTTTATCCTTGTTACTTAGATGAGTTTCCTGTAGGCAGCATACAGTTGGATTTTCTTTTTTAATCCATTCTGCTACTCTGTGCCTTTTTATTGGTGAGTTTAATCCATTTATATTTAGTGTAATAATTGACACTTGTGAGTTCCCTATGCCATTTTATATATTGCTTTCTGTTAGTCTTGTGTCTTATTTGATCCTTCTCTTTCGTTTTTCTATCTTTTGTTTTTATTTGTTTGTATTCCATACATCTTTCCTCTGTTTCTATCTTTTTTATCTCATGTGCTTCTGTGGTGGTTTTTTCAATGGTGGTTACCTTTAAGTAATGAAAAAGGTTCCTACCCTGTTCATTGTAGCACACTATTTTGTGAGTACTTTTGCACTCCATCGTCCTTTGCTACTGTTAATCTTCATCCTCTCCCCCTCCTTTTTTTTTTGTTTTCAAAGTTTAAATTTGCTTTTATTGTTTTCTTCTTGGAGCTTTTACTTGTGGCTTTGTTTTTTTTTTGTTCTTTGTATCTGATTGGAGAACCCCCTTTAGTAATTCCTGGAGTGGGAGTTTTCTGATGATAAATTCCCTCATCTTTTCTGTATCTGTGAATGTTTTTATTTCTCCTTCATATTTGAAGGATAGCTTTGATGGGTATAGTATTCGTGGCTGAAAGTTTCTTTCTTTCAGGACTTTAAATATTGGGGTCCACTCTCTTCTAGCTTGTAAAGTTTCTGCTGAGAAATCTGATGATAATCTAATGGGCCTTCACCCCCTTTGCCCGCCTTAGTTTCTATATTCTCAGTTCCCAGTGAAAGACGCCTTGTTGAGGTTAGTGAGGAAGGTGGAGCATTTCTTACTCCTTATTTCCTTCGGGGTTTGGTTATATATTTAGCCAATTTTTCACTCGACCATACCTTTGGGTGTATTGCGAAACATCTAGAGGCTCCAAGGATAGGTTTTTCTGTTTCTGGTTGAAGATCTTGTTGAGTTTTGGGGGAGATTTATCGGTATCGCTTCCTACCCTGCCATTACTCTGACGTCATCCCCTGAGAAGTACTTTGAATATTTAATTCTGCATAGGTTATTTCCTTCCTAGTTACTGAAATGGAGTTCTTGGTGCCCTTTGGTTTTACTTGCTGTCTCTTTGAGTCGTTAACCAGATTAAGTTCTGCATATGTTACTCCCTGGTTATTCATTTCTGTAGCTGAGTGATGTCCAGGACTGTGCTACAAGAGAACTGTGCTTACAAGTAAATGGTATATGTGGTAATGAGATCCTAGTGCACTAAAACTGGGCGGAGTGAAGGTTTTAGGGCTTCCCAGTTGAAGAAACTAAACTTCTGGTTTTAAAATTCTTAGATCTTTACACAAGTACCTCAAGGTAGATGCAATTTTTAAGATATTCTACATTTGACAATATATAATTTATTGGAGCCATACAAAACAATAAATCAGTGAGGAATAAAGAATATCATAAGTAATAACATCCTCAGTAACTTAAAGTCAGGTTTTACAGAACTATTTTAAGGCCTTTAAAATGCTTCTATTAAAAATCAAAATATTATATTAGAAAAAAATATTTATTTTAAATTTGAAATCAAATAATGATTAAGGACTGTGTGCTATAAAAATGAACATTAGTCATGTTGGCAGATACAGTAATTTTCTGAACTATTATTTAGTGACATATATTTACTTATAAAAGGGGATAAATTGTTATCAAAAGATCTTTTACTTTGAATGTGGAGTTATGAGAAATTATTACAATTGAAAAAATGTCTTATATATTGAAAAATCTTTTAGTTACACTAAACTTTTTCAAAATCTAAACAATCTACAACAACACAACAATACATTTTTTAAATACTTATGTAACACAAGAAATTGGCAATTGAGTTAATGACAAGATATAAAACCATAGAATGGAAAATAAAAGTAGAGATCATTTATATTACAACACTGTTGTTTCAAACTTCCAGAAACATCTTATGGTTGTCAAACAAAAGGATACTTTTAGTTGTATAAGCAATAGTAATGAATCAAATAATGTAACTGAATAATTCAGTTAATGGGCTCTAGGGCCAATGAGTTCTGTAATTAATGCTGGCTTTGAAATATACAATGTAGGACCTTTACAAAATTACCTAGTATTTAGCACCTTAATTTACTAATATAAAACAAAGTACAAATATGTAGATGTAATGCATGCAACATTTAATATTTAATCTTGTTTTGTAAGCTCTTAATGTCAATTATACTAATTCTTATTTGAACACATTTTCCACATTATTTCTAATTCATATCAATTAAATTCTATACCATAATTCATTAAGCAAGAGGTTCTTTATCAGTGTGATATCTTTACTTGCCATGTTTCTTAAATTTCTTAAAATATTTTGATTATTTATAATTAAACTTAAGTTAGCTTTTCGTGAAAGCTACTTTATCCTAATTTTTATTTAAAGCGAAATACTTTTATTTTATCTAAGTAAGTGTAGAAGGTATTATGCATGATCTCCAGAATTCAAAGAATTCATTTTTAGGATCTCTATTTAAAGGCTTGGGTAAATATAAAAGAATATATATAATTATACCTATATTAATTATAAAATGAAAAAATTACTCTTTCTTGTCATGCTTCTGACAGGATTTTACTTTAAACTGTTTTTGATTAACACACTTATTTATGTATGTATGAGTTTGAAAAACTATCCACAGGCAAGGTCTTCTCCAACATCTTTCATATTTCATTCTTGTTTTTATACCTGTATTATTTAAATACAGAGGCATATGTGTTTTCTTTGATTTTGTTGTCTGTTAATTGTACTTGCATCACATCTAGCATTTGTAATCATCCACTACATGAGATAGTTTAACAGAAAGACAGGAGAGTAGAGACACATACCTTCTGTAGTCCAGAAAGTCACGCATCCTTTAGTGGGAGACCAGGTTACTCTTGTAAACAAACAATCTCTGTGGTTCACAGACTGATCTGTGAAGGCTCGGAGTGAAGCATGAGTGGAAAAAGTCGATTTCTCATTAATGTGTTAAAGTTTGAACAGAAAATTCTTGCACTTGGGCTATTTTTGATACAGTTTATCTTATTAAACACCTCCAGAATATAGGATATTTTGTGCTGGTAGTGTGCCATTTAGTTTGGCATTGGCAAATGCCTCTGAGAAATTGTTTTCTTCTTCCAGAAGATATCAGGGAACAAAAGACTTGACCATCAATGCTGTTAACTTATTTTGATTTTATTCTCAAACTCTGAAAATTTAGATCTTGTTAAGAGGATCTCAGATTGTTAAATTCTACTCTTAGAGTTTCTAAATCTTGCCATTACATACTTCTTTTTCTTATACTCTCATTATGGCATTTTTTTTTTGTTTTTTGTTTGTTTGTTTTGGTTTTCTAAGTGAGAGGGTGGAAGATAGTGAGACAGACTTTTGCATGTGCCTCAACCAAGATCGACCCAGCAACCCCTGTCTGAGGTTGATGTTTGAATCAACCAAGCTATTTGCTCTGACTGAGCTATCGATGCTCAACACCCCCTGCGAGGCGGGAACCAAAGCAGTCACTGCTGTGAGAGGGGAAAAGAGAGAAGGGGGACTGGGAGAGGTAGAAAAGCAGACGGTTACTTTTCTCGTGTGCCCTGACGGGGAGTCAGACCCAGGACATCCATACACTGTGCCAAGGCTCTATCCACTGAGACAACTGGCCAGGGCCAGCATTTCTAATATGTATAATGGGAAAGAAATCTAAAATCTTAATCTCATTAATAGGCATTTAATGATATTTGTTACTAAAGATTTTGATATTTGTCTGAAGGATCACAACATTTTTATTTTACAGTAACTGTCACCACAATCATTAATGCTGAGACTTCTTAGTTTCTCTGCCGTAGTTCTTAAAATTCCTTTTTATTTTATAATTCTTAAATGTTTTTTAGATTTTCCTTGGTAAAAATAATATTTCCATATAGGTAAAAACAAACAATATTGGACTATATCATTTTGATTGAGATTATTACATATATCCTAATTATATTTTTGTTGATTGACTTTTCAATCATAACTAATTGTATTTTAATATGACTATTTTTTGTAAATGACAAAAGCCCAAGTCTAAATATGTAGAGGAAAACAAAGGTAATTTTCATTTTAAACCTGACCTATGGTGGCACAGTAGATAAATCATCAACCAAGAATGCTGAGGTCACTGGTTCAAAACCTTGGGCTTTTCTGGTTAAAGCACATATGGGAGTCAATGCTCTCTGCTCCTTCCCCCTTTCTCTCTCTCTCTCTCTCTCTCTCCTTCTATGTCTCTCTTCTCTCTAATATAAATAAAATCTTAAAAATAAATGTATAAATAATTATATACATTTAAAATTAAAAAATTATATACATTTAAATTAAAAATATAAAGGGCAGAAAATGTAGGCTTTTAAAAGACAAGTTAAAAAACACATGAGCATCAAAATGAAACAAAACTTTACCACATGATAGTTTGATTTAAATATATTGTGAAATGATTATCACAATAAATTCAACTAACATGCATCTTTTCATATATACAATAAAAAGAAAATAAATAAGACACAGAGTATTCACACTATATATGGTACTTGTTTATTAATCATATAGTAGCCATCTAGGTTATTAGATAGACTGTTGTGGTTTTGCAAAAATTTAGGCTTTATTCAGAGTATCTTAGATGTTAAACTACTATCTTAGACAAGGTTGCTAAATAGTACTAACATTACCAAATTTTATTTTTACTCTCATTGTTATTTTTATTAGAATGGAAAATATTTAAAGTCATAATTTTATTAACAATAATTATATTTGTCACTGATAGTCTGCATAACTATATTTTCAACTGATGGTAACTGCCACAAATATTAATTCCAAAACTCATCTTTTCAATCTTTCTACCCTAGTTTTTAAAATTGTAAGATTTAATTTTATTATTTTTATATATGTCATTTATATCACCCCTGATAAAAATAAATGTTTCTTCTTAACCAGGTGGTGGTGCAATGAAAAACGTGTCTGCTTTGGATGCAGGGACCAATATTCAAAACCTGGAGGTCACCGACTTGAATGGGGCTCATCAGCTTGAGTGAGGGGTCATTAGCTTGAGCATGGGATCATAGACAGGACTCCGTGGTCACTGGCTTGAGCACAAAGGTTACTGGCTTGAAGCCTTGGTGGCTGACTGGAGAAAGGGGTCACTGGCTCGACTAGAGCCCCCTGCCCCCCAAACAAAGCACATGTAATAAAGCAATTAATGAAAAATAAGGTTCTGAGACAAAAAATTGATCATTCTCATCTCTCTCCCTTCCTGTCTGTCCTTAGCTGCTGTCCTTCTCTCTGTTTCTCTCATTAAAAAAAAAAGAAAAAAAGCCCAAGATTCTGTGAATGAGAAACCATTAAACAGCATTGAACTATACCATAGTGTAAGAGATTGAAGTATTACATTTTTACTCATGATTTTTTTATTTTATTTTTATTTTTTTTGTATTTTTCTGAAGCTGGAAATGGGGAGGCAGTCAGACAGACTCCCACATGCGCCCAACCGTGATCCACCCAGCATGCCCACCAGGGGGCAATGCTCTGCCCATCTGGGGTGTTGCTGTGTTCCAACCAGAGCCATTCTAGCACCTGAGGCAGAGGCCATGGAGCCATCCTCAGCGCCTGGGCCAACTTTGCTCCAATGGAGCCTTGGCTGCAGGAGGGGAAGAGAGAGACAGAGAGGAAGGAGAGGGGGGAGGGTGGAGAAGCAGATGGGCGCTTCTCCTGTGTGCCCTGGCTGGGAATCAAACCCAGGACTCCTGCATGCCAGGCTGATGCTCTACCACTGAGCCAACTGGCCAGGGCTTTTACTCATGATTTTATTCATTAATTCATCCTCTCATTATAATTAGTTGCCTGTGTTTCAATAGAAATATCTGTTGTAAATTACAAAAGCCCAAGTCTAACTGTGTAGAAGAAAAACAAATGTAATTTAAAAAAATTTCACTGAACCTAAACTAGAAAGAGCAGAAAAGGTAAACATTGAAAACACAAGTTAAATGACACACGACTATAAGAAGAAATAAAACTTTAAATTTAAATTGTCTAGTTCATATAAGATGAAATTCTTTTCATCTTTGTTATACTGTATCAAGAAAAGAGGAAATGTTTATATATTATTGGTACATAAATTAAAATTAAAAATACTATATGATCCGGTATATATACTTTTTGGGTATACATCCAAAGAAAGTGACACAATTGTTTTTGAAGAGATATATGTACCCCCATGTTTATTGAAGCATTAGTCACCATAATTAATGTATGAAAGCAGCCCAAGTATCTTCATGGGTGAGTGCATAAAAAAGTCACACACACACACACACACACACACACACACACACACACACAAGATAGAATATTATTGTGTCATGAGAAAAAGAAATTTCTGTCATTTGTGACCAGGATAAACCTGAAGACAGTTTGCATAGTGAAATAAGTGGGACAGAGAAAGACAAGAACTGCATGACATCATTTATATTTAGAATTTAAAACTATCAGATTTGTTGGAAAACAGTTGCTGGGGCCTGCTGGTGGCGAAAATAGGAGAGGCTGGTAGTAGAGTACAATCTTTCAATTATAAGAGGAATAAGGCCTAAGGATATAATGTATTACATAGTGACTACAGTTAATAATATTGTATTTTGTAATTGAAATATACTAAGAGATACAACTTTAATGTTTTCCCAAAAAAGGGGAAAAGTTACAAAATAAACACGAGATTATAAAAATTTCAATAGATATGCAACCCTGTTGAAAAGAAAAAATTTTAAAAAAATGCTGTAGTTACAAACTGTCATAGGGATGTAAAGCATAGGGAATATAGCCAATAATATTGAAATAACTATATATGGTATCATGTTGGTGCTAGGCTTATTTGGGAATCATTTCATGAGTTATATGAATATATAACCACAATGCTGTATATCTGACACTAATATAAAATGATATTGAATATCCACTGTAAAAGAAATAAAATCATATTTGCAAAAATTAAAAAAGACATTTTATAATATGGTTTTATCCCATTTTCTTGTTTCTTTTTTTTTCTTCTTTTCCAAATGAGAAGAGAAGAGATAGAAAGACAGATTCCCGATTGTGCCCTGACTGGGATCCACCCTGTGACCCCCATGTGGAGCCAATGCTCTACTCATCTGGACCATGCTTGCAACTGAGCTATTTTTAGCACCTGAGGCAGAGGCTCCATAAAACCATCCTCAGAACCCAGGCCTATGTGCTTGAACCAATTGAGCCATGGTTGTGGGAAAGGAAGAGAGATAAAGAAATAAAATAAGTATTTCTGGTGTAAGCCAAGAAACATTAAAATATAAGATTTTAGAAAGTAACGAATGTTGCATGAAAACATTTTGAATAAAGTATTGAGGAGTTGGGAGTACCATCTGTCAAAGGGAGTTGTGATTCCATTGGGATACATTCAGAATGTTATATTTAGATAAAGACACTAAGTTGGTGTGAAAACCAGCAGCGTTGACAAATTTTCTTCTAACCATCACAAAATATCTGTCTTCCTTATGGTTCAAAGAAGATTCTCCATCTCCCAAACCTTGCTTATTATTTCTCTTTTTGCTACTTATGCTGAATATCTGTGAAGGGTTTAGACAAGTACTTCAGTCTCTATGATGCTCCCTGTTAGAGTAATTTTATATCAGAGACGTAACTGTTGAAATGAACAAGAATTAACTATATATACACAAGTCACCATTTTCCCTACACTATCCCAGAAAATCTGATTATTTTTATTTGAAAATATTGGCTTTGATTAATTACCCATTCAGACTTTTTTTTCTGATAATTTAGTTTAGTGACTTCTCTTCAGAAGTATGATGATTTCTATCTCTCAATAATGATAACTGATTCTTTAAATTTAAGAAAAATGTTTTCTACCATGATATAATATTTTCATTGACTTGTTAAGTAATTTAGTTAAAATACAAAGAAACTTCTAGCAATATTGAAATTATGTAAGAAGCAATGTGGCTGTACAAAGTTTCTGGGGATTTTATATTTTGGCTTCTAGAATTTCCATAACTCTTACATATGGTCATAACTACTGATATGCGACTCTGTCCACCTGATTCCATGGCTATTAATATCGCTTAGATGAGATTTTGGTGAACATACATTTATTCTCTCTGACAATTTAGAGAAAAGTACACTTTGAAGACAATTAATATGGTTGGCTATGTATCCTGTTTTGAAAATATAATGTGATTGTGAAAATAACAGTTTATAAGTTTTGAGCAAAAGCATGGAAGAACACATTTCTGCTAGACCCTCTGAGAGTGGCTAATTACTGCAATGAGAAGGTCATGTGCCAGCTAGCCCATTGTTCAGAGAATAAAATAATGAAAAAGACCTGAACTGAATTTGTGGTTTGCAGCTAAGCACACATTTGCCCAGCCTTGTCAACTGAAAACCAACCATACTACAAATGAGAAATAATTGAATGAAATAAATGTTTGTTCTTAAATGTCAATGTAACTGTTATTTGTAACTCAACTTTAGCAATTACATATAGCTACAGAGTACAGATTGTAAGAAAACAATGTTGAATTTTTGTGAATATAAATAATAACTATAGAGAATGTAGAGACTACATCTACTTTCAAAAAGATAAATGTATATGAGAATTATTTTACTTTGCAAATAAAGTGCACCCACATATAATTAAATTACTGTGAAAATATCTTTGAGTGATTGTCAAATTATTATTTTATCCCAAATTCTCAGGAATTGACAGTTTGACTAACGTGAATATTTTCTATTTTTATTCTTTTCATTATTGAATACTTTATTTATTCTATCAAAGTATGCTCTTAAGAATAGTAATTAAGAGTATCAAAAGGGGGAGGCAAAGAATTTAATAAACAAAGTACTTCCAAAGTATCTAAACTCCAGAAGAGGAAAATGTGAACATGTAAAAAATATCAAAGGATACTGATTATTTCCCAATGAAACCACTTGTTTCTACCAAAAATGAATCTAATCATTGATAATGCTGCACAAAAATAGATCCTGAAAATGTATGTATTGGTTTCATTCTTTGAGAAAGTGAGACATATTAAAGTATCTTTTAGATAGAAACCTTGATTTGTTGCACGAGAACCTTGATTGCCAATTAAGAATTGAATACTCTAAGAGTCTGGATGGTTAGCTCCGTGGTAGAGCATCGGCCCGGTGTGTGGAAGTCTTAGGTTCAATTCCCAGTCAGGGCACAGAGGAGAAGGGCCCATCAGCTTCTGTACCCTTTTCCCCACTCCTTTCTCTCTTTCTCTTTCTTTCCTTCCCTCAGCCAAGGCTCCATTGGAGCAAAGTTGGCCCGGGTGCTGAGAATGGCTCCATGGCTTCCTCCTCACACACTAGAATGGTCCTGGTTGCAATGGAGCAACATCTCCGATAGGTAGAGCATCACCCCCTAGTGGTCATGCCAGTTGTATCCTGGTCTGGCACATGAAAGAGTCTCTCTCTCTCACTCTCTGCCTCCCAGCTTCTCGCTTCAGAAAAATATAAAAAATAAAAATAAAAATGAAAAGAATTTTGTACTCTCATCTCCAACTCTATCTTCATTGCCCTTTCAGAGACAATTGTGCTAGATCCCATAACCTTTTTTTCTGTGTGTGTGTGAGATCATTTGATGTTTTGAAAATAAAGGCAATGGAGAGAAACGCCAGAGAAAGGGCCCTTCTTCCTGCTTTCACAGTGTTTTCTCTTGTGTGGCTACAGTGGGGTGGTGGGCAGCTGCATGCATGCAGGCAGTGCTTGTGGTGTCCACCCCTCACAAAGTTTCTGCAGCTAGTCAGAGTCAGAGTTCTCTCTCCTCCAGAGGGAACATGCTGACATTGGCAGGGAGGTCTTCCTGCTTGTCAGGCAGAGTTTGAGATCCATCCTCTCCAATATTGGCCAGCAGATTTGAAACAGCTCCAAGAAAACAGTCTGCTGTATAGTTTTCCATAAAGAACTGTCTTCCATGAAGTCTAACACCCATGCTGAAGAAGTGGACCTGTGATCCATGTGATCCCACCCTTTGTACTCTTATTTCACCCTATGGTATATTTTATACTTATCTTTTATGTCCTCTTTGTAGGCTATTGCCAACAAATAGTTAATACTTCTTTAAACCAAATATCTCATGGTTTCTCTCTCCTGAGTCAACAGATTTATATATCTTGCTGCTTTAGAATGTTCAGTCCTCATTTTCAACACATAAAAACTAAGACAACTCAATTAACTTGAAAGTATGTGTGATATTATTCTCTTTATTATAGATTAAGAATTAAAAGTTCTGTATATTATAATTCATAATTATTTTACAAGATTTATTTTAATTTTAGCAGTTTTGCAAATATATAACATGTACCTGAATAAAGATTATTTAAAAATTAATATAGATATAGATTTGAAAGTATTTTAGGATACCAAGTGTAAAGTGTCAGATAAACAATACACTTTAAGTAAATGATGTTTCAAAGTAGATATATTCTCAGTAACATTGTAGCACTGTGGTGTGTGATGTTGATAACCAGGAGGCTCTGCACTTGTTACAGCATCTTCCTATTAATATTGGTGTGAACCTGAAAATGGTCTCAAAATAATGTCGTAAACATAGTTTTATGTAAATAAACGCATAGTGTATGAAGAAACTAAAACTGTGTTAGTTAGTGATGGTCAGAATAACATTGTACCAAATTTAGGTAATCTAACATGCTTGGTGCTTACAAACATATGTTCCTTTTTCTAAGCAAGGTTTAAAAGAGAGCTCAGATTTCTGAAATGTCACAAATGTACAATTCTTGTCCAAATGTGAAGTTTTTGAGAATCTGAAATACAGAGATAATATATCATTAATCTGGTAATAGTATATAACTTAATATGATATTGAATAATTAGTCTATTTAGAGTAATAACTACATATGGAAATCTGAATATTTTCCATAATTTCTCAACAGAAATGCTTAATTTATTTATATAATTATTCACACATTGCTTTTTCTTCCTTAGATTAATTCTTAACCTAGGAAGCATGAAGGCATAAAATATACGAGTTCCAAGAAACTTACAGTTTGGAAGAGAAAGTTGAGCCATTTGACCGTAGCCACAAATTATTATTGTTTCTGTGGGAGAGTTCAATCCATGGAAATATATTCAAAATGCTCAAAAAAGTCTATGAGAGAACAAATTTTATGAGAAATTAAGTAAACACTTGCATACAGATTTGAATTTTAAAGTACAAAGTAAGCCTGCAGATGGAGGAGGAGGAGGAATCCCACGAGGTCAGGGGTTACTGCTAAACAAACTGCACAAAGCCCTCCATCATCTGATGAAATTAGTAAGAGAAAAAAAAAATCAACCCACATCTAATGAAATTGGTGACTTATCAAATCAATCAAGTCTTACACTCCATGAATTGTTCCCACCCAGCTGACCCAGTATATCCAACATCCAGATGATCACACAATCTTTTGTTGCAATACAGAGGACTCCAAAGCAACATGAGACACCACAAGATTTAAGTGAATTGAGTCAACAGCTGTCACATAAGCAGCAGTATCCTAACCAACTTGCCAAAGAAACAGATAAGTACATTAAAGAGTTTGGACCTCTGCCCACCACCCCCATTAAACAACACCAACAGAAAGTACAGGATGATTGGTTAGTGGCTGAGATCACATCACTGACAAACTTTCCATAGGTCAAGAATAAGCTGCTGAAAAAAGAGAAGCTGATTGTTGCTTGAGTGGGAGCCTGTTGCAGAGAATCTGGTGTTTTCCTGAGGAGAGCTCAAACATAGGAATATTGTATCCTGGGAAAGCCACACTCATCCTGAAATGCAGGTGCAGGATAAAGAAATGACAGAGAATGACATTTGCTTTATTCAGAGAGAGTCTTCTGTTAGGCATATTGACAATGACATTATGGATGTTAATGAACTATTTAAAAATTTGGGAATGACAATTTATGATCAAGGAGATATGACAGCATAAAAACCAAACTTGAAAATGTAGGGGTGCATGTCCAACAAGCCAACCAGCAACTGTCAAGAGTTGCAAATAGCTGAGAAAAGTTTCTTGAATGTAGTTGTGAGATGCACAGCCATTAAAAAATATGGAAATCTACAACAGAGTTATCAATGAAAAACCAAACAAAACTTCTAACTTTTGCATTTTAAATGACTATATTATAATTATTTGTCCCTGGGTTTTAATTGCATGTAAAATTTTGAATGTAGTTCTTATTCATATTAAACAGTTAGAATGATTTCAGAAACTAATAAATTTACTTCATAAAAGAGGCCAAATTAGTATTTTCTGCTACCGTATTTTGAAAATCAACTTTTTAAAAAGCCTTTTTTGGTAGTTGGCTAAAATTTAGTTTTGGTTTTGGGTATACAGCATGTTGAATGGATGTTTGTATAACCTGAGAGGTGCTCACATCAATAAATCTGGTGTGCATTGGACACCATGCATGGCTATTAGAATATTGTTCACTATCTTCTCTATGGTGTGCTTTGCATTGTCTTGACTGTTTTAAAACTGGCAATTTAAACACAACTTTTGAATAAAAGTTTCAAAACCTAAAAGCTATAATTTGTTCTTCACATTCATACATAGGTAATCATTCTGTATCATTCTTTATTAAACAAAGAATTAAATATTTGCCAATTAACTCACCGATTTTTAAAAATTTTGTTTTAATGTACTGTTCTCCATACTGTAGAAAGTATTATCTCTGTTTATATTTTGTATTTAATTATATTCTTATTAGCAGTTTGATAGTAAAGGTAACATTTTAATGGCAAGCTATAAGACTTTAAAAGGGAACAAATGAAATATTAAGTAACTATGTAAATTGTGTATTTGCAACTAAAATATTTAAAGTTAAAGAAATTTAAGAATGAGAAAAGCAAATAGAGTTACTTCTCCCTAATTTATAGTCTTTCAATTTGACACATCAAGAAAATATATTGATATGATTGAATGAAGCAGACAATTTCACAGCTCTGGTGAAAGACTAACAATAATTTATGATTACTTATTATTGAAAAAGTTGCTATGAATTCAAGTAAGAATAGAGCAAATTTGTGTCTTCTTGTCTAGGATGCTCCCATGTCTCCCTCAATCCCCATCTGAGCTCACTGAGTGAGAATTATAATTTTTAATTATAACTTTAATTCTAATTTTATTTATAATTTGGGGAAAGCTGCAAATATTAATGGTGTTATTGTCACAGGGGCAGACTTGGTTAGCAGTGGAAGGGGTTGTTAAATTGTCCACTACTTTTTCAGCTCAGAGTGCTGTATGCAGTACGTAGTAAATGAGGAGAACCATCTATTTCCTGGTCCAAGGTTGTGCTCTCCATGGTGTCAGGCATAGTGTCAGCCATAAATATAACCAGAAGGTACCAGAAATGAGAGTAGAATAAGAGAGATGACATCAGCTTCCTACATATGCTGAATTGAAAGAAAGAAATGTGCACATGTGTAGAAGAAACTAAGAGGGTTTAGTAAAAAAGAACCAAGGAGACTTTGAAAACTGATTTCAAAGTTATTAGTAGTTCCCTATACATGCACATACACATAAGTGCATCCAATAGCAGAGGGCTGAAGCCATACTGACTTTAGGAGGTATAAAATACATTTTAAAATCATTGGTTGTCAACTAAGCTATGCTTATACAAGGCTGATCCCAGGTATACCAGATTAATAAAAAATGAGAATTTAAAAAACTGAATAAGTAAAATCTCAAAAGAGAAGTTTTTCAGTAAAGGTTTATTCAAGTTACAAAAAATGAATCTAAGAAAGATGCAGTTTGCATATTTACTATACTATATTATGAAAAATATATATAAAATATTAAACAAACATTCAAAGTAACTGAAAAAATCTTCCATAATCAGGGGGAAATTTGTCAATAAATTCTAAATTTTATTGGGATAAGATGTTGGATTTATTTGAAAAATATCTTAAACTAATTGTTATAAATATATATTTATATATTTATATATAAATTATAAAGAATTATGTTAAATAACTATATGAAAATCTGATAGCAGTGACAACAACTAGAGAACTTAAACTTATATGAAAGATTTAAATAAAATTTCTGAGTTGAAAAATACATTGAAAAATTTACTATATGTACATAAGTTTTGAGATTCCGAAGAAAAAATGATGAAATTAAAGATGGAATAATAGAATGATTAATTTCTGAGGAAATAGAGGAAAAGACAGGAAAATTAATAGTGCCTCAGAGACCTTCTTGAACAGTATCAGGAAAATCAACATTAGTCTAAATACTGTCTGAGAATACAGAGAGAGACAGAAAAATAATTTTTGAGATGCAGTGAATGAACAATGTTTTAATTATATGTTAAAAATGTATAAGCCTATACATATAAATTTATTTATAAAGAAGATCACCTGTTATAAATTATATATATATATATCAATTAAAGAATGATTTTGGAAAATGTAACCTTCACTTTTACCATGCAGCAACACAAATACAGTGTCACAAAAATTTAAACTGTCAATGTATTATAGTTCTCAGTGTGAAAGTTAGTCAATAAAGAGAAAAGATAAACCCTAAGTTCAAGGTAAGAGATTATCTTCATGAACTTTGGTTAACTCTTGAAATAGGTCCAAAGTAGTCACTAACACCCAAAATGAGATATTGGACTATGGCAACATTAATGTATTTTGGTCATTAAAAGACTCTTAATACTGTATAAAAATAAAAACGTAAGTTACAGTCAAGTGAGTTATTTCCGTCTTATAAATTAAAAAAAAAAGAGCTCATTCACAAAATATAGTTATACGTCTTGGAAGGAAAGTAACAGACCACATACAGGAGAAATGGTTGAGAGACATAGATAGTCACTTCTGAGTCTCACTGTAAAGAATATCATAATGATGAGTGCTGAGAAAGATGTGTTCAATCTATCAGTAATCAGGAAAATGTCCATTAGTGTGATAATGATACTTTTATATAATGATCAGAACTTATAGTATTAAAATTCCTGTGAGTACTGAGTTTTAAATCATAAAACTATTGGATAAAATGTGTATTTACACAATTAAGTAAAAAATGTTGTGATAATCTAATAAATTTGGCATATGCATATATTTATGCCCATACAATTTCATTGTGCATAGAAAACAACAAATTATAATTGTACACATATATAACATAATTGTATTTAGTAATTATTATTATATTATTATAAATATTATTTTATACTATATAAATAAAACATGTGACATTTATATACAGTGTAAATTATTTAAAATATAACAATACAATACTTGTAAAAAAGATATACACATAGATTTTTATAAAATAATTATTCATAATGGCTCACATTAAAAAACAACTATATTCTGAGTAGAATAGATTAAAATGTCATGCATATACAGCACATCAGTGAAAATTAATGACTAGAGATAAATGCAGTATTATAAACAAAATGCAAAAATATCATGAGAGTTGAAGAAGACACATAAAATTATAATGAATAATTTCCATTATATAAAATCAAAATAAAACAAAGACAGTTTGTAATAAAACAATCAGAACCATGCCTAAGTGAGGAGGGGGAGAAGCTATGAGAAGGTGCACAGGAGTGGGGACACCGTGGACTGGCCACTTCTGTTTCATGATCTGATTTGTAATTACATGGGGTTTCACAGTTTGTGATTTATCTGCACAATCATGGTATCTTTAGTTTTCTTGACGTATGGTAAAATTAAGTAGCAAAGGTTACTTTAGAGAAAAAACATATATAGAAAGATGTTTTTTTATAATAAGCAAAAACTAAAAATTATTAAATGAGTTTTAAGGCCCTAAAATATAAACAAAATATTATAGAGTCAAAAATAAGATATTAACAGGTTTTAAAATAAGTAAATACGAATATATACAAAAATAGGAATGAATTCTAAAATATAGACTAAATTAAACTGGCAAATAAAATGTTGGAAACCATTAAAATCTTACCACTTCCTCTTCACTATCTATGTAGAGCAGGCTAGAGTGTACAGAGGCACAAGCCGACAGACTCTTAGTCCAGGCCATTTTTTCAGAACTAATGTAATAGCAGTTGTTGGAATACAGTAACCACTCCTTTGGACATCGAACACAGTAACATGCTGTAGAAACATCATGAATTATTATCTAAAAACACTTCAAATTAAAAAAAATTAAATTAACTTGCACAGGTATAGACACATTTGTGCACAACATATGTATCCACTCTCATCGGCTTGTCTATATAAAAGAAAACACATTCGCAATAACTCACAGAGAAGGGTCAGCCTATCCTTCCCTAATCTATGTGCCCATATGAAGCAAACACACACACACAAAATATACACTTTCTAAATATCTTGAATGTCAATGAAGAAAACCACTTTTGTAGAATACAAAAATTATCTTTGAACGTATTGTCAACAATGGTTATGACGATTTTAAATAAATGTTTCCTCATATTGCTGCATAAGAAAACACTTTTTTATACTCACTAATTATGAACCTTTATTGCCCAGTATTATAATTAATGATTCCTCCAAAAAACTATGATTTTTGACTTCTTGATGTCAGGTACAAAATATGAACTGTTCTAATACCACAACTTAGAAAATAATGTTGTACCTGTCTGGTTCTTGGTTGTCAAGAAAGAATTATTCTCCTGGTTTTCATTAGCTAGAAAAAAAGTAATTCTTATTTAAAAATATTGATATAATAAAATGATAATTCTTTTTATTCTACATTGAAATATGGTGTTTTGTTTTAGATTAGAATAATTTGGAATAAAATTGTTTTTAATTTATATTTAAAAATTTTTTTTTTTTTACAGAGACAGAGTCAGAGAGAGGGACAGACATACAGGAACAGAGAGAGATGAGAAACGTCCATCATCAGTTGCAACACCTTTGTTGTTCATTGATTGCTTTCTCATATGTGCCTTGACTGCGGGGCTACAGCAGACCGAGTAACCCTTGCTCAAGCCAGCGACCTTGGGTCCAAGCTGGTGAGCTTTTTGCTCAAACCAGATGAGCCCACACTCAAGCTGGGGACCTCGGGGTCTCGAACCTGGGTCCTCTGTATCCCAGTCTGACGCTCTATCCATTTCGCCACCGTCTGGTCAGGCGGAATAAAATTGTTTTTATAAATAATTAATAAAGTAATGGTAATTTAGAAGAAAAATAATACAAAAGCCAAAAAAATCAAAACAGCATTTGGATTAACCAATTTCAAAAATTAATTTGTATTTCTCAATGTGTCCTAAAGCATGTCTTGAGTTATAAAATCAATATATATATATATATCAATATATAGATATATGTGAATATATATGGACATGTAATCATAAATTACCCTCTAAAATCATTTTAATATGTATACCTAAGATAAATTCAGAATAACCATTTCTCACTTAGTCTAAATGTATACTTTAAAATAGTTCTATTCTATAATATTAGAAGTGTTTAGAGGCACTGATGATCATTAAAGTGAAAAGTTCTGTATAATCTTACAAAAATTTACTTACAGGGAATAACAGCTACAGTTACCACAGTGGACATCAAGACAAGGCAGATGACTCCCAGCACCCCAGCAATGAGCTTCCCGGGAGGTGATGGGGAATCTGCAGGGAGAGAAAAGGAAACACCAGGAAAGGAGAGAAGACAAATGTTAGTTTTCACACAGAGAATCACATACTGAAAGGGGACCTCAAACTCAAACCTACCACTGTAATCTTTCTTTCAGAATATACCATTGCAGTTTTAGAAAATATAGTGCTTCGTAAGTCATTGGTCAAAGACCACACAAACAACAATGCCTGAATAAAATTAATTTTCAGCTTTCTTCTTGAACACCATATTCCAATTTCTAGGTCTGATCCTAAAGAGTAAAAATATGTTAGCTCATTTTTTACTGCTCCCTCACATCTCTGCATCCCAGCTGCACATCTGTATATTATACTATATGTCTATTAAATGTGTTACCTTTGCAGTGGTCATTCTTGTCATTCCCTTGAAGATCCTGAGAAGCATTTTGAATATGTATATTTAAGTCTGCATAGGTTATTTCCTGCTCAGTTACTGAAATGGAGTGTTTGGTGCCCTTAAGTTGTACTTGCTGTCTCTTTGAATCATTAACCAGATTCAGGTCTGCATAGGTGACTCCTTGGTTGTTCATCTCTGTAGCTGAGTGGAATCTTGAGACTGTGGTTGAAGATAACTGTACTTACAAATAAATGACATATGCAGTAATGAGATCCTAGTGCAGAAAAACTGGGCGGGGCAGAGGGTTTCAAGGCTCATTTCCCAGTTGAAGAATCTAAACTTCTGGTTTTAAATTTCTTAGATCTTTAAAAAGTACCTCACGGTAGGTGGAATTTTTAAGATAGTCTTCATTTGACAATATAGATGGAATTTTTAAGATAGTCTTCATTTGACATTATATAATGTATTGGAGAAATAAATCATTGAGGAATAAAAAATATCATAAATAATAATATCCTTGTTAATTTAATGTCAGATTCCACAGAAGTATTTTAACACCCTTAAAATGCTTGTGTTAAAAATTAAAGTGCTACTTATTAGAAGCATCACAACCAAAGTGCTGCAACTACGAGATGATGCATCTCATCTCTTCCTGTCTCTGTCTTTCTCTCTGTCTCTCTCAATATAAAATTTAAATTGCTATCTTGGAAAAAAGAGACACAATATTTAGAATAAATTTGAGTCATAAAATCATTATGGATTGAGTATTTTAATGGTGGGGCATTAGTTGTATTGGCATATATAGTAATTTTCTAAACTAAATTAATTTCATTTAGTGAAATACATTTATTTATAAAACATGATAAGTTGTTATCAACCTTATATGTACCTTGACCAGGGAAGCCCAGGATTTCGAACCAATGACCTCAGCATTTCCGATGATAAGTTGTTATCAAATGATCTTTTATTTTTAATGGTTGCGGAGTTATGAGAAATTATTACTATTAAAAAATGAGTTATATGTTGAAACATCTTACAATCACACTCAACTTATTAAACACCTAAGCAGTATTGCAACAAAACAACAGTGCAATTTTTAAAAAGAATTATGTAACATAAGAAATTGGCAATTGAGTTAATGGAAGAGATATAAAACACATAATATGATAAACAAGTGTGTAGATCATTTATATTAGAACAATATTGTTTCAAACTTCCAAAATGTTTCTATGGCTGTCAGTGAGGGTACTTTTAGTTGTGTAAGCAATAGTAATGAATCAAATAATGTAACAATAGTTCAGTCAATGGGCTATGTGGCCAGCGAAATATAGAATTAATTCTGGATTTGAAATTTAAAACTGACCTTTACAAAGCTACTTAGTATTGAGCAACTTAAGTTACTAATATGAAATAGTAATAAAAATATGTAGATATAATGCATGTAGAATATTTAATATTTAATATTGTTTTTATAAGTGCTCAATAATATATTAGTTATGCTAATTCTTATATGAACACATTTTCCATTTTACTTCTAATTTATATCAGTTAAATGCAATAGCATAATTCATTTAAAAAGTCTCTTTATTAGTGTGGCTCCTTTACTTGCAATATTTGTAAAATTTTTTAAAAAAGGCTTTAATTTTTGATAATTAAGCTTACATTAGCATTTTATAAAAACTACTTTATTCTGATTTTATTAAAAGCCAACTGCCTAAGATTTAATCTAAGTAAATGTAGAAGGTATTATATTTGTCCTCCATAATTCAAAGAATTCTTTTTTTTGGATCTCTTTTAAAGGTTGGGCTAAACTTAAATAATATACATACTTATACCTATATTTATTATAAAATCAAAAATAACTCTTCCTTGTCATACTTCCTATAGGATTTTAATTTAATTGTTTTGAATTAACACACTCAATTATACATGTGTGTATGAACTAGAATAATTCCACATAAGCAAAAATGTGAAGTTTTTATTATTCTCCAAAACATTTCATATTTTATTTTTTTTTTCCCCCTGAATTATTTAAATAAAAATAACAGCATCTCTTTGATTTTGTTGTATATTAATTGTACCTCACCAGCATCACATGTAGCATTTGTAATCTCTCACCACATGAGATAGGCTAACAGAGAGACAGAGACAGGAGAGTAGAGACACATACCTTCTGTAGCCAGAAAGTCTTGTATCCTTTAGTGGGAGACCAGGTTACTCTTGCAAACAATCTCTGTGGTTCACAGGCTGCTCTGTGAAGGCTCAGAGTGAAATTTGAGCAGAAAATGTAGATTTCTTATTAATGTGTCACTTAAGTTTAAACAGGAAATTCTTGCACTTGGGCTATTTAAAGACTGTTTACCTCATCAAACACCTCCAGGATATAGGATATGTTGGGCTGGTAGTGTGCCACTTAGTTTGTCCATTGGTAAATGTCTCTGAAATATTGTTTTATTATTCCAAAGGATATCAGGGGACAAAAGACTTGACCATACGTATTGTTAATTTACTTTCATCTTACTCACCAACTCTAAAACCTTAGGCCTTGTTCAGAGTATCTTAGATGTTAAAATTCTACTCTTAGGCAGGGTTTTTAAAGTTGGAATTACATACTACTTTTCTTTATATTCCAATTATGTCACTAATACCATCATGGAAAAGTTCTAAAATCATAATCCCTTTAACATGCTATATTTAATGGTATTTGTGACCAATAGGCTGAAGAATTACTACATGTTCACCTTTATGGTAACACTCACACCAATCATTAATTCCTAAATTTATCTCCTCAATTTCTCTGCCCTCGTTCTTAAAATTCCTTCATTTATTTTATTATTCTTTTTATTTCCATATTTTTCTGAAGTGAGAAAGTGGGAGGCAGAGAGATGAACTTGCGTATGTGCCCAACCTGGATCCACCTGGCATACCCACCAGGGGGCGATGCTCAGCCCATCTGGGGCATTGTTCCATTGCAAACAGAGCCATTCTATCGCCTGAGGCACAGGCCATGGAGCCGTCCTCAGTGCCTGGGCCAACTTTTGCTTCAAAAGAAACTTGGCTGCTGAAGGGGAAGAGAAAGACAGAGAGAAAGGAGAAGGGGAAGGGTGGAGAAGCAGGTGGGTGCTTCTTCTGTGTGCCCAGGCCAGGAATTGAAACCGGGAAATCCACATGCTGGCCAATGATCTACCACTGAGCTAAACGACCAGGGCCTTATTTTATTATTCTTAAATGTTATTTAAATTTCCCTTGTTAAAATAATGTCTCTGTGAAGGATAAAACATTAAAAAATGTTGAGCTATATCACTATGACAAAGGTTAAATTATTGCATAACTACTAATTATATTTATTATTATTTATTTTTCAGTCATAACTTATTGTCTGTATTTTCATAGAAATGTTTGTTGTAAATGACAAGCTCTATTCATGTAATGGAAAACAAAAGTAACTTAATATGTTCTCTTTTATATAAAAAATATAGGGCAGAAAATGTAAACTAATAATGGACTGGTTAAATGACACATGATCATCAAAAGAACCACAAACTTACTGCATAATGGTGTGATTTACATATATTGATAAATGATTACCACAATAGGGTGAGCTAACATTCATCTTCTCACACAGATACAATAAAAAAAATAAAGAGGATACAGCATATTAACCCAATAAATGTTACCAGTCTATTAATCACATAGTAGCTACCCAGGTTATTAGATAGACTATGGTGGCATCACAGTGTTTTTGTTCAAATAACCTTTATTTTGCAAAATTTATGGAGTAAGATCATCTAATGGAATGCAGCCTTAAAGTGACTCATGTGATCACCAAAGGATTATAACCTTTGCAGCAACACAATGATGAATCAAAAAGAAAGACACAACAACTTCCAGTAACAGTGTTCTTCAAAATTATTCAGCAAATTACTCCTTCATCTACTGATCCCTAAGCATTGACATGGTCTACTCCTGACTTCAAACAATTGACATTGTCATAACTTGGTGGTACAGCATCATCCTGAACAGATTACCTTATATCCCACATATTGACAGAAAGTTAACAGTAGCTTACTGCAATGTCACAATACCTATGTCTTTCACATCACTTCATGTAACTACATACGTATTTTATTATCTCACATCATCAACTAAAAAGGAGGGTGGGTACAGTACAGTAAGATATTGTGTGTGTGAGAGAAAAAGAGATAATAATCACAAAACTTTTATTACAGTGTATTGTTATACTTGTTCTATTTTATTATTTGTTAACATTGTTGATCTCTTACTGCATCTAATTTATAATTTAAATTTTATCGTAAGTATGTATGAGAAAAAACATGTGCAGAGTGTGGTAGTATTCATGATTTTAGTCATCCACTGAGAGTCTTGCAATGTGTTCCCTGCAGACACAGGGAAAACTACTATATATCTTATAGAAGTGTTATCTCTATATCTATAGTCATGTTGTATATCACATCCCTAATACTTCTTTATCTTATAACTAACTTCGTACTTTTTCAACATCTTCCTTTAGTTTATTTTCTCTCCCAACCCTCTCCGTATATAACCACAAGTCTGAAATTTTCCAATAAATTTATTTTTTGTTATTGTTTCTGTTTTTAGATTCTCCATATGAGATCATACAGTATTTGATGACTCAAGCTGTATAGTGATGCTTGAAATCAGGACATGTGATAAATACCTCCTGCTCTGTTCTTCTTTCTCAGATTTCTTCAACATTTCAAGGCTTTTAATGGTTGCATACATGTGAGAGTGTATTTTCTACTTCTAAAAAATATGCCATGGAATCTAGATAGGTATGACATTGACTATATAATGTTTTTTGGTGGTATTGGCAATTTGGCAATATTAATTCTTCCAATATATGAACTTGGAATACCTTCCCATTGATGTCTTCAATTTTGTTCAACAGTGCCTTGTAATTTTCTGCATAAAGATTTTTTATCTCCTCAGTTAAATGTATTTCTAAGTGTTTTATTTTCTTGTTATTATAAATTAAGTAAATTTTATAGTTCTGTATTAGAAGTTTTGTTGTTAGTGTGTAGAAATCCTACAGATTTTGTTGAGATGTGTTACTTCTATGACCAGTTTTTATCAGGGTAATTTCATTAAATGTTTTATCTACATTTATTGAGATAACCATGTAGTTTTTTTTTCTTTCATTCTGTTAATATGAGGTATTATATTGATTAATTTGTATATTAAACTATCCTTGCATCCAGGGTTAAGTTCTATTTGATTATGGTTAACTGATATAACCAAGGATTTACAGAAAAAGCCACATAGAGTCTGATAAGAAGGGCAGAGACACAGAAAGGTCTGGCTCCGCACCCACATGCAAAGGCTGAGAAGCTGGAGAAATATTCAGTTGCAAAACTTCCTCTGGTCAGGGTGTGGGGTCTCAAGCTCACAGGGATCCCCAATTCAAAGCAACAGAAATATGAGGCAGAGTTCACATAACATCTGGTGATGAAAATTGGTGGACATTCATCCTGCCTGGGAGAGAAGGGAATCTGCCAGAGACCCAGCCACCATCTTCTCAAAGATGAACACATATTGTTATAGCACGAACCTGGGGCATGCACTGCCTGACTGCTGGTGACGCCACTCTGCCGTGCTCGGGTGCTGCAGAGTGGTCTGCTGGCTGTACCCAGCAATGACCTTTGGGTCTTTGTAGAGACTCAGACAATGACTGAACTATATGACTTTAGAAAGGGGACTAGTCTTTCTCACCTTGAATGCACAACCAGTAAGTACCTTCCTCTCTCCTGCTGAATCACTTGGGCAGAATGTCCTGCTGAGTTCCATCAGGTAGGAAATTCTGAGTGTCACACAGAGCTGGGAATGTGATAATGTCTTCTGGGAAGAGTTTTGTCTGGGAATCTGGTGAGCAGGTGCTGGGTTGTGTGGCTACATGGCATGAGGGTGGGGGAACACTAGTATTTTCCCTTGAGTTCAGCTTGTGCTACCCTGGGAAATGGAAGAAGTGCCTGCCTTTCTCCTACAGACTTGTGGCCACCAATCACAACAGGAAGTTCTGCACAGGGAAGGGAGTTCTTCTTGGACCTGGGGTATTCAGAATGTGTGTCCTTTCAATCTATTATCTGGAACTGGGAGGAAGTGATTGGTCCCCTCTTGTAGGCTTGGCAGGTACAACCCCTAATGAGAGACTCTTGATTTATGCTCCTGAGACTTGCAGCTCTGCCCAAATATGTTTCTTCTTGCAGAGGGGTCAAGTGGCTGCATCCAACCTAAACCAACTGATCGATGCTCTTGGCAGAGCTGGATTTGGAGACGTTGTTTGGGGTGATGGGTGCATGATGTTTTGTGTAGATGATAGATTTTTGAGTTGTACCCTTGGAGCTTATGTGTTTTTGGGAACCAATGTCATCTCAATAAATTAAATTATAAAAAATATAAATAATTTAAGGAATGTTTGGTAAAATTTTTCAGTGAAGCCATATGGTCCTGAGTTTATCTTCATTGGTAGTTTTAGATTATTGATTGAATCTTCATAATAATAATGGACTTCTCCAGACTTTCTGTTTCTTCCTTATTAAGTCTTGGTAAGTTTTATATTTCTAAAATATTTTCATTTCTTCTAAGTTTCCATTTTGTTGGCATATAATTGGTCATAGTAGTCTCTTATAGATTTTTTTTAATTTTTGTGGTTTCCCTTTTTCATTTAAAATTTTGTTGATTTGGGTCCTACCTTTTTTATACTTGGTTAGACTAGTTAAGAATTTGTAAATTTTATTTTTTCTAAAAACCCTGCTCTGACCCTGGCCATTTGGCTCAGCGGTAGAGCATCTGCCTGGCATGTGGAAGTCCTGGTTTCAATTCCCGGCCAGGGCACACAGGAGAAGCACACATCTGTTTCTCTACCCTTCCCTCTCTCCTTCCTCTCTGTCTCTCTCTTCCCATCCTGTGTCCAAAGCTCCATTGGAGCAAAGTTGGCCTGGGCTCTGAGATGGCTCCATGGCCTCCGCCTCAGGCACTAGAATGGCTCTGATTGCAGTGGAGCAATGCCTCAGTGGGGCCGAGTATAGCCCCCAAGGTGGCATGCAGGGTGGATCCCGGTTGGGCACACGTGAGAGTCTGTTGTCAGTCTGCCTCCGCACTCCCCCCCTTCTCCCTTCAGAAAAATACAAAAAAAAAAAAAAAAAAGAACTAGCTGTTAGTTTGCTTAATCCTCTCTATTCTTTTTCAGTGCTCTATTTCATTTATATCTGCTCTAATTTATATTTCCTTTCTTCTACTGACTTTGGGCTTAGTTTTTTTTTTTTTTTCTGCTTTTGTAAGGCATAGTTAGGTTGTTTTCTATCTTTTTTTCTTTTTAATGGGGGCATTTATAGACATAAACTTTCCTCTTAAAACTGTTTTTGTTTTGGTGTGTTGTGTTTTCAATTTCATTTGTACTTATGAACGTTATTTATTTTTTTTAAAAAATTTATTTATCCCTGGCCAGTTGGCTCAGCGGTAGAGTGTCGTCCTGGTGTGCAGGAGTCCCGGGTTGGATTCCCAGCCAGGGCACACAGGAGAAGCGCCCATCTGCTTCTCCACCCCTCCCCCTCTCCTTCCTCTCTGTCTCTCTCTTACTCTCCCACAGCTGGGACTCCATTGGAGCCAAGTTGGCCCAGGTGCTGGGGGTGGCTCTATGGCCTCTGCCTCAGGCGCTAGAATGGCTCTGGTTGCAACAGAGTAATGCCCCAGATGGGCAGAACATTGCCCCCTGGTGAGCATGCTGGGTGGATCCCAGTTGGGCGCATGCGGAAGTCTGACTGCCTCCCCATTTCCAACTTCAGAAAAAAAAATTATTTGATGATTCTAGAGAGAGAGAGGCGGACAGAGACAAATTTAACAGTGGATGCAACAGGAGCTCGCCCTGGGCCCTGACTTTAGAAGGGCCCTGCAAAACCCCAACTTTATACTTTTTCTAACCACACCAAGTTTGGTTTCATGTGCGCAATTTTAACATTAATAGTACATAGTATTTTTAGGTATTTTAAAATAGGATTAACATGTATTTTATTTTTCCTATCTGTCTCCTTCTTAAGAGGCCCAATATTTTCTTCTGCACCCTGGGGCCTCAACAAAACTTAATCCACCTTTGGAGACAGACAGAACCATCCCTTTATTTCTGTATGTGCTCTGATTGAGGATCAAACCAGCAATACCTGAACATCAGGATGATACTCTAACCAACCAAGTCATATGACCATGGTAGAACATTTTTATTTCTTAAATTTAATTAATAATATTTTCTTTTCCATTACCACATTTTAGAACTATCATGTCATTTATTAATAATGCCAAATAATGTAACTCACACTAATGCTATCTTTATAGAATTGATATTTTTATACTCATTGATTTTTGTTTTCCCAATTAAATAACATTCTTTATATTGTTTCCTTTGTTACATGTAAAGATATAGGGTTTTTTTCTGGCATTTACTTTAAACATGTACTCAAATAATATAAAGACAATTAAAATTACTCAAAGTAATACAGTTAGAATTTAATTTTTATGATATAAAAATATATGATGTATCAGTTTGTATATATATGTAAATATATATCTTACTATATTTGATTATGATTATTCTAATAATAACATCTAGTAACACACAAAAGATAGACAAATTCAATATCAAGTGAAAATACACTTTCAATATGATGCATTGATTTTCAAGAAATTTTTTAAATGGAGAGAATTATTAACTGACACTAATTAAAGAAATGTTTGAATATAAAAATGAAACACTTATGAAAACTTGAATATATAGAAAGAAAAGAGGAATTGTATGAAATAAATTATGTGAATATATCTCTCTAGCTATTGAGTTGATAAAATATTAATAATAATGTTTTAAATTTTAAAAGAAATACTTGTATTAGAAATCAAGAGAAGGAATGTGGCATAAGTAGTAGATAAAAGTAGATGGTTGGTCTATTTTTGAGAGTATAAGCATATTAATTTCTAGAATTTATGAGTAAAGAATGCATGCAATTAAATGCAGAAAACTAATAAAAGAATATTTAAAGCATATTGAATTGACAACTTTTACAGATAGAAGTGAGAATAAAAATATTTATTGTGAAAGATAAGAAAGGCTTCAAATAAATGATAGTTTATCCTAATTAAATGATAACTACATAATACTTAATAATTGAATATAACTAAGGTGACCAACATTTTTACAATGAAAAGGAGGACAAAAATAAATAGAAGAAAACAATATTGTAAACAAAAGAAACATTTTATTTGTTGGAACAATAATACACTAATATGATAAATGCAGAATAAAAACATGTGTAATATTTTATATTATAATCATGCTTACATGATTATTAATTTTTAATAATAATTGTAAGAAAAAGTACTCATTTTTACCTAAATGAGTACTTATCCATTGAATGAATATTTTTTTGTCAATGAATCATCTTGTAACAATACATTAGAAATATCTGAACAAGAAATATCCTTCATATTGAATTTTACAGGAAGTGCGGCAGCTAGAATATCAACATTCAATCTCGATTTCCCACTTGTCCAAAAATCATTAGCAACTGAAAACACTCTTTCAACTGCTGCATTAGTTCCAGGGCAGCACAATGTAAATTGAAAAAGAATAAATAAATTTTCACATGGAATATGTTCATTTCAGAAATGGCTGAATATTTCTACCCATCTTTTATCAATTTTGATGTGGTCATTGTTTCATTGTTTTAATTTTTCAGAATTTAAATATACATTCAGTCTTAATTTCTTCAAAGAGACAATTGTCATTTATTTCTACGTCTGGCATTTCTTTAGATAAAAACTCAAAGACAAGATTCAATATCTGTCCAATATACTTGCAATGAAGTCAAAAACACAATTGAAAATTGTTATTTCCCATGAGGTTTGTTTCAGACCATTCTTTGATATGTTGAAAACATGTCTGGTAAAAATTTTAAATTTCTTTGATAAACTTTTCTGTTATGTCTGGATTTGATTCTTCTAAGTCTGACAATTTTCTTTTTTTAATTGAAGGAATAAAATTTTTTTTAAACAAGATTTATATTGAAGGATAAAGTCATTCAAATTAAGACTAATTTCCATAGCTGAAATGTGTTCACTTTCAATCTTCTGAATTGTTTTGTGAAAAACAGATGCTTGATTATGTACAAAATACAGTGTGTTTGTAAAGTCATGGTGCACTTTTGACCGGTCACAGGAAAGCAACAAAAGATGATAGAAATGTGAAATCTGCACCAAATAAAAGGAAAACCCTCCCAGTTTCTATAGGATGATGTGGCAGCATGTGTGCATGCGCAGATGATGACGTAACAACATGTATACAACGGAGCAGTCCACGGCCATGTCAGTCAAGATGTGGATGGTACAGAGGAAAGTTCAGTGTGTTCTGTGGCTCACTAAATTCAAATCCGTGACCAAAGTGCAACGTGAATATTAATGTGTATATAACCAAGCGCCTCCACATAGAAATAACATTACTCGGTGAGATAAGCAGTTGAAGGAAACTGGCAGTTTGGTGGAGAAACCCCATTCTGGTAGGCCATCAGTCAGTGACGAGTCTGTAGAGGCTATACGGGATAGCTACCTAAGGAGCCCTAAAAAATCTGTGTGTGAGCCCACATTAAACTGCACTGAATAGGTATGAAACTGGGAGAGCTCCTTTTATTTGGTGCAGATTTCACATTTCTATCGTCTTTTGTTGCTTTCCTATGACCAGTCGAAAGTGCAGCATGACTTTACGGACACACTATACATTAATATCTCTGATATTTTATTATTGAAAAATGATTCCAGGATTCCAGGACATTTGTCTAAACTTAAAATATATGAATGGAGAGGCTCAAATAATTGTAGAACATGCTTTATAGTAGGTGTTAGAGCAAGCCATCTAACTTTTAAATATCCTAAAAGTTTTTTATATTCAAAATTTGCTCTTCACAAAATGTTTTAAAGTAGCAACACAAATGGTAAAATGACTAAAATGCAAATAAATTGTAGTTATTATGACTTCTACATCAATTGGCATGGCACGTGATGCTGTGTTGATTACATTTGAAAAATATGTGCATTACAACCTACTCCTAGTATTTTCTTTGGGAGTAACTCTTGTAATTTTACATACACATTATTCACCCCTTTGCGTCTTCACCCACCAAATTTGTATTTATATTATCAGCTGTTAGCGCAACAACTTTGGATTTCAAATTGTTTTCATTTATTACTCTGTATAGATGGTTTGACAAAATTTCAGAAGTTTCACCCTCAATGGATTCTAAATTTAAAATTTTTACTTGAATGCTCTTGGTAACATTAAAATATCTTATAATTACTGTATACAATTTAATTTCATTATGATTTGATGCATCAGATAAAATCATTACAAATGCTGCTGTTTCCAAGTTCTCTGTATTTTGACACAGTAATTTTTAAATACTGATTTCAAAAAAGCCTTGCATTTTGTCCTGGCACATGAAAATTTTGCATTCTGAAAATTTTTTAATAATTTAATTGTACAATCTATACTATGAAAACTTTGTGAATTATGGTATGAAATGCAAATGTTCCCTACATTGCGGGGCGTCGCTCTGCCGCGACCAGAGCCACTCTAGCGCCTGGGGCAGAGGCCAAGGAGCCATCTCCAGTGCCCGGGCCATCTTTGCTCCAATGGAGCCTTGGCTGCGGGAGGGGAAGAGAGAGACAAAGAGGAAGAAGGGGGGGGGAGTGGAGAAGCAAATGGGTGCTTCTCCTATGTGCCCTGGCCGGGAATCGAACCCGGGTCCCCCGCACGCCAGGCCGACGCTCTACCGCTGAGCCAATCGGCCAGGGCCTGGAGGACACTTTTTGAGGGAGAACAAAACTTAAAAAAGTAGGACTGTCCTCCTTAAGGGAGGATGACTAGTCACCTTATTATAACTGTATATTTACACAAATACATAAAATATAAAATCATACTTACATATTAATTTAATTATATTAAAGATATACAAAATAAGCATTTATTTATGTATTTATTTTTAAAATATTTTATTTATTCATTTTAGAGAGGAGAAAGAGAGAGAAGAAAGGGTGGGGGCAGAGCAGGAAGCATCAACTCCCATAGGTGCCTTGACCGGGCAAACCCAGGGTCTAAAAATGGTGACCTCAATGTTCCAGGTCGACACTTTATCCACTGTGCCACCACAGCCAGGTACGACAATGTTTTTATTTTAAATTTGTATGTACCTAACAATAGAAGTTCAACATATGTAAAAAAATGAAGAAGAAATAATTGTAAATGGGAATATAAATAATTTTTTCTCACTACTTACCAAAGAAGCAGGTATATCAAAAATACTATAGGAGGTTTTAAACAACTAACCAATACACACACACTATATAGATGTATAGAATACTCATATTTTTTATTTATATAATTTTTTTTGTGACAGAGACAGAGAGAGACAGAGAGAGGGAGAGATAGGTGCAGACAGACAGGAAGGGAGAGAGATGAGAAACATTCATTTTTTGTTGTGGCACCTTAGATGTTCATTGATTTCTTTCTCATATGTGCTTTGAAACAGGGGCTGCAGCAGACTGAGTGACCCCTTGCTCAAGCCAGCAACCTTGGGCTCAATCTGGTGAGCCTTGCTCAAACCAGATGAACCCACACTCAAGCTGGCGACCTCAGTGTTTATGATCTTTGCATCACAATTCGGTGCTTTATCCCCTGCACCACCACTTGGTCAGGCTAATGTTTTTTATTTATTGATTTTTAGAGAGAAGAGAGAGAGAAGCAGCAGGAAGCATTAACTCATAGTAGTTGCTTTCTGTATGTGCCTTGACCAGGTAAACCCAGGGTTTCGAACTGGTGACCTCAGCATTTCAGGTCGATACTTTAACCACTACGCCACTACTGGCAAGAAAATATTTTTAAAAAATGCTCTATAGGCAAAGGTTGGTTTACAGTTGTGAGTACGTGAAACATAGAAATTATATGATATTTCATTATTATTTATTAATTATTATGTTATTTTCCATATAAACAACTGTAAGCCTACTTTTGCCCCACCCTATAAACTCATATTACCAAGAATGTTACTACAAAATTTATAGACTGTGGTGTCACTGCAGTAGCAGTGAGCACAAAAAATGTAGATATTCAAATTTAAATTTAAATAATTAAAAATAAATAAAATTTTAGGAGAGCTTTTTCTGTCACACTGGCTACATTTAAATAGAGATGTAGACCTTTACTGCTTCACAGGAAATTCTCTAATAGTTTATAAAAATGAAAGTCAATAACACCAAATTTAAAAATTCTTACATGATTTTAAAATCAGTAATAACTTTCTAAATAATATAACGGTTCAAGAAGTGATTGCAATGAATGATCAAAATTTTTATATGAATTATAAGCAAAATATAAAGCAAAAGTTTGTCTTATGAAATATTAATTGCCTTAAATATATATCTTACTAGAAAGAAAAAACCCAAGCATGAATCTCAGGAAACTAAAAATGATAAAAACAAAATTATGAGAAATTAAAAACATTCCAGAAATTCAAAATCAAGACAAAAAACAGGCCCTGGCCAGTTGGCTCAGTGGTAGACATGGGGTTAGTGTGTGGATGTCCCAGGTTTAATTCCCAGTCAGGGTACACAGGAGATGTGCCCATCTGCTTCTCCACTCTTCCTCTTTTCCCTTTGCTCTATCTCTCTCTTCCCTTCTTACAGCCAACACTCCACTGGAGAAAGTTGGCCAGAGCGATGAGGATGGCTCCATGGCTTCATTTCAGGTGCTAGAATGGCTCTGGTTGCAAAGGAGCAAGGGTCTCAGATGGGCAGAATATTGATCCCTAGTGGGTTTGCCGGGTGAATCCCAGTTGGGCACATGCTGGAATCTCTCTCTCTGTCTCCCTGCTTCTCAATTCAGAAAAATACAGAAAAAAAAAAAAGACAAAGAACAAAATTATAGAAGAGAGGATCAACAAAGTAAAAGTTATTCTCATTAAAAATAATAAAATTGACAAATGACTATTGAAAAAATTGAGAAGAAACAGTTTTTTATATCTAGAATAAACATACAAATAGCATTATATTTACAACTATTAGCAGATATTAAGGCACATTACTAATGCATTTTAATATCTATATTAAATAGAAAATTATGGGCCCTGGCCGGTTGGCTCAGTGGTAGAGCATAAATAGAAAATTATGGGCCCTGGCCGGTTGGCTCAGTGGTAGAGCATCGACCTAGCGTGCAGGAGTCCTGGGTTCGATTCCCAGCCAGGGCACACAGGAGAGGTGCCCATCTGCTTCTCCACCCCTCCCACTCTCCTTCCTCTCTGTCTCTCTCTTCCCCTCCTGCAGCTGGGGCTCCATTGGAGCAAAGTTTGCCCGGGTGCTGAGGATGGCTATGTGGCCTCTGCCTCAGGTGCTAGAGTGGCTCTGGTCACAACAGAGCGACACCCCAGATGGGCAGAGCATCGCCCCTGGTGGGCAGAGCATCGCCCCCTGGTGGGCATGCCAGGTGGATCCCGGTAGGTGCATGCGGGAGTCTATCTGACTGCCTCCCCATTTCTGGCTTCGGAAAAATACAAAAAAAAAAAAAAAAAAAAAAAGAAAATTATGGAAATGCAGTGCAACAAATAGAAACTTTAAAAAAATTTAGCATGTATTACAGTGTTGAAGAAGAGCAAAACCTCAGAGGATTGATACTCAGATAACTATAAGAGGAAAATGAGAATTTATTAATAAAAGCCAGCAGAGCATGCAAGGTATAGCTCTAAAGACATGTGTTCTCTGAAATTAGATTTCTTACATCTAATTACCCTTTACAGAACATAAGTTCACATTCATGGGTCTTGTGATTCCTTTGTCTTGAGGTATATTTGTTATTCACACGATTTCAGGATGGGAGGGGGCTTACAGGATGCCAGAGGATAATCATTTGTGTTGGGCAGATAAAATGTATTATGCTCACTTTGTAAAAGATAATGCTGCCCACGTGGAGGCCGTTGCCCAGGTGATATTAATGTGTGTTGGGGGGCAGGCAGAATCCTTGTAGCCTTGGTTTTGGGATTAAGCCTGTCCCACCCTTTTTGGTGTGAGTGGTACAATCCTATCATGCCTCAGAGAAGTGACTTTGTGTTAGAGACTTCCCTATTATGTATATTGGATTAAGGGTTTGGATTTCTACACTATAAAATGGGGACAGAGCGGGAGTTTGCCCTCTTGGTTCCTGAGATTATCATTAGAGGAGAGAACAGAGCAGAGAGCAGAAGGAGGCCACGTGGAGTAGGCCAGGAGAAGCAGCTAAGATGGTGGAGTGCTGAGTGAGATGCCAGTTTGTGTAGAGTTTGTATCTGGGATAAGGAAGGAGATGGGGAACTGAGGAGAATAAGGCTGGTGAGCTGGAAACCTTTGATTCTAGGAAACTCGGATAAATCAGTAGCTTTGTGAGCACTGAATGTGAGTGGGTTTTGGAGCCCAGTGAGTGTTTTTACTTGCCCACTGGGTGCAAGCTAGAATTAAAGATGACAGCCCATCTGCTTTTGGCTCCTTTGTTTCTTTACCGACTGTCCGAATCCAATGCGGACCTGCATGTGAATGGCCAAGATGGTGCCTTCTGGCTTTACAATTTGTAAATCACCCATTAAGGAGAAAGAAAGGGGAGAGGAAAAGGCTACTCAAATCTCTCTTCCCCCTCTTACATTCCTGGCTGTTTTACCTTCTTTTCACCCAGATGTGGAGAAGGGTGGGGATTCAAATCTCCTTCCTCCTTCTATTTAAAACCTTCTAAGTATGAAAACCTCTTCACTTACAATATAACAGCCCTTCCTAAGCAGGAATATGATCGACCATCTTGAGCTGTTGTAAAGTACACACAAGTATAAAAATCACATTCACAAACTCTCTCTGAATGCTTGGCCTACATTATAAAATATTCATGAAGCTTCTTATCTCAAGAGGGGTTTCTTTCCTCAACAGGAATTGATTTTATTTTATAAATTTTCCTACGAAAATATTTTTCAAGCTATGATGGTATCAGTAATAAAAAATAACTATAAATTCTGGGACTAATGAAAGATACAAGGAGAACTCTGAAAGAAGAAAAGAGAAAGGGAAAACGATTTGGTTCCCCAGGATTAAGGAGCATATTTTATATCCCCACCTTCAAAAGAAAGTGACTTAGGCCTGAGCTTCCCAATATGCAACCTAACAATAGGAGGTGGCTCAAGGAGACAATCTGGGCACCCTGCAAGGGTGATCCATCAAGACACGTGCTAGCAAAAGCAATTAGAGAAAGTGCTTCTTTTATTCTAAGAGAAAGCAAGGAAGGTAATTGAAGATGGAACTTGCAGAAGGGATCCTATTGTTGTAATATGCCAAAAGCCACAGAATTAATATTTTAGGAAGTTTAAAAAAAATTTTTGTTGATTTGGGCTGGGCGTACAGAGAGGTTTTGTGGATGACTTCTCTGTACTTGTGTGATTAGCATAAAACCAATATGGCCGATTGCATTGTGTTGTAAATGCAGAAGAGGAAGGAGACTTGGATTCCCTGACCTTCCCCCATACCTATGGGGGATGGGTGAATAGCTAGCCAGGTACAGGAAGAAAAAGATTAAATTAAAATTTTTTCTTATACTGATGAACCATTTACAGGCATTTGTCCCTATGGAAACTACCCCTCCCCTCCTGAAAGCATGTAGTTAATGTATGTATCTCTAAATAAAAGGTATAAACTTATGCCATGATGTCAGGTTATTTTCCCCTCTCATGTATAATTAGGAGTATACAAACAGCCCCTGAACTATTATTGAGGACTGTACGATTTGAGCCTGTTGCCCCGTGTCAGCCATATGCGGCCGGCATATTAATAAATCTCCTCTCTTAATAAAACTCTTCAAAATTTTTCTGGACTGGGTATCTCTACATGAACTTGATGAAGTGAGGTACAGTGCCTTTCAGAATCTGGGGTGTATTACTTTATAACATCTGGGAGCTCGTCTGGGATCTGGTGTTTCATGTCACTGGATCAAGACACCCCGAATCAAACGGACTCTCTGTTGAGCTGCCCGGCTCCACTTGAATTTCAAGGAAAGGCACCACCTGAGACATTCCAGGGTTCCCAGTCTTCCTGTGGAGTTTGGACAGTTCTCCGGTAGATGCCTCTCGGTTCCCAAATTTGACAATTTGGATTATTCAGCAGAGAAATAAAGGAGGTAAGTAAAGGAACTCTTTCTGTTTTACTGAATTTTTCTGGCTTTTCTCTGAATACTTGCTTTTACTTTTCTGTCTGAGACTGGTACTGGTCAAAATCGTGTGGGACTAGAAGTAGGTAGAGTGGATTTGGAGGCTTTGCTGATTTGGGACTCCAGGGATGTGGAACCCTGGTGGAGTAAGGAGGGCTTTTGAGACTACTTTGCTGTTTGTAACTAGTCTATAGTCTTTATGTTTTGATCTGCCACAAAACAGATCAGACGTGGTAGTATGACAAGCCACCAAATGACAGGCCAATCCAGCCAGGTGGGCCCATTGCTCAAACTTCTTGGTCTCATAGACAGCTGACATGGCCCGAACTCGAAGACCCCCATCACCCTCGCTGAGCCCAGGGAAATGCTGCAGGTAGCGGGTAAGTCCATCTCATTTCCTGTGGACACAGGAGCTACCTTCTCTGTTTTACCATCACACTCTGGTCCTCTAGTTCCCTTACAGGTCTCGGTTATGGGAGTGGATGGGACCCCTTATTATCCCCTTCACACATCACTCATTTCATGGTCTTAGACCTCAAGAATGACTTCTTTACCATTCCTCTATACCTCGAGTCTTACTTTCTATTTGCCTTCACCTAGACAGACTCGAACACTAACACAACCCAACAACTTATGTGGACCGTCCTGCCCCAGGGATTTAGGGACAGCCCACACCTATTTGGACAGGCACTGGCCCAAGATCTGGCTGCATGCAATCTCAAAACTAGTACTCTCTTATAATATGTAGATGACCTACTCCTCTGTAGCCCTTTGCTCTCTGCCTCCAGAGAACACACTGCCACCCTTCTCAACTTCCTTGCTTTAAAGGGGTATTGGGTCTCTTCTACAAAGGCTCAACTTCACTATCAGTCCTTTATCTGGGCATTGCCTTAACCCCTACCACTTGAGGTCTCACCCTAGATCAAACTCAGACCCTCCACAGTTTCCAACCACCTACTACCACTGATCAGATTCTTTCTTTCCTTGGTCTGATGGGCTTCTTTAGACACTGAATTCCCAATTTTGCTCTTTTGGCTAAACCCCTCTATGAGGCTGCAAAAGAGACTCCCACGGGACATCTCACATCCCCCAATGCCATCAAAAGGGCTCTCTCTACCCTTCAAGATGCCCTCATATACTCTCCCCGTTTCACTTTACCTGACCCCGATGCCCCTTCCACCTTTTCAGTGATGAAAAGCACGGTAATGCAATTGGAGTACTGACTCAACCTGTGGGGCCTACATACTGCCCCATGGGATATCTCTCTACACAATTAGACACCACCATCAAAGGTTGGCAGCCCTGCCTCTGGGCCCTGGGCACAGCAGCTTAACTTACCAAGGAGGCTACTAAACTCATCCTTTCCTAACCCATCACTGTCTTCTTCTCCCACAGGCTCACTGACCTATTTTCACACAAATCTATTTCTCTATTGGGTCCTTTCCACCTACAAGAATTTTACTTCCTGTTCATCGAAAACCCTTCAGTCACTCTTTTGCCCTCTCCGCAACTCAACCCAGCCACTTTACTGCCAGCTCCAATGACACTTTCAGAACCCATCCACTCTTGTACAGAGCTAATAGATTTCCTCAACAGACCCCGAGATGGATTATCAGATTCTCCTTTCAAAGATACAGATCTAATACTCTTTGTAGATGGGAGTTCTGTACAGGACCTGACAGACAACGATGGGCGGCCTACATGGTGGTCACCACCTCCTCCACCCTATAAGCCCAACAGCTGCCAAAGGGCACCACCTTCCAGAAAACAGAGCTGATTGCCCTCATGTGGGCACTCACTCTGGCCCAGGGGAACCATGTAACCATTTATACTGACTCTAAATACACTTTTCTTATCACCCACAGCCACTCTGCCCTCTGGAAGGAAAGGGGCTTCCTCACTACCAAGGGCTCCCCCATAATCAATGCTATCCTCATTTTTAAACTTTTGCAGGTATTACAGCTTCCCGCTGAGGTGGCTGTGGTACATTGTAGGTACCATCAAACCTTTCAGGACCCGGTGGCCTTGGGAAATGCTCAGGCCAATGCAACAGCTCAAAACCTCACCCTGGGAGCCTTCCCCACTCCTCTCATGTTTCTTTCCACCTCCTTAAAACCTTCCTACATTCCTGAGGAAGAACAGGCTCTCCTCAGAAAAGGTGGAGACATGTGCAACCAGGAATGGATATTTCTTGAAGATAGAATTGCCTTACCAAAAGACAGGCTGAAACTCTCCTTTATGATACCCACTGTTTCTTACACATAGGGCCAAAAGCTATCTATTGATTCTTGCACCACTCTTTTTCTTCCCAGTCCTCCAGTAAACTATGGAAAGATACATGGAGCATGCACTATCTGTTCCAAAACCTCTACACAAGGGGGACTCCGCCCCCGCTTCCTTACTCATCAGCTGAGGGGGCAGGTACCAGGCCAAGATTGGCAAATTGACTTCACTTACACACCTCTTCACAAAAAACTTTGCTATCTCCTAACTTTTGTTGATACCTTTTCAGGGTGGATAGAAGCTTTTCCCACCTCTCGAGAAATGGCAGACACCATTGTCTCCATTCTAGCTGAATGTATCATCATGCAATTTGGACTGCCTACTATTATCCAGTCAGACAACAGCCTGGCCTTCACTGCCCAAATAGTCCAGCAGGTCGCCATCTCTCTCAATATCACCTGGAAGCTCCATATATCATATCACCCTCAATCGCCAGGTAAGGTGGAAAGGGCCCCTGGAATCCTGAAGGGTCAGCTGACCAAACTCTCCATTGAGACCAGACTCTCCTGGCCAAACCTCCTCCCCCTGGCACTCACCAGAATCAGGGCAACCCCGTGAAACCCCACTGGACTCAGCCCCTTTGAGTTGGTTTATGTAGACCATTCCTAATCAATCACAACTTACTTGTCAACCCCCCTCCTCTTGCCACATACCTCTCCTTTCTGTCTTTACTCACCCATATTCTTAGGGAATACGTGGACCAGACTCTCCCTCCCATAAGGGGTCCAAGTGACGTTCATCCAGCAGTCCCCCTCCAACCAGACGAGAAAGTTCTTCTAAGGGAACTCCAACCAGCTCCCTACAGCTCAGGTGGACGGGACCCCACATGGTATTATTGACTACTCCTAGTGTAGCCAAGCTACTAGGACAAACACCTTGGTACCATGTTTCCTGCCTCAAGCTTGTCCCCATGCAGGACCCGCTGGCAGTTGGAACCACTGGGCCCCATCCATCTCTGGCTCACTAAAAAGTTGGGCCCTGCAGATCCTCCTGTGACTCCTGTCCCTCCCACCAGGAACCTGCCAACAGAGTGAGTTAAAGCAGGGAGCAATGCTGTTCAATGAGACTGCCCTGATGGAAGAAAATATCAATGTCCTCAACTGTCAGCAAGAGAAACTGCAGAAGGACCTCTCTTCCTACAACCTGCTTAACTCATGGTGGCAGCCACCCATCCTCACCTGGGCTGCCCCTATCCTAGGTCCTCTTCTAATTATCAGCATATTACTCATGTTTGCTCCTTTTTTTCTTAGATTCTTACAGGGCCACATCTGCAAGGTTTCTCAAATCACGGTCAACCAGATGCTCCTACACCCATATACGTGACTCCTCTCAGAGCCACCACCTTCCGACCTCCCTTCCCCACGATGCCACTAACCAGCAGGAAGTAGCCAGACGAATAGGGAGCCCCTATCTAACACAAAAGGTTGAAATGTAAGGTTGGTTGGCAATGGGGGAAAATCACATGAAGAACCAGGTTTGGGGACTTCGGCTGAAACTACCCACACCCATGACCGCCAAAAGAAATGACCCAGAAGCACTTTGAAACTGTCCATCAGCCAATGAAATTCACCACGACCTATCACACCACCACCACCCTATCAACATTATAAATTACTTCCAGGCAGGAGATCTGTGAGACTTTCCTGGCCCCTGTCTTGCCGAACAGTACACCTCACCCGGGAGCACTCTATATAAAGCTTTTGCTTGTCCACACTTGGTGGCTACGCCCTTCTTTCTTCCTTGGGGGAAAATATCTTACAGAGATGAACAGGGATTTACTTATATACACAAATGTCACCATTTTTCCTACACCATTCCAAGAAGTCTGATTATTTTTATTTGAAGATACTGGGTTTGACTAATTAATTACTTATTCAGACGTATCTTTCTGATCATTTAGTTTGGAGATCTCGTTTTGAAAGTTTGATGATTTCTGATTGTTTCTTCACAATGATAACTGGTATCATAATTATGAAAAATTATTTCCATCATGAAACAATATTTCTATTAATTTGTTAATAAATATAGTTAAAATACAAAGAAACATGTCTGGCAATATTACAATTATGCAAGTAACCATGTGGTTGTACAAAGTATGCAGATATTTTATATTCTGGCTTCTAGGATCTCCATAACTCCTACAGGTAGACATGCTGCTGCTGGTTCACTGCTCTTTTCTCCACATGTTACTATGGCTATTATTGTACATTAGATAACCTGTCAGTGGATCTACATTTCTTCCCTCTGACTACTATAAAAAGAGTGTTCTTTGTAGATAATGAGGTTAGCCATGTGACTTGTTTTGATAATATAATATGTTTGGGAAAGTAGCAGTTTATGAGTTCTGAGCACAAGCATTAAGAAACACATTTCTTCTAGCCCCACTGAGAGTTGCTAATCACTGCTATGAGAAGTCCATGTACCAGGTAACCCGCTGTTTGGAGAATAAAAGATATAAAGAGCATCTGAAGCCGTAGCCAGTTGGCTCAGTGGTAGAGTGTTGGCCTAGCGTGTGAAAATCCCAGGTTCAATTCCCGGCCAGATCACGCAGGAGAAGCACCCATCTGCTTCTCCACCCTTCCCCCTCTTCTTCCTCTGTGTTTCTCTCTTCCCCTCCCTCAGCCAAGACTCCATTGGAGCAAAGGCCCAGTGCTGAAGACGGCTCCATGGTCCCTGCTTCAAGCACTAGAATGGCTTCAATTGCAGTGGAGCAATGCTTCAGAGGGGCCAAGCACTGCCCCCTGTTAAGCATGCCAGGTGGATCTTGGTCTGGCTCATGCAGTAGTCTGTCTGTCTGCCTCCCCTGATCCCCCATCTCCGGCTTCTCACTTTAGAAAAATACAAAAAAAAAAAAAAAAAGAAGGCATCTGAACTGAATGCATGGTCTGGAGCTAAGCCCATATATACCCAACCTTATCAGTTGAAAGCCAACCAAATCACAGATGGGTAAATGAGAAATAAATGAATGAAATAAATGTTTGTTTTTAAAAGTTAATGCAACTGTGTTGTTTTAACACAACTTAAGCAATTAGATACGGCTGGAAGGTATGTATTATATGAAAATAAATTTAAATATTGACATATTTTCTAAATGTGAATGTAAAGAGTAAATAGAGAAACTATAAAATCTTCATCTATATTCATAGTTAAATATATATGGGATATTAATTTTTTTATTTTACAAATAAAAAGCACTACTACTTTTAATTGAATTTTAATAAACATATCTCTGAATGGTTGTCACATTTCTAAATTTTATCCCAAACTTACAGTAACTAACAGTTTGATTCACATGAATATTTTATCCTTTTAATTTTTTATTATTTCATTATTTAACACTTCATTATTTCCATCAAAGTATGTTCTAAGCATAGTAATTAAAAGTGTCAAAACAGAAGAGAGATAATTTAATAAAATAAGATAAGTTCTAAAACACCTAAAATCCAGTAGAGAAAAAACAGAGACATGTAAAAAATACCAAAGGACTCTGATTATTACCCAATGGAACCACTTGTCTCAACCGAAAAAAAAAAAAATATATATATATATATATATTTGGATTATACTGCACCAAAATTGACTCAGAAGATGTATATATTGGTTCCAGTTTCTGAGCAAGTTGACAGTATTCACGTGGCTTTTATATAGGAACTCTGGAGTTATTGCATAGTAACTTAAGTTTAGGTAAGAATTTTTTACTTTCAGCCCTGGCCAGTTAGCTCAGTGGTAAGGCATCTGCCTGGCATGTGGAAGTCAGGGCAGTATCCCTGTCAAGGCACAGAGGAGAAGCATCCATGTGCTCTCCACCCCTCTTGCTTCTCTCTCTCTTCCTCTCTTCACTTCCCCTCTTGTAGCAAATGCTCAATTAGAGCAAGTTGGCCCTGGATGCTTAGGATGTCTCCATGGCATCTGCCTCTGGCACTAAAAAATGTCTCAGGTTGCAACAGAGGAAGGGTCTCTGATGGGCAAAGCATCGTCCCCTAGCGGGATTGCTGGGGGTGGGGTGTGGGAGGGATTCCAGTCAAGGTGTATGTGCGAGTCTGTCTGTGCCTACCCTCCTCTCACTAAATACAAAGAACTTTTACTCTCAACTTCAAAGCTATCTCTATTGCTTTTCTGAGACAATGGCACTATATCCTATAACCTTTTTCTCCCCTATCAGCTTACTTAATGTTTTTCCAGTAAAAGGCACTAGAGAAACACGTCAGAAAAGGGCTCTTATGGGTTTTGCAGAGTTTTCTTCCTTTTGGCTACAGGAGAGTGGCTGAGAGCAGCATGCCCTCAAGAGTTCCTGTGGTATATACCCGCCCCCAGCAAGGTTTTAGGGCTAGTTACAGTCAGATTCCCTCTCTGCCAATCTCTGCCTGCTGACATTGGCATGGAGGTCTTCCTGTTTGTCAAGAATAGCTTGAGATCCATCTGCAGCAATATTGCCAACAGACCTGGAACTACTTTTCCAGAGCATCGATGAACGTGTCTGCCATAAAGTGTTCTATAGTGACACTGCCTACAAGGAAGTCTAACACCCATCCTGAACAAGTGCACCTGGCTCCCATGTGATTCCACCTTTTGTTAAACTTCTTTAATCCTATGGTACATTTTATAATTTTCTTCTGTCTCCTCTTTGTAGGCTATCCACAATAAATAGTTACTAATTCTAAAACGTCCCCTAGTTTCTCTCTCCTAACTCAACTGACTAATATACCTTACCACCCTGGGAGGTTCAATCCCTATTTTCAACATTAAGAAACTATGTTAAATCAATTATTTTGATAACATGTGTGATCTTATTCAAGTTATTATAGACTTAGAAATAACAGTTCTTGATGTTGTGATTCATAACTCATACATAATTTGTTTTAATAAATAGCAGAAATTTAAAAATGTATATATTTATAGTATGTACCTGGACACATTTTAAAAAATTAATATAAATTTAAGTATAATTTTATAATACCAGGGATGAAGCATCAGATAAACTATGGACTTTGACTATTTCATGTATGAAAGTTGATTTATTCTCAGTACAAAACGTACCACTCTAGTGAGTGATGCCAATAATGGGGAGACTCTGCATGTGTGAGGACAAGGGCACTGTAGGAAATCTCAGTACCTTCCTTTAAATTTTGTGGTGAACCTAAAACAAGTCTCAAAATAATGTCTTCAGAAATAGTTCTACAAATACAAATCTGAATGTTTCTAAAGAAACTAAAAATGATGGCAAGATTTTTATTATACTAAATTTAGTTAAGCTAAAATGCCTGGTGCTTACAAACAAATGTTCTTTTTTCTAAACAAGATCGAAAAGAGAGTGTACAGAGCCACTCAGATGACATGTGTACAATTCTTGTCTGACTCTGAAGTTATTGAGAATCTGAAACAGAGATAATATATCATTAATCTGGTAATATATAACAGTATTATAATGGATCAACAATTATTTAGAGTAATAATTCATATCTAAATCTGAATATTTATTATTAGTTTATATAATTGTTCACTAATTGCTTTTTCTTTCTTAGATTAATTCCTGACGTAGTAAGTATGAAGGCATAAATTATATGAGTCTCAAGAAACTTACAGTTTGGAAGAGAAAGTTGTGCCATTTGACCATAATGACAAATTGTTTTTTCTGTAAGAAAGTCCAATCCATGGTAATATATTGAAAATGCCAATTAAATTCTATAATAAAATAAATTTCATGAGAAAATAAGTAAAAGCTTGTGTACTGATATTAATTGTAAACACTATGTAGGCCCATAGCTGAAGAGAGGGAGGAAGCCAAGAAGGTCAGGGCGACTGCTCAGTAAACTGCACACAGCCCACCAGCATCTGATGAAATTAGTGACTAAGCAAATCAACCACATAGTATACTCCACAAATTGTTGGTGACTCACCCAGCTGGCCCAGCATATCCAACATCCAGAGTATCCTAACCAACTTGCAAATGACACAGATAAATACATTAAAGGGTTTGGATACCTCCCCACTGCCTCCTTGAACAACATCAAAGGAAAATACAGCAGATCACTTAGTGGCTGAGATCATATCACTGACAAAGTTTCCAAAGGTCCAGACCAACTGACCAAGAAAAAGAAACAATTTGTTGCTCGAGTATGAGTAGTCCCAGTGTATCTGGAGGTTTTCCTGAAAAGAGCTCAAAAGAAAATAATCTTATAACTTTCAAAAATCAATCTGGAAGAATCAGAAAACCTAAACAGACATTACAAAAAATGAGATAAAAAAAAAAAATGAGATCAAAACACTTATCAAAACATTCCCAACAAACAAAAGCCCTGGGCCAGATGACTTCACAGGCAAATTCTACTAAATATTCAAAGAAGAACTAAATCCTATTCTTCTAAAGCTATTTCAAAACATTTAAGAGAAGGAAATACTTCCAAGCTCCTTTTATGAGGCAAGCATAATCCTTATTTCAAAACCAGGCAAAGACAATACAAAGAAATAAAACTATAGGCCAATATCTTGATGAATTAGATGCTAAAATTATCAACAAAATATTAGCAAAGTGGATCCAGCAATACATGAAAAAAATCATAATGAAGTGGGATGTATTCTGGGGAGGCAAGGCTGGTACAATATTCACAAATCAATCAATGTGATTCATCATATAAACAAAAGAAAGGAGAAAAATCACATGATAATATCAATAGATGCAGAAAAAGCACTTGATAATATCCAGCACCCATTTATGTTAAAAATCTCAGCAAAGTGGAAATACAGGGAACATATCTCAACATGATAAAGGTCATCTATGACAAACCCACAGCCAACATCATAATCAATGGGCAAAAATGAAAAGAAACCCCCTTAAGATCAGGAACAGGGCAGGAATGCCCCCCTTTCACCACTCTTATTCAACATAGTACTGGAAGTTTTAGCCACAGCAATCCGACAAAAAAACAAAACAAAACATTAAAGGCATCCAAATTGGAAAAGAGAAGTAAAACTATCATTATATGCTGATCTTATGATACTGTACATAGAAAATCCTAAAATCTCAGTCAAAAAACCACTGTCCTGATTAATGAATTCAGCAAGGTGGCAGGATATAAAATTAATATTCAGAAATCTGAGGCATTTTAATGCACCAATAATGAATTCTCTGAAAGAGAAATAAAGAAAACAATCCCTTTCACTATTGCAAGGAAAAAAAAAGTACCTAGGAGTAAATTTAACCAAGGAGATTAAAGACTTGTATTCAAAAAATTATAAAACATTGACCGAAGAAATCAAGAAAGATATAAACAAGTGGAAGCATTTACCGTGTTCATGGATAGGAAGAATAAACATCATTAAAATGTCTATATTACCCAAAGTAATTTATAAATTCAATGCAATTCCTTTAAAAATGCCAATGACATACTTCAAAGATATAGAAAAAATATTCAAAAAATTCATGTGGAACCAAAAAACCCCCCCCCAAAACACATATAGCCTCAGCAAACCTGAAAAAGAAGAATAAAGTGAAAGGTATCACACCTTCTGATATCAAGTTATGCTACAAGGCCATTGTAATCAAAACAGCTTGGTACTGGCATAAGAACAGGCATATAGATCAGTGAAACAGAACAGAGAACCCAGAAATAAACCCACAACTTTATGGAAAATTGATATTTGACAAAGGAGGTAGGAGCATACAATGGAGTAAAGACAGTCTCTTTAATAAATGGTGTTGCAAAAACTAGACAACTACATGCAAAAATATAAAACTAGACCACCAACTTACACCATTCACAAAAATAAACTCAAAATGGATAAAAGACTTAAATGTAAGTCATGAAACCATAATCATCATAGGAGAAAACAGACAGTAAGCTCTTCAACATCTCTTGTAACAATATATTTGCTTATTTATCTCCACAGGCAAGGGAAATAAAGGAGAGGATGAACAAATGAAACTGTATCAAACTAGAAAGCTTTTTCACAACTAAGGACAATATCTACAAAATAAAAAGACAAACCACACAATGGGAGAACATATTTGACAATATATCTGATAGGGGTTAATAACCAAAATATATAAAGAACTTGTAAAACTCAACACTAGGAAGATAAATAATCTAATCAATAAATGACCAAAAGAAATGAATAGGCACTTCTTCAAAGAAGACATACAGTTGTCTAACAGGCAAATGAAAAAAATGTTCAACATCAGTAATTATTAGGGAAATACAAATTAAAACCACAATTAGATACCACCTCATGTAAATCAGAATGGCACTCATTAACAAAACAACACATAATAAGTGCTGGAGAGAGTGTGGAGAAAAGGAAACCCTCCTGCACTGCTGGTGGGAATGCAGACTGGTGCAGCCACTGTGGAAAACAGTATGGAGATTCCTCAAAAAATTAAAAATGGAACTGCCTTTTGACCAAGCCATTTCATTTTTAAGAATATATCCTAAGAACACCAAATCACTGATTCAAAGGGAGAAATGCACCCCCATGTTTATGGCAGCATTGTTTACAATAGCCAAGATTTGGAAACAGCCCAAGTTTCCATCAGTGGACGAGTGGATTAAAAAGTAGTGGTAATATACACAATGGAATACTATGTGGCCATGAAAAAGAAGGAAATCTTACCTTTTGTGACAACATGGATGGATCTGGAAACTATTGTGTTGAGTGAAATAAGCCAGGCAGAGAAAGAAAAATATCATATGACCTCACTCATTTGAGGAAGCCAATGAACAGTGTGAACTGAGGAGCAGAATAGAGACAGATGTAGGATCAAAGAAACCAGAAGAAAAGCAGACAGAAGGAAAGAGGATGAGAGGATGGGATCAGAGAAGGGAAAGAAATTGGTGAAGTTTTTTATACATAACAGCATTATAGAGAGCAGGAAAGCAAATCCTGGAGGGAATGGGTGAGGTTGTTGGGGGAGGGAGGCAGGGGGATGTTAAGGAGAATATGGGGTTGGGGGACATACTTGGTGGGACACTTGAATCTATGTAAGCACAATAAATTAAAATAAAGAAAAAAGAAAGAAAAGAAAAGAAATCTCAACCTCAAGGGAATGTGCAGGATGAGGAAATTGCAATGGGTGACTACTGACTTATTCCAAAGAGTCTTTATTAGGCAACTTGAAGCTGATAATATGAACATTAATGAACTATTTAAATATTTGTGAATGACAATTCATGAGCAAGGACCTATGAAAGACAGCATAGAAGCCAAAGTTGAAAATGCAGGATGCATGTCCAACAAGCTAACCAGCAACTGTTATGGAAACAAAAGACAAGAGAAAGGATTCTTGCATGTTTCTGTGAGATGCACAAGGCATTAAAAATATACAGAAATATACATGTACTATCGTTAAAGAATGGAACAAAGCTCTTAATCTTTATATATTAAATGAGTATATTATAATTAATTTGAAACTGATTTTTATCTGTATGTTGAGATTTTGAATGCAACATCTATTAATATTAAACAGAACAATTTTGGTAACTAAGAAATACCTCAAGAAAATATGCCAAATTGATATTTTCAGAGAACTCACTTTGAAGAAAAAATTTTAAAAAATAGTTTTGATTTATGATTACAGTGGCTTTCAATTCTGTTTTTTTGGGTTTTTTTTGAGTGTATAGCATGTCAAATAGATGTTTGTGTACCATGAGGGGGGATCACCTCAATGGGTCTGGTGCCCATTGAACACCATGCATGCTTATTAGAATATTGTTCACTATATTCTCTATGTTGTGCTTTGCATCATCATGACAGTTTTTATAACTGACAATTTAAAGAACCTGGCTAAAGCATGGGATCATAGACATGAATAGACATAGTCGCTAGCTTGAGCCCAAAAGTTTCTGGCTTAAAGCCCAAGGTCGCTGGCTTGAGCAAGGGGTCACTGGTTCAGCTGGAACCTGCTAGTCAAGGCACATATGAGAAAGCAATCAATGAACAATGAAGGAGCCGCAATTACAAGTTGATGCTTCTCATCTCTCTCCCTTCCTTTGTCCCTGTCTCTTGCTTTCTTTTTCTCACTCTTGTTAAAAAAAAATACAATAAAATGAAAAATATAAAGTTAATTTTTTCTAACTTATAGTATTTTAATTTACAGTATATTTTTACACATTAGACACATAGGAAAATATATATATATTAATGTGATAAAGTGAAGTATTTTAATTTACAGTATATTTTTACACATTAGACACATTAGGAAAAAATATATATTAATGTGATAAAGTGAAGAGGACAAATGGACAAAAATAATAAATTCACAGCTCTGAAAATTGATCAAAAACTAAAAATGACATGATTACTTAATATTGGAAAAGCTGTTGGAAATTCAAATTAAATAGAGAAAATTTGAGACTTCTTGTCTAGGATGCTCCTATGTCTCTCCTAACCCTTATTACAATTTTTACAACTTGGGGAGGGCTGCAAATTATATTGCCACAGTTAGACTTGATTAGCAGTGGAAGGGGTTGTTAAAAAGCCCACTTTTTTCAGTTCAGGGTGCTAAATATACTAGGTAATAAATGATGAAAACCCTCCTTTTTCTAGTTCCAGGTAGTGCTCTCCATTGCATCAAGCACAGTGCCAGCTATACCTACAACAAGAAGGCAGTAATATGAGAGTACAGTAAGAGAGATGACGACAGCTCTCTGCATGTACTTGGCTGATAGAAAAAAAAATGCACATGTATAAGAGATACAAAGATAATCTAGTAAAAAATAAAAGCCTAAAGGGACTCTGAGAACTAATTTCAAAGTTATGAGCATTCCCGTACACACACAACCACACACACATACACACACATGTACATTAAATAGCAGAGGGTGGAAACCATACTGACTTGAGGTATTTGAATACATTTTTAAAAATCATTGGTTGTCAACTAAGCTAGGCATATGCAGTGGAATTCCAAGTTAGCCAGGCCAAAAATATAAGTAAATAAGAAGAATTTTGAAAACTTGGTAAGCATACTTTAAAAGAGAAGATTTTACAGTAAAACTATAGTAAAGTTAAATAAATAAATAAATCTAAGAAAAATAAAACAGAATCTATACTTAATCTATTATCAAAAATATGTACTTGGCCTGACCTGTGGTGGTGCAGTGGATAAAGCGTCGACCTGGAAATGCTGAGGTTGCCGGTTCGAAACCGCTTGCCTGGTCAAGGCACATATGGGAGTTGATGCTTCCAGCTCCTCCCCCCCTTCTCTCTCTCTGTCTCTCCTCTCTCTCTGTCTGTCTCTCCCTCTCCTCTCTAAAATGAATAAATTAAAAAAAAAATGTACTTATGAAAGATTAGAAAACATGCAAAAAATACAAACCTCTGAAAAATGTCTTTCATATTCAGGGGAAAAGGGAAAATCAGTCAGTAGACTAAATTTTATGGGGATAAGATGTTGAATTTAATAGAAACATATTTTTAAAAAATTATTATGAATGTACTTAAACCTAAATTATGAATAACTAGGTTTAAATAACTATATAAATATGATGACAGTGACAGAACAAGTAGAGAAATAAAAACTATTTGAATGAATCAAATAAAAAATTAAAGTTGAAAAATACATTACCTACATTGAAAAAATTTACTATATTTAACATAAATTTTGAGATGCAAAAGAAAGAATTGGTGAAGTTAAAGATGGAATAGTAGAAAATGTTAACTCCTGAGGCTAGAGAGAAAATGAAAATATTAACAGAGTCATGGAGGGTTTTAGAACAATATCAGGAAATCAATACTGGCGTAGACAGTGTCTGAGAATACAGAGAAAAAAAAAGAAAGAAAAATAATTTTTAAAACTCAATGGATGAACCACTTCTTAAATTTTATATTAAAAATATATAGACCTAGGTATATAAATTTAGTTATGAAAAAAGGGTTATCTTAATTATGCTTCATCAATCAGATAATAATATAGAGTATATAAACTTAATTTCTACCACACAGTGTCACAAATATGGCAACACAAAAATATAAATTCTCAATGTGTTATAGATCTAAATATAGAAATTAATAAAAAATGATAAGTCTTAAAGTGTAAGGTAGCAGACCATCTTCACAAAGTTTCACTAACTTCTGAAATACTTGAAAATAATCACTAACACCCAAAATGAGATATGGGACTTTGGCAACATTAATAAATGCTGGTTATTAAAATATTATAATGTAAGAATAAAAATGTAAGTAACAGTCCAAAGAGCTATTTCCACCTTACAAATTAAAAAAGAGTTCATACCCAAAATTTAACAATGCCTAAGAAAGAAAATAACTGGCAACATACAGGAAAAATAGTCAAGTGACGTGAACAATCACTTCTCATTCTCACAATAGAAAATTTCATAATGATTTCTGCCTAGAAGGATGTGTTCAATCTGTCTGTAATCAGGAAAATGCTTATTACTGTCATAATAATACTTTTATAATGAGCAGAACTATAGCATTAAAATTTATGATAGTATCAGGTTTTGGATCATGAAATTATTTGAAAAAACATGTATTCATACAAGACATTATAAATGCTAAAATAATCTAATAAATGTGGCATAAGCATATATTTATGACCCTGCATTTTTATTCTGAAGCATAGTGAAAATAATTATAATTATACAAATATACAATTATAGTAATATAGTTATGTGGGGTTTTTTTTTGTATTTTCTGAAGTTGGAAACAGGGAGGCAGTCAGACAGACTCCCGCATGTGCCCAACCGGGATCCACCTGGCATGCCCACCAGGGGGTGATGCTCTCCCCATCTGGGGCATTGCTCTGTTGCAACCAGAGCCATTCTAGTGCCTGAGGCAGAGGCCATGGAGCCATCCTCAGCACCTATGCCAACTTTGCTCAAATGGAGCCTTGGCTGTGGGAGGGGAAGAGAGAGACAGAAAGGAAGGAGAGGGGGAGGGGTGGAGAAGCAGATGGGCACTTCTCCTGTGTGCCCTGGCTGGGAATCGAACCCAGGATTCCTGCAAGCCAGGCTGATGCTCTACAACTGAGCCAACCGGCCAAGGCCTACAGTTTTATTTATATATTATTATTAATATAATATTTATATTGTATAAATAACATATGTTATATGAAACACTCCTATATAATATACAATATATTAGTATAAATCCAGTAAAATATTTAAAAATCTTCAAGTATAAGGATTTTCACTTAATAACAATTCATAATACATTAAGAAACCATATTCTAAGTAGAATAGATTTAAAATGTAACATATATATTATACTTCAGTGAAAATTCAAAAACTACAAATAATGCATTAATATGAAAATTATCACTGTGCATTAATGTCAAAAATATAAAACATAGAGTTAAACAATGAAATAGTAACATCCTTTAAAATAAATAAACTACAAATATTTACAAAAATATGACTGAATTATACAAATGTAAACTAAAATAATCTTCTTAATACAGTGGTGCCTTGAAATACAAACGGACCAACATACAAAATTTTTTTTAAGATACGAGCTGCGACTCGATCTGTATTTTTGTTCGAGATCTAAGCGAAATTCCAAGATACAAGTTGTGATTTGGGAAGCTGCCGCTAGTTGGCATGTTGGTGCACGGGTTCAGTATCGGCAGTTTGATATACGAGTTGACTGACTTACAAGCTCAGTTACAGAACAAATTAAATTCGTATCTCAAGGCACCACTCTGTATAATGCTGAAAATATTTAAAGTCTTACCATTTCTTCTTTATTATCTATGTAGAACAGGCTAGAGCTCTTAGAAGCACAGGCCAGCAAACTTTTGTTCCAGGCTTTTCTTTCAGTACTAATGTAATAGCAGTTGTTGGAATACAGTACCCACTCCTTTGGACAACAACCACAGTGATACGCCGAAGAAAGATTTTGAGTAATTATCCAAAATTCATTTGTATTTTTAGAAATAAAAATTAATTTACACTTTTACATAGGTATAGACACATTTGTACAGAACATATGTATACACACTAAAAGGCTGATTTGCATAAAAGAAAACTTACATACACTCACAAGAAAGAGTTAACCTCTTATTCCCTAATGTATGTGCCCATACAAGCAAACACAGAAATAAAAATATCTATTCTGTACATGTCCTGAATTTCAATGAGTGAAACCACTGTTGTAGAATGCGAAATTATTTTTGAGCAAATCAGCAACAATGGGTATGGTGATTTTAAATGAATCACCATTTTTTCATATTGTTGTATAAAAGCACTGGTTTTATATTCGGTATTTATAAACATTCATTGCTTAGTATTATAAATTATGCTCCCTCCAGAAGTTATAATTTATGACTTATGTCAGATACAAAGTATAAACTACACTAATATCAGAATTTAGGAAATAATTATGTAATTTTGTGGATCTTGATTGTCAAGGAACAATTTTTCTCTTCCAGATTTCCATTAGCTAAAAAGTAATTTTTGTGAAAAATTAATATTGATCTAAATAAATCATAATACTTTTGTTTCTTAGAATAATTTGGACTAAAATTGATTTTACCAAGAAATATTAATGAAGTAATTATAATTTAGGGGAAAATATTTCAAAAACCAAGAAAACAAAACTTCACCTTCTCTTACAACATTTAGGTGAATCAGTCTCAAGAATTAATTTGTATTTCTCAATAATGTGTTCAAAAGCATGCCTTCAGTTTAAAATCAGAATATATATGGATATATGTGAACATATATGTACATGTATTTAAAAACTATTCTCTGAAATCATTCTGATATTTATGTCTTGTAAAAATTTAGTATAACCTTTCACATTAGTCTAAATGCATATTTTTAAATGAGAGTTCTAGTCTATAATAATATGAGGTGTTTAGAGGCACTGATGGACATAAAAGTGAAAAGTCCCATATAATCTTACAAAAATTTACTTACGATCAATAACAGCTATCATTACCTCAGTGTACATCCAGACTCCTAGGATCCCAGCAATGGAGGTGGGATTGCCTTTCTGGAGGTGATGGGGAATTTGCAGGTAGAGAAAAGAAAACACTAGGAAAGGAGAGGAGGAGTCAACTGTGTAGACACTTTACACACAGAGGATCTTGTATAGAAGTTGGACCCTAAGCCCATTTCTCCCACTATAATCTTTCTTTCAGAATATACAATTGTATTTTCAGAAAATATAATGCTCCATGAGTTATTGGTCAAAGAACACACCTACAACAATGCCTGAATAAAATTAGTCCTCAGCTTTCATCTTGAATACCAAATTCCAACTTCTAGTTCTGATCCTTAAAAATGAAATTTAAGTGAGCTCCTTTCCTACTATTGCCCCACATCTCTGCACCCTAATGTCACATCTTAGAACATTTATAAAGTATGTCTATTCAATATATTAACTTTGCAGTAGTCATGCTTGTCATTTCCTTGAAAACCCTGTAGAGCATTGTGAAGATTTAATTCTTTATAGGTTATTTCCTGCTCAGTTACAGAAATGGAGCTGTTAGTGCCCTTTAGTTTTACTTGCTGTCTCTTTGAGTCATTAACCAGATTCAGTTCTGCATAAGTTACTCTTTGGTTATTCATGTCTGTACTTGAGTGGTGTTGTGGGACTGTGCTCTAAGATAAGTGTACTTGTGAATAATGATATATAGAGTAACAAGATCCTAGTGCAGAAAAACTGGTGGGGTACATGGTACTACTGTTCATGTCCAGTTGAAGAATTCTGATTTTAAGTTTCTTAAATCTTCCTGACCAGGTGGTGATGCAGTGGATAGAGCATTGGACTGACACAAAGAGGATCCAGGTTTGAAACCCCAAGGTCGGAGCTTGATCTTGGGCTCACCGGCTTGAGCACAGGGTCGCTGGCTTGAGTATGGGATCATAGAGATGACCCCATGGTCGTTGTCTTGAGCAAGGGGTCACTCACTCTGCAGTAATCCCCCAGTCAAAGCACATATGAGAAAGCAATCAATAACTAAGGTGTGGTATAGAAAAATTGATGCTTCTCATCTTTCTCCCTTCTTGTCTGTCTGTCCCTCTTTGTCTCTCTCTCTCTGACTCTCTCTCTGTCTTTGTCAAAGAAAAAAAAGTTTTTTAAATTTTTAAATAAGTACCTCATGGCAGCTGTAATTTTTAAGATTTCTACATTAGACAATATATTATTTGTTTGAGCAGTACAATGCAATAATTCAGTAAGGAATAAAGAATATCATAACAACCTCATTGATTAAAATTGAAAGCACCATATGATCCAGCATATATACTTTTTGGGTATACACTCAGAAAATGACACAAGTATTTTTGAAGAGATATGTATACCCCCATGTTTATTGAAGCATAGTCACCACAATTAATGTATAAAAGCAACCTAAGTGTCCTCATGGATGAGTGCATAAAAAAATGATACACACACACACACACACACACACACACACACACACACATGCTGGATTATTATTCAGTCAAGGGAAAAATCAATTTCTGTCATTTGTGACAAGGAGGAGCCTGGAAACATTTTGCTTAGTGAAATAAGTGCAACAGATAAAGACAAGAACTGCATGATATCATTTATATGTGGAATTTAAAACTATCAAATTGGTTGGAAAACAGTTGCTGGGGGCTGAGGGTGGAGAAAATAGGGGAGGCTGGTAATAGAGTACAATCTTTCAATTATAAGATGAATAAGGCCTAAGTATCTAATGCTGTGGTTCTCAAAGTGTGTACCAGGATGCACTGGTGTGCCCTAGAAAATTTTCAGGTATGCCATATGGTATTATTCCAGAGAAATATGTGCCTGTTGGGGACCAAAAAACCAACAGGGGTTTTGGAGTTTAGATTTTTGGGGGACAGAGGTGTGGGTGTAACCTGTCTGCCCAACCCCTCACCTCACTTGCCTGATTACTTTGCAAAAGGCTGTTAAGCTGTGGTACTGGATTGTTTACACTACCCCCCATGTTCCCCGGAAAGACTGGAGGCAAGTTTCTTCTATCTTTGGTCTAAAGTTAAGATGATATGTATGGAGGGGGTTTTCTGCATTCAACACAATTAAGAGTAAAAAGAGGAATTCTTCAATGTATTGACGAGGAAATGAGAGTTTGCCTTTCAAATATATGCCCAAACATGGAAGAAATCGCTAGGACACATCAGGCTCATGTTTTTCATAAACACAATAATGAAAAAACTTAACACATTTGCACTGGGACCTGCCAAATTTACCAAATCTTACTAAGAATTTATGTATGATATATATATAAAAAGATAACTTCTTTGTTTTTTTTTTATTTTTAACCCCTCTTTTTACGAATTCTAAAAAGTATAACTCAAAAAATGTAACATAAAAATGTTTTCTAATGTCAGAATAAATTTAATTTTGTCATATTTATTTCATTTAATTACCATAAAACACATTTGGATTTTATATTTTTTCTTTAATATTTTACTTAATTATTAAAACATATTTCTCAGAAATTTGTATATAATGCACTTACAATGATATATTTGTAGGATTTTAAATGTACCCCAACATAAAAAAGTTTGAGAACCACTGATCTAATGTATTACACAGTGAATACAATTAATAATTTTGTATTCTATAATTAAAATTTACTAAGAGATATAACTTTAATGTTTTCCCCAAGGGAGGAAATGTTACAAAATAAACCTCAGATTATAAAAATTTCAATTGATATGCAACCCTGCTAAATATGAAAAGTTCTAAAAAATATATTATAAATTGTTAGTAAAATTGTCTTGGAGATGTAAAGCATAGAGAATATAGCCAATAATATTGAAATAACTATATATGGTATCATGTTGGTACTAGAGTTATTTGGGAATTATTTCATGAGTTATATGAATAAATAACCACTATGCTGACACTAATATAAAATGTATATCTGACACTAATGTAAAATGATATTGAATATTCATTGTAAAAGAAATAAAATTGCATTTGCAAAATTTAAAAAAGATATTCTATAATATGATTTTATCCCACTTTCTTTTTTATTTCTTTTTTTTTTCTTTTCCAAATGAGAGGAGGGGAGAGAGACAGATTCTTGCATGTTTCCCGGCCGTGATCCACCCATCAACCCTTGTCTGGGGCTGATGCTCTACCCATCTGGGGCCATGCTTGCAACCGAACTATTTTTAGTGCCTCAGGCAGAGGCTCCATGGAGCAATCCTCAGAACCCAGTCTGATGTGCCTGAACCAGTTAAGCCATGGTTGCAGGAAGGAAAGAAAGAGAAAGAAATAAAATAATTATTTCTGGTATAAGCCGAGAAACATTAAAATATAAGATTTTAGGAAGTAATAAATGATGCATGAAAACATTTTGAACAAAGTATTGAGGAGTTGAGAGTACCATCTGTCAAAGGAAATTGCAATTCCATTGGAATACACTCAGAATGTCATATTTGGATAAAGACATGTGAAAACCAGCAATGTTGGCAAATTTGCTTCTAATCATCACAAAATATCAGTCTACCTTGTGTCTCCAAGGAGATTCTCCATTTCCCATACCTTGTTTCTTATTTTTCTTTTTGTTACTGCTGCTAAATATCTGTGAAGGGTAGAGAGGTTCAGACAAATACTTCAGTCATTACGATGCTGCTTGTCAGAGTAATTTTCTATCAGAAACACAACTGTTGAGATGAACAAGGATTTAACAATACGTATACACACAAGGCACCATTTCCTCAACACTATCCCAGAAAGTCTGATTATGTTTATTTGAAAATACTGGCTTTGATTAATGAAGTACCTATTCAGACTTTTCCTTCTGATCATTTATTTTAGTGACTTCTCCTCAGAAGTATGATGAATTCTGTCTCTCCATAATGATAATTGGTACTTTAAATTTGATAAAAGTGTTTTCTATCATAATATATTATTTCTATTGATTTGTTAAGTAATTTGATTAAAATACAAAGAAACATCTAGCAATATTAAAATTATGTAAGGAGCAATGTGGATGTACAAAGTATGTGGGTATTTTATATTTTGGCTTCTAGAATTTCCATAACTCATACATATGGTCATAACTACTGGTATGCTAGTCTTCTCCACATGATTCTATGGATATTATTATAGCTTAGATTATTTTTTTTGGTGAACATACATTTATTCCATCTGACAATTTTAAAAAAAGTACAGTTTGAAGACAATTAATATGGTTGGCCATGTGTCCTGTTTTGAAAATAAAATGTGATTGTGAAAGTAACAGTTTAATAGTTCTGAGCACATATATCAAGAAGCACATTTCTGCTAGACCATCTGAGAGTGGCTAATCACTGCTATGAGAAGGTCATGTGCCAGATAACAGATTGTTCAGAGATTAAAGTATATAAAAAAGACCTGAACTGAATCTGTGGTTTGCAGCTAAGCACACATTTGCCCAGCCTTGTCAACTGAAAGCCAACCATACCACAAATGGGAGTGAAAAATAATAGAATGAAATAAATGTTTTAAAATGTCATTGTAACTGTGATGCTTATAACACAACTTCAGCAATTAGATACTGTTACAAAGTATAGATTGTAAGAAACAATGTTGAATATTGACATATTTCCTTTATGTGAATATAAATAATAACTATAGAGAATATAGAAACTATATCTATATTCAAAGAGATAAATGTATATGACTATTTTGCAAAATAAAGAACACCCACATGTAATTGAATTATAGTGATATCTCAGAATGACTGTCAAATTATTAGTTAATCCCAAATTCTCAGTAACTAACAGTTTGACTCACATGAATATTTTATCCTTTTAATTTTTTTCATTATTGATACTTTATTTATTCCATCAAAATATGCTTTCAAGCATAGTAATTAAGAGTGTCAAAAGACAGAGACAGAGAATTTAATAAAACAAAGTACATCCAAAGTATCTAAACTCCAGAAGAGAAAACATAAACATGTAAAACTATGAAAGGACACTGTTTATTTCCCAATGAAACCACTCATTTCTACCAAAAATGAATCTAATCATTGATAATGCTACACCAAAATAGATTTCAAAAATGTTTATGCTGGTTCCATTCTATGAGAAAGTGAGGCATATTAAAGTAGCTTTTATATAGAAACCTTGGGTTGTTGCATGATAACCTAGATTGCTAATTAGGATTTACTATTCTCAGCTCCAATTCTATCTTTATTGCCTTTTCAGAGACAATGGCACTAGATCCCATAACCTTTTTTCTTGTCAGCTCACTTGATGTTTTGCTAATAAAAGCAATGGAGAGAAACATCAGAGAAAGGGCTCTTCTTCCTTGTTTCATAGAGTTTTCTCTCCTTTGCCTACAGTGGGGTGGTGGACAGCTGCATGCATGCAGGCAGTGCTTGTGGTGTCCACCCTCCAGCAAGTTTCTGTAGCTAGTCACACTCAGGAGTTCCCCCTCCTCCAGAACCTGCCTGCTGACACTGACAGGGAGGTCTTCCTGCTTGTCAGGCACAGCTTGAGATCCATCGTCTTCAATATTGGACGGCAGACTTGGAACTGGTCCAAAAGAACATGTGACTGTATAGTTTTCTGTAGTGAAATGTCTTCCATGAAGTCTAACACCCAGGCTGAAAAAGTGGACCTGGCTTCCATGTGATTTCATCTGCTGTACTCTTATTTAACCCTATGGTACATCTTATAACTTTCTTTTATGTCCTCTTTGAACGTTATCTCCAACAAAGAGTTAATAGTTCTTTAAATCAAATATCTCATGGTCTCTCTCTCCTGAGTTGACTGATTTATATACCTTGCTGCTTTAGAATGTTCACTCCTCATTTTCAACACATAAAATCTAAGTCAAATCAATTAACTTGAAAACATATGTGATATTGTTTACTTTATTATAGACTAAGGAATAAAAGTTCTGGATATTATAATTCATAATTATTTTTACATGATTTATTTTCATTTCTACCAGATTTAGAAATATATAAAATATACCTGGATAAATATTATTTAAAAATTAGCATAGATATAGATTTGATAGTATTTTACAATACTAAAGGTAAAGTGTTAGATGAACTGTAGACTTAAAGTGATTATGATGTTTCAAAGTAAATTTATTCTCAGTAACATTGTAGCACTGTGGTGAGTGATGGTGATAACCGGGAAGCTCTGCACGCATCATAGTACCTTCCTCTTAATATTGTTGTGAACCTGAAAATGATCTCAAAATAATGTCTTAGAAATAGTTTTACGAGTGACATCAGAGAAATGGACCGTGAGGAACGTGACCGACAAATCTCTCCAAAATTTCAATAAGTCCATCAACCAGAGACAGAAAGATCTATCCTTGGAGTGTCTGGGAGTTCCACACACTAAAGGCAAAGGTAGGATTGAGTGAAAAATTGACTAAATATATAATCAACCCTGAAGGAAATAAGACAGACAAAGAAACACTCTGCCTTCCTCACTAACCTGAGCAAAGGCTGCCTTCACTTGGAACTGAGAGTGGGGGTGGGGCTAAGGGTGTGGAGGAAGCTAGGCTGCTGCACGGACATTTGTTCAAGCCGAGGAAAGAGTGTGCCTGTGATGAATCAGCCCACGTGAGCTAACACCCACAACATGAGCAAACGCCCGCACTGCGAGCATCAGCTGCCAGCGGCACGAGGGGAGTGCGACAAAGCAAACTTCCCTATGCCCGAGCTTCTCTGGATGGGCGGGGCACCTCACCCAGCCATTAAAGCTAACAATTGAGTGTCAGGGGAGGGGCACGCAGGCAGCTTGCAGTCCTTTCTGAAGCAGATCAGTGGATCCAATCACTGAAATTAGCTTAACCCACAGTCTGCTCACCTCCCAACTGACCTAAGTGGCTCTAACTGACAAGATCTCTCTCAGTTCAGAGATATAAGACAAGAGGCATGATATTTTTAGTGCCTCTTGCTAAAGAGGTGGGGGCAACTTCTGATTGGTAGAGCTTTCATACTCAGGGATATACGCTAAAAAGAGGGACTTGGCAGATGTTAAGACCTCCTGTACTGAAGGCAGCGACTAGGGCATCTTCTTCCCAGCCAAAACAGATTACAAAGTGCAGAAAGCCTAGGGAGAGTGGTCCCACAGAGTGCTAGGCATGCTGAATAGGCCTGGAGGCTCAGAGAAAGTCACCTTGAGAGCAATTGGCTCCCAGCCCCGCCTGATTACGCTGGCGGCTCTGATTGCCAGAGCCTTACCCAGAGCCCTGCGTTGAGTGGGGATAGAGTAGGGATTTGCCAGCTCTTTGAGCCTCTTACTCCCCAGGCAGAGGCAAAGGCAGCGGCAGCGGCAGCCTCATAGCTGGATCATCAGGCTGCTAATTCAGGAAGCATAGACTAAGAGAGAGGCTCCGGGAAAACGGACTCTCTCATTGTTGGAGCCTGCAAATGCTAACAAGCCTTGACTACCAACAAGACTGAAGCCTAATATATGACATCACTGTAGAATCTCATCAACTGCAAATCTCTACTAAGCAGGCCACAGGGGCAGAGCCTGGGGTATAGAGTCACTGATCAGAAAGAGGGAGAGGAAAGAAAAAGGAAGAAGTTAACCTCTCAAAATCAAGAAAAATCCCCAGAATTTATAAACTGTTCCACTATTTTTTTTTTGTTTCTTTCACCTTCTTGCCTTTATTATTTCTATTTCCTCCACCTTCGTCCTTTTATTCTCTGCCTGTCTTATTCTTTTCTCTTCTTGAACTACACTACCCATAAGTGTTACATTTTATTTCTTTTCTTCTTCCTTACTCCCCATGAGGGTTACACTCCAAAACCCTTAACTCTTTCTCTCTTTTTGTTTTTTTTCTTATTTCTTTTTTTCCTTTCCCCTTTTTCTTATTTCTCCCTCTCTATTAGTTTTCTCCTTTTACTTTTCCTCTCATTCAATCCTTAATCACAAACAAATTATTTAAATTGGTACTCCATTTTTTTTGTGGCATTTTGGGTGCTTTTTACTTCGCTTTTTAACTCATTAGTATTCCTCCCAACCCAGGATCTCCATTCTATTTAGTATCTGCTACACTTAATACAATAGTTATTTTTTTTCATTTTTCCTATTTCCCTCTTATCCCTCTCATTATATCTCTTAGTTGACCATCACTTACAAGCAAATCATTTTATACTTGACCCAAATTTTTTCCTTTTTTCATTTTGTGGATCCCTACTTCCTTTTTTGCCCCTTGAACACTTCCCCCCAAATCAGGCCCTCCGTTATAGGCAGTTTTTGTTCCATTTAACATAATATAATTCACATTTCATCATGATATTTTCCTAAAGAAGAGGGAAGAGGAAGATTAGAGAAAAAAAAGGGGGGGAGGAAATAATAAATTTTTGTGCATGTGTTTTTATTTTCCAAAAATTCCATTTTTTTCCTTTTTTTAACTTTTTATTCTTTATCAATTCTCATTAGTACTATCAACAAGACCACCCTCAGATGCCATTAAGAAAAAGGAAATCGAATATCATGGATACAAAAGATAGAGAAGTAGCACAGATAGGTGTGGAAAAATCTATGGAGAAAAAATTTAATATATTAGAAATCTTGGAGTTAAATTACAGAGAATTTAAAATGGAAATCCTAAAAATACTCAGAGATATATAAAAAAAACACAGAAAGGCAATTTAGGGAGCTTAGAAAACAACTCAACGATAGCAAACAATATATTAGCAAAAAAATTGAAACTATAAAAACAAATCAAACAGAGATGAAAAACTCAATTTATGAACTCAAAAATGAGATAATAAGCTTAGCTAATAGAACAGGCCAGATAGAAGGTAAGATTAGTGATATAGAAGACAAGCAACTTCAGGCACAACAAAGAAAAGAAGAAACAGACTCAAAAATTAAAAAAAAATGAGAAAGCCCTACAGGAATTGTCTGACTCCATCAAAAAGAATAACATAAGAATAATAGGTATATCAGAAGGAGAAGAGAGAAAAAATAGAATGAAGAACATATTCAAACAAATAATAGATGGGAACTTCCCAAGCCTGTGGAAAGAACTAAAGCCTCAAATTCAAGAAGCAAAAAGAACTCCGAGTTTTTTTAAACCCCAACAAACCTACTCCAAGGCACATCATAATGAAATTGGCACAAACAAACGACAAAGGAAAAAATTCTCAAGGCAGCCAGGGAAAAGAAGAATACAACATATAAAGGAAGGCCTATTAGATTATCACCAGATTTCTCAGCAGAAACTCTACAAGCTAGAATAGAGTGGAACCCAATATTTAGAGCCCTGAAAGAGAGGAACTTTCAGCCAAGAATACTATACCCATCAAAGCTATCCTTCAAATATGAAGGAGAAATAAAAACATTCACAGATACAGAAAAGATGAGGGAATTCATCATCAGAAAACTCCCACTCCAGGAAATATTAAAGGATGTTTTCCAACCAGAATCAATGAACAAAACAAAACAAAACCACAGTAAAAGCTCCACCAAGAACACAATAAAACCAAATTTAAACTGTGACAACAAAAGTAAAAAAAAAGGGTAGAGGACTGAGATTAACAGTAGCAATGGACGATGAAGAACAGAAACACTCATAAGAGAGGGTACTACAATGAATATGGTAGGTACCCTTTTCATTACTTAATGGTAACCACCTTTGAAAAAACCACCACAGAAGCACATGACTTAAAAAAGGTAGCAACAGAGGAAAGAAGTATGGAATACAACAAAACAAAAACATATGATAGAAAAACAAAAGAGAAGATTCAAACAAGATACAAAATTAACAGAAAGCAATTTATAAAATGACAATAGGGAACCCACAAGTGTCAATAATTACACTAAATGTAAATGGATTAAATTCACCAATAAAAAGACACAGAGTAGCAGAATGGATTAAAAAAGAAAATCCAACTGTATGCTGCCTACAAGAAACACATCTAAGCAACAGGATAAAAAAAAATTCAAAGTGAAAGGCTGGAAAACAATACTCCAAGCAAATAACATCCAAAAAAAAAAGCAGGTGTAGTGATACTCATATCTAATAATGCTGACTACAAGACAGAGAAAGTACTCAGAGGCAAAAATGGTCATTTCATAATGATTAAGGGGACACTGAATCAAGAAGACATAACAATTCTTAATATATATGTACCAAACCAAGGAGCACCAAAATATATAAGACAGCTACTTATTGACCTAAAAACAAAAACTGACAAAAATACAATCATACTTGAAGACCTCAATATACTGCTGATGGCTCTAGATCATTCATCCAGACAGAAAATCAATAAATATACATTGGCCTTAAACAAAATACTAGAGCACCTGGATGTGATAGACATCTACAGGACACTTCATCCCAAAGTGACAGAGTATACATTTTTCTCTAGTGTACATGATACACTCTCAAGAATTGACTATATGTTGGGCCACAAAAATAACATCAGGAAATTAAGAAAAATTGAAATTGTACCAAGCATATTTTCTGATCCTAAAGCCTTGAAACTAGAATTCAACTGCAAAAAAGAGGAAAAAACCCACAAAAATGTAGAAACTTACATACTTTTAAACAACATACTTTTAAAAAACAAATGGGTCAAAGAAGAAATAAGCTCAGATATCAATAGCTATATACAGACAAATGAAAATGACAATACGACATATCAGAATCTCTGGGATGCAGCAAAAGCAGAAATAAGAAGAAAGTTCATATCACTTCAGGCCTATATGAACAAACAAGAGAGAGCCAAAGTGAACCACTTAACTTCACACCTTAAGGAACTAGAAAAAGAAAAACAAAGACACCCAAAAACAGCCGAGGAAAGAAAATAATAAAAATCAGAGCAGAAATAAATGAAATTGAGAACAGAAAAACTATAGAAATAATTAATAAAACAAGGAGCTTGTTCTTTGAAAAGATCAACAAAATTGACAAACCTTTGGCAAGACTCACCAAGGAAAAAAGAGAAAGGACTCATATAAACAAAATCCAAAATGAAAGAGGAGAAATCACCACGGACATCATAGATATACAAAGAATTATTGTAGAATACTATGAAAAACTATATGCCACCAAATTCAACAATCTAGAAGAAATTGATACATTCCTAGAACAATACAACCTTCCCAGACTGAATCATGAAGAAGCAGAAAGCCTAAACAGACCAATTAGCAAGGAGGAAATAGAAAAAACTATTAAAAACCTCCCCCTCCAAAAAAAAGTCCAGGCCCAGATGGTTATACTAGTGAATTCTATCAAACATTCAAAGAAGACTTGGTTCCTATTCTACTCATAGTCTTCCCAAAAATTGAAGAAGAAGCAATACATCCAAACATATTTTATGAGGTCAACATAACCCTCATACCTAAACCTGACAAGGAAGGCACAAAAAAAGAAACTACAGACCAATATCTCTAATAAATACAGATGCTAAAATACTAAACAAAATACTGGCAAATCGAATACAACAACATATTAAAAAAATAATACATCATGATCAAGTGGGATTCATCCCAGAATCTCAAGAATGGTTCAACATACATAAAACGGTTAATGTAATACTCCATATCAACAAAACAAAGAACAAAAACCACATGATCTTATCAATAGATGCAGAAAAGGCATTCAATAAAATACAACACAACTTTATGTTTAAGACTCTCAACAAAATGGGTATAGAAGGAAAATATCTCAACATGATAAAGGCCATATATGATAAACCATCAGCCACCATCATATTAAATGGCATAAAACTGAGGACTTTCCTCCTTAAATCAGGAACACGACAGGGTTGTCCACTCTCTCCACTCTTATTTAACGTGGTGCTAGAAGTTCTGGCCAGAGCAATCAGACAAGACAAAGAAATAAAAGGCATCCATATTGGAAAAGAAGAAGTAAAGGTATCACTTTTTGCTGATGATATGATCCTATACATGGAAAACCCCAAAGACTCCACAGAAACATTACTAGAAACAATAAACCAATACAGTAAGGTCACAGGATACAAAATTAATATACAAAAGTCCATAGCCTTTCTATATACCAACAATGAAACATTTAAGAACAAACTCAAAAAAATAATCCCCTTCATGATTGCAACAAAAAAAATAAAATACCTAAGAATAAACATAACACAGAATGTAAAGGACCTATATAACGAAAACTACAAAGCATTGTTAAGGGTAATCGAAAAAGACACAATGAGATTTAAAAATATTCCTTGTTCTTCGATAGGAAGAATAAATATAATTAAAATGGCCATATTACCCAAAGCAATTTATAAATTTAATGCAATTCCCATCAAAATTCCTATGACATTTTTAAAGAAATGGAACAAAAAATCATCAGATTTATATGGAATTATAAAAAACCCTGAATAGCCAAAGCAATCCTAAGATAAAACAATGAAGCTGGGGGCATTACAATACCTGAATTCAAACTGTATTATAAAGACACGACAATCAAAACAGCATGGTATTTGCAGAAAAATAGACACTGAGACCAATGAAAAAGAATATAAAGTCAAGAAATAAAACCGCGTATACATGGTCAAATAATTTTCGATTAAGGGGCAAACAACACACAATGGAGAAATGAAAGCCTCTTTAACAAATGGTGCTGGGAAAACTGGAAAGCCACATGCAAAAGAATGAAACTCTACTACAGTTTTTCCCCTTGTACTAAAATTAATTCAAAATGGATCAAAGACCTAAATATAAGCCCTGAAACAATAAAGTACATAGAAGAAGACATAGGTACTAAACTCATGGACCTGGGTATTAAAGAGTATTTTATGAATTTGACTCCAAAGGCAAAAGAAGTGAAAGCAAAGATAAATGAATAAGACTACATCAGACTAAAAAGTTTTTGTTCAGCAAGAGAAACTGACAACAAAATAAACAGACAGCCAACTAAATGGGAACTGATATTTTCAAACAACAGCTCAGATAAGGGCCTAATATCCAAAATTTACAAAGAACTCATAAAACTCAACAACACACAAACAATCCAATAAAAAAATGGAAAGAGGACATGAACAGACACTTCGCCCAGGAAGAAATACAAATGGCCAACAGATATATGAAAAGATGCTCATCTTCAATAGTTATTAGAGAAATGCAAATCAAAACTACAATGAGATACCACCTCACACCTGTTAGATTAGCTATTATCAACAAGACAGGTAATAGCAAGTGTTGGAGAGGCTATGGAGAAAAAGGAACCCTCATCCACTGTTGGTGGGAATGTAAAGTAGTACAACCATTATGGAAGAAAGTATGGTGGTTCCTCAAAAAACTGAAAATAGAACTACCTTATGACCCAGCAATCCCTCTACTGGGTATATACCCCTAAAACTCAGAAACATTGATACGTAAAGACACATGTAGCCCCATGTTCATTGCAGCATTGTTCACAGTGGCCAAGACATGGAAACAACCAAAAAGCCTTTCAATAGAAGACTGGATAAAGAAGATGAGGTACATATTCACTATGGAATATTACTCAGCCATAAGAAATGATGACATCGGATCATTTACAACAAAATGGTGGGATCTTGATAACATTATACAGAGTGAGATAAGTAAATCAGAAAAAACCAAGAACTACATGAATTCATACATTGGTGGGACATAAAAACGAGACTAAGAGACAGGGACAAGAGTGTGTTGGTTACGGGGGGGGGGGGGGCGCAGGAGGAAAATATGGAAAGGAGAAGGAGGAGGGGGAGGGGCACCAAGAAAACCAGATAGAAGGTGATGGAGGACAATCTGACTTTGGGTGATGGGTATGCAACATAGTTGAATGACAAGATAACCTGGACATGTTTTCTTTGAATATTTGTACCCTGATTTATTGATGTCACCCCATTAATATTAATAAAAATTTATTTATATATGAAAAAAGAAGTAGTTTTACAGAAATAAGCGCATAGTGTATGAAGAAACTAAAACTGTATTAGTTAGTGATGGTCAGAATATCATTGTACCAAATTTAGGTAATCTAACATGCTTGGTGCTTACAAACATATGTTCCTTATTCTGAACAAAATTTAGAAGAGAGCATGGGTCTCTGAAATGTCACAAATGTACAATTCTTGTTCAAATGGGAAGTACTTGGGAATCTGAAATACAGAGATAATATATCATTAATCTGGTAGTATATAACAACATTGTATTGAATCATTTATTTAAAGTAATAATTACATATGTAAATCTGAATATTTCTTATAATTTCTCTACAGAAAATCTTAGTTTATTTATACAATTTTTCAAACATTGCTTTTTCTTTCTAAGATTAATTCATAACCTAAGCAGCATGAAGGCATAAAATATATGAGTTTCAAGAAACTTACAGTTTGGAAGAGAAAGTTGAGCCATTTGGCTGTAGCCACAAATTATTATTGTTTCTGTGGGAGAGTTCAATCCATGGAAAGATATTGAAAATGCTCAAAAAATTCTATGAGAAAACAAATTTTATGAGAAATTAAGCAAACACTTGCATACAGATTTGAATTTGGAAGCACAAAGTAAGCCTGCAGATGGAGGAAGTGGAGGAATCCCACGAGGTCAGGGTGACTGCTAAACAAACTGCACTCAGCCCACTAGCATCTGATGAAATTAGTAAGAGAGAAAAAAAAATCAACCCACATCTGATGAAATTGGTGACTTATCAAATCAATCAAGTCTTACACTCCATGAATTGTTCCCACCCAGCTGACCCAGTATATCCAACATCCAGATGATCACACAATCTTTTGTTGCAATACAAAGGACTCTAAAGCTACATGGGACACCACAAGATTTAAGTGAACTGAGTCAACAGCTGTCACATAAGCAGCAGTATCCTAACCAACTTGCCAAAGAAACAGGTAAGTACAATTAAAGAGTTTGGACCTCTGCCCACTACCCCCATTAAACAACATCAACAGAAAATACAGGATGATCACTTAGTGACTGAGATCACATCACTGACAAACTTTCCATAGGTCAAGAATAAGCTGCTGATGTCACTACTCAGCCATAAGAAATGATGGCATTGGATCATTTACAACAAAATGGTGGGATCTTGATAACATTATATGGAGTGAAATAAGTAAATCAGAAAAAAACAAGAAATGTATGATTCCATACGTTGGTGGGACATAAAAATGAGACTAAGACATGGATAAGAGTGTGGTAGTTATGGGGGGGGGGACGGAAGGATTGAGAGGGGGAGAGGGAAAGGGAGGGGCACAAAGAAAACTAGATAGAAGGTAACGGAGGACAATCTGACTTTGGGTGATGGGTATGCAACATAATTGAATGACAAGATAACTGGACATGTTTTCTTTGAATATATGTACCCTGATTTACTGATGTCACTCCATTAAAATTAATAAAAATTTATTCATTAAAAAAAAAAGAATAAGCTGCTGAAAAAAGAGAAGCTGGTTGTTGCTTGAGTGGGAGCCTGTTTCAGAGAATCTGGTGTTTTCCTGAGGAGAGCTCAAACATAGGAATCTTATATCCTGGGAAAGCCACACTCATCCTGAAATGCAGGTGCAGGATGAGGAAATGACAGAGAATGACCTTTGCTTTATTCAAGAGAGAGTCTTCTGTTAGGCAACTTGAAATTGACATTATGGATGTTAATGAACTATTTAAAAATTTGGGAATGACAATTTATTATCAATGAGATATGACAGCATAGAAACCAAAGTTGAAAATGTAGGGGTGCATGTCCCACAAGCCAACCAACAACTGTCAAGAGTTGCAAATAGCTGAGAAAAGTTTCTTGAATGTAGTTGTGAGATGCACAAGCCATTAAAATATATGGAAATCTACAACAGAGTTAACAATGAAAAACCAAACAAAACTTTTAACTTTTGCATTTTAAATGACTATATTATAATTATTTGTCTTCTGGGTTTTAATTGTATGTAAAATTTTGAATGTGTTTCTTATTCATATTAAACTGTGAGAATGATTTCAGAAATTAATAAATTTACCTCAGAAAAGAGGCCAAATTAGTACTTGCAGCTACCGTATTTTGAAAATCAACTTTTTAAAAAACCGTTTTTGGTAGTGGGCTAAAATTTAATTTTGGTTTTGGGTATACAGCATGTTGAATGGATGTTTGTATAACCTGAGAGATGCTCACATCAATAAATCTGATGTACATCGGACACCATGCATGGCTATTAAAATATTGTTAACTATCTTCTCTATGGTGTGCTTTGCATTGTCTTGACTATTTTAAAACTGGCAATTTAAACACAACTTCTCAATAAAAGTTTCAAAACCTAAAAGCTATAATTTGTTTTTCAGTATCATACATAGGTAATCATTGTGTATCATTTTTTTAAACAAAGAATTAAATATTTGCCAATTAACTCACCGATTTTTAAAAATTTTGTTTTAATGCACTGTTCTTCATACCAAAGAAAGTATTATCTTTGTTTATATTTTATATTTAATTATATTCTTATTAGCAGTTTAATAGCAAAGGTAACATTTTAATGTTAAGCTATAGGACTTTAAAAGGGAACAAATAAAATATTAAGTAACTATGTAAATTGTGTATTTGCAATTAAAATATTCAAAGTTAAATTTAAGAATGAGAAAAGCAAAGTTACTTCTCCCTAATTTATAGTCTTTCAACTGGACACATTAAGAAAATATATTGTTATGATTAAGTGAAGCAGACAATTTCACAGCTCTGATATAAGACTAACGATAATTTATGATTACTTATTATTGGAAAAGCTGCTAGGGATTCATGTAAGAATAGAGCAAATTTGTGTCTTCTTGTCTAGGATGCTTTCATGTCTCCTTCAATCCCCAACTGAGCTCACTGAATGAGAATTATAATTTTTAATTATAACTTTAATTCTAATTTTATTTGTAATTTGGGGAAATCTGCAAATATTAATGGTGTTGTTGTCACAGGGGCAGACTTGGTTAGCAGTGGAAGGGGTTGTTAAATTGTCCACTACTTTTTCAGCTCAGAGTGCTGTATGCAGTACGTAGTAAATGAGGAGAACCATTCATTTCCTAGTCCAAGGTTGTGCTCTCCATGGTGTCAGGCAGAGTGTCAGCCATAAATATAACCAGAAGGTACCAGAAATGAGAGTACAATAAGAGAGATGACATCAGCTTCCTACATATGCTTAAATGAAAGAAAGAAATGTGCACATGTGTAGAAGAAACTAAGATAGTTTAGTAAAAAAGAGCCAAGGGGACTTTGAAAATTGATTTCAAAGTCATTAGTAGTTCCCTATACATGCACATACACATAAGTGAATCCAATAGCAGAGGGCTGAAGCCATACTGACTTTAGGAGGTATAGAATACATTTTAAAAATCATTGGCTGTCAACTAACCTATGCTTATACATGGGTGATTCTAGGTAAAACAGATTAATAAAAAGTGAGAATTGGCCTGACCTGTGGTGACGCAGTGGATAAAGCGTCGACCTGGAAATGCTGAGGTTGCCGGTTCGAAACCCTGGGCTTGCCTGGTCAAGGCACATATGGGAGTTGATGCTTCCAGCTCCTCCCCCCCCCCGTCTCTCTCTCCTCTCTCTCTCTCTTTCTGTCTCTCTCTCTCTCCTCTCTAAAATGTATTAAAAAAATTTTTTTTTAAAAGTGAGAATTTAAAAAACTGAATAAGTAAAATCTCAAAAGAGAAGTTTTTCAGTAAAAGTTTATTCAAGTTACAAAAAATAAATCTAAGAAAGATGCAGACTACATATTTACTATACTATATTATAAAAAATATATACATATAAAATATTAAAAAACATTCAAAGTAACTGAAAAAATCTTCCATAATCAGGGGGCAAAATTTGTCAATAAAATATAAATTTTATTGGGATAAGATGTTGGATTTATTTGAAAAATATCTTAAAGTAATTGTTATAAATATATATTTTGTATTTATGTATAAATTATAAAAAATTATGTTAAATAACTATATGAAAATCTGATAGCAATGACAACAACTAGAGAACTAAAACTAATATGAAAGATTTAAATAAAATTTTGAGTTGGAAAATACACTGAAAAATTTACTATATGTACATAAGTTTTGAGATTCAGAAGAAAAAATGATGAAATTAAAGATGGAATAATAGAATGACTAATTCCTGAGGAAATAGAGAAAAAGAGAGGAAAATTAATAGAGCCTCAGAGACCTTTTAGAATAGTATCAGGATAATCAACATACTCTCTGAGAACACAGAGAAAGACAGAAAAATAATTTTTGAGACACAATGAATAAACAATGTTTTAATTTTGTGTTAAAAATGTATAAACTTATGCATATAAATTTATTTATAAAGAAGATTACCTGTTATAAATTATATATATATCAATTAAACAATGATGTAGGAAAAAGTAACCTTCACTTTTACCACACAGTAACACAAATACAGTGTCACAAAAATTTAAATTGTCAGTGTATTATAGTTCTCAGTGTGAAAGTTAGTCAATAAAGAGAAAAGATAAATCCTAAGTGCAAGGTAGGAGATTATCTTCATGAACTTTGGTTAACTCTTGAAATAGGTCCAAAGTAATCACTAACACCCAAAATGAGATATTGGACTATGGCAACATTAATGTATTTTGGTCATTAAAAGACTCTAATACTGTATAAAAATAAAAATAAAAATGTAAGTAACAGTCAAGTGAGTTATTTCCATCTTATAAATTTAAAGAAAGAGCTCATTCACAAAATATAATTATGTCTCGGAAGAAAAATAACAGGTCACATACAGGAGAAATGGTTTATAGACACAGATAGTCACTTCTGAGTCTCACAGTAGAGAATTTCATAATGATGAGTGCTGAGAAAGATGTGTTCAATCAATCAGTAATCAGGAAAATGTCCTGATTAGTGTGATAATGATACTTTTATGTAATGATCACAACTTATAGCATTAAAATTCTTGAGAGTTCTCAGTTTTAAATCATAAAACTACTGGATAAAATGTGTATTTACACAATTAAGTAAAAAATGTTGCGATAATCTAATAAATTTGGCATATGCATATATTTATGCCCATATAATTTCATTGTGCATAGAAGACAATAAATTATAGTTGTACACATATACAACATAACTGTATTTAGTAATTATTATTATATTATTATAAATATTATTTTGTACTATACAAATAAAACATGTGGCATTTATATAGTGTAAATTATTTAAAATACAATACTTGTAAAAAAAACATACACATAGATTTTTATAAAATAATTATTCATAATGGCTGACATTAAAAAACAACTATATTCTGAGTAGAATAGATTAAAATGTCATGTGTATACAGCACAGCAGTGAAAATTAATGACTGAAGATAAATGCAGTATTATAAACAAAATGCAAAAATATCATATGAGAGTTGAAGAAGACACATAAAATTATAATGAATAATTTTCATTATATAAAGTCAAAATGAAACAAAGAGAGTTTGTAATAAAACAATCAGAACCATGCCTAAGTGAGGAGGGGGAGAAGCTATGAGAAAGTGCACAGGAGCGGGGCCACCGCGGACTGGCCACTTCTGCTTCATGATCTGATTTGTAATTACATGGGGTTTCGCAGTTTGTGATTAATCTGCACAACTATGATATCTTTAGTTTTCTTGATGTATGGTAAAATTAAGTAGCAAAGTTGACTTAAGAGAAAAAACATATATAGAAACATGGTTTTCTTTTAAAAACAGAAACTGAAAATTATTAAATGAGTATTAAGGCCCTAAAATATGAACAAAATACTATAGAGTCAACAATAAGATATTAACAGGTTTTAAAATAAGTACCCTACAAATATATACAAAGATAGGAATGAATTCTAAAATGTAGATTAAATTAAACTGGTAAATACAATGTTGGAAAAAATTAAAATCTTACCACTTCTTCTTCATTATCTATGTAGAGCAGACTAGAGTTCTTAGAGGCACAGGCCATCAGACTCTCAGTCCAGGCTTTTTTTACAGTACTAATGTAATAGCAGTTGTTGGAATACAGTAACCACTCCTTTGGACATCGAACACAGTAACATGCTGAAGAAAGATTATGAGTTACTATCGAAAAACCTTTTAAATTTCATTGAGTTGAAAATAAATTTCCACATTTGCACAGGCATAGACACATTTGTGCAGAACATATGTATACACCCTCACTGGCTTGTAAAAGTAAACTCACTCACAATGCTCACAGAGAAGGATCAGCCTCTCATTTCCTAATCAATGTGCCCATATGAAGCAAATGCACAATTATAATGATTTTAAATAAATATTTCTTTATATTGCTGCTTAAGAAATCACTTTTCAGGCCCTGGCCGGTTGGCTCAGTGGTAGAGCATCGGCCTGGCATGCAGGAGTCCCAGGTTCGATTCCGGGCCAGGGCACACAGGAGAAGTGCCCATCTGCTTCTCCACCCCTCCCCCTCTCCTTCCTCTCTGTCTCTCTCTTTCCCTCCCGCAGCCAAGGCTCCATTGGAGAAAAATTGGCCCCGGGTGCTGAGGATGGCTCTATGGCCTTTGCCTCAGGTGCTAGAATGGCTCTGGTTGCAACAGAGCGACCCCTCAGATGGGCAGAGCATCACCCCCTGGTGGGCATGCTGTGTGGATCCCGGTCGATTGCATGAGGGAGTCTGTCTGACTGCCTCCCTGTTTCCAACTTCAGAAAAATACAAAAAAAAAAAAAAAAAAAAAAAAGAGAAATCACTTTTCTATACTGGCTAATTATGAACATTTAATGACTGGTATTATAATTATGTCTCCAAAATAAAATATTATTTTTGACTGCTCTATGCTAAAGACAAATACAAACTATACTAACATCAGAACTTAAAAAATAACGATGTACCTTTGTGGATCCCAGTTATCAAGGAAAAGTTATTCTGCTCCAGTGTTACATTAGCTAGAGAAAAAGTAATTTTAATAGAATATTTAATAATGATCTAAATAAATCATAACTTTCTTTTCTTTGAAATGTAGTATATTGTCTAAGATTAGATAATCTGGAATAAAATGTATTTTGCTAAGAAAAATTGATGAAACAACAAAAATTTGGGGGGAAATACTTCAAAGTCTAAAGAATCAAACTTCATATTCTCTTACAGTATTTAAATTAATCAATCTCAAGAATTAATTTATATTTCTCAATACTTTGCCTAAAGCATGCCTTTAGTTATACAGTTATAATATACATATATGGATATATATGGTCTGTTTTTAAACTATTTTCTAACTATTGTCCTGATATTTATACCTAAAATAAAGTCTAAAGAACATTCTACATTTATCTAAATGCACACTTCAAAACGAGAGTTGTATGTTCCATAATGTTATAAATTTTAGTGGCACTGAGATACATTAAATCTATATTCGTTAAATCTTTTGAAAACTTACAGGGCATAAAGTGCATCATTCTTACTATAGTGTACAAGACAAGGCAGACAACTCCCAGGATCCCAGCAATAAGCTTCTCTGGAGGCGACAGTGAATCTGCAGGGAGAGAAAGGAGGGATGGAGACATTGTTAGACAGTTTACATACAAGAAAACTCACATGCACAGGGAATCATATATATAATCTTGAATCTCAAACATTACCTACCACTGTAATCTTTTCCTGGAATATACCATTACATTTTTAGGATATATAATGCTCCATGACCTGCTGGTCAAAGACTGCACTTTACAATAATGCCTGAATAAAATTAGTCCTTAGATTTCATAATAGAATCCTGTATTCTGACTTTAACCTCTGAACCTCACAAATGAAAATATGTGAGCTAATTCCCTACTCTTTCCTCACATCTCTTCATGCCATCTGCACATCATAAAACAATTATACTGTGTGTCTATAAAATGTGTCACATTTGCAGTGGTAATTCCTGTCATTCCATTGAAGATTTTGAGAATATTTTGAAAGTCTATTCCCACAACCAGGCTGGTTGTTGGTGCAGTGGATAGAGCATTGACCAAGGACACTGAGGTCTCAGGGCAAAACCCCAAGGTCACTGGTTTGAGCATTGAATCATCAATATTTTCTCATGGTCACTGGCTTTAGCCCAAAGGTCACTGGCTTGCAGCTCAAGCAAAGGGTCACTAGCTCGGCTTGAGGACCCCAGTCAAGGCACGTATGAGAAGCAATAATGAACAACTAAAATGGCGCAACTATGAGTTGATGTTTTTCATCTGTCTCCCTTCCTGTCTGTCTTTCTCTCTCTCTCACTCTTTCTGTTTCTCAAAAGAAAAAAAGAAAAAGAAAAAAAATAAGCTATTCCCACATAGGATATTGTTGTACAGTTAGTAAAATGGAATTTTTCATACCCTTACCTTTCATTTTCTGTCTCCTTGTGTTCTTAGCCAGATTTAGTCCTGAGTAGTTTTCTCATTGAATAAAATAAGTTACCATTTCTGCTGCTGAGTAGTATCAGGGAGGGTGCCTATGATTACAATACTTAGGGTAGTTAATAAATGATGTGAATAATGATTATCTCTAGACTATTTGATGTGGGTGGAGTCTGAGATATGCAACCATATTCACTTTTGCATCTAACCAATGTGAAGACTTGTTCTATTTTAGAGATTTAAATAAGTGTTTCATGATAGAATAATTGTTCTTATAATGTTATGCTATGTTTCACATGTTATTATAGGTTGAAGAAGTGAGATGTTTAAGTTAGTGAATAATGAAAAAGGCCAAAATAATTATAATAATATCATCATTGAAATCAGATTTCACTGAAAGATTTTAAGACTGTTATAATAACTGCAAAAATTACAATGCTATAAAATAAAAAAAATCCACCAATTTTTGTATCCACTAATGGTTAAAGATTGAGTGTTCCACATTAGCAAGGAATAGTAGTTTTAGCATAATCAGGCTCCCAAGTTATGGACAATATAGATTCTACAGGTTTAAAAATATTTAGATACATATATGCAATGAAAGGTCAAAATAAATTCTACATTAAGGCAAACATCTAAGTTTAATTTAATAGAAAAATGTTCCTTTTCCAACTTACATACAAATACAACTGAAGAACAAACTACGGAAGCTATATCTTTTGTTACCTGGGGACTGCCTGTATAGTCATTTCATGCAATAAATTAATTCCATTTAGTCACTTACACTTATTTATTAATAGAGCAGATGAGGTGTCATCAAATGACATTTATTTTGAATGATTGTGGAGTTTTAGAGAAATCATTAAGATTTAATGAAATATTTTATATATTGAAAAATGTTACATGATGCACTAGTCATCCAAAACTGAATAAGTAATAAAAGCAATAGAGCATGAAAGAATTTTTTAAAGTACTTACTTTACACAAGTAACTTGTAATTATCTAGTGGTTAAGATATGAAACCATAAAATGATAAATGTGTGGAACATTTGTGGAGGAGCACTGTGGGTATAAACTTCCAGAAAGATCCTATGGCTTTCAAAGTCAGTAAAGGTAACCTTAGTATGTAGAAAGATGTAATAAATCAGGTAATGAAATTTTTAAAATTTATATATATTTTTTAGATAATGTAATTTAAAGATTTAATTAATGGCTCTGTAGTCTGTAAGATCTATATAAATTCTGGCTTTAAAATTTTTAATGTATGACCTTTAATATTATTTATTGTCCAGAAACCTAGTTTACCAATCAAAAGTGGAAATAAAAATATGAAAAATACATGACTATAAAACTGTTCACAATATGACATTTATAAACTATTTATGTTACTCATTTGAATTATTTCAACACAATTGCCATTTCTGATTCATTCCAGACAATGCAACATAATTCATTTCACAAAAGTCTCTTATCAGTGTGGCATCTCCTTCTACAATGTTTATTCAATTTCTAAAACATCTTCTGATTATGTTCAAGTTTAAATAAACATTTTACAAAGACTACTAAATCCCGATTTTTATTGCCAATTGAAGAGCTTTATTTAATCAGAGTGCGTGAATGAGGAATTATGTTTGACTTTCATTATTTAATGAATTCATTTTAAGAATCTATTTTTAAAGTCTGGTTAAATATAAAATAGTACACATTTATAAATATATCCATTAATTCAAAATCCAAAGTTACCTGTTCCTTGTCTTGATGCTTACAAGATTTCATTTAAATTATACTGATATTCAAACCCAAATAACACCTGTGTGCATGCTTTTTAGTAATTTTACAGGCAAATATTTGAACTTTTTATGATATCTTCCAAGATATTTTGTGTTTTACTCTTTTAATCCTAAATTGTACAAATAAGGACACCAATATTTGATTTGATTTGATTGTATATTAATTGTACTTCAGTTGTATCACATCTAGCATTTGCAATTTCCCATTAAATGAATTGGGCCAGTGGAGAGAGGAGAGGAGAGACACATACCTCTGGGAGTCAGAAAGTCAGGCATCCTTTACTGGGAGACCAGGGTGCTCCTGTGAATGAACAACATCTGTGGTTCAGAGGCTGCCCAGTTAACACTGACAGTGAAGCAAGAGTAGAAAAAAGTAGATTTCTCATCACTGTGTCACTTAAAGTTTGGACAGGAAATTCTTACACTTGGGCAATTTTGAAGTTGGTTTTTCTCATACACACCTTCAGAATATAGGACTCTTTGAGTTTCTCTTGCATCATTTAGTCAGTCCATTAAAGAGCCTCTGAGAAAATTTCTTTCATATTCTAAAAGATACCTGGAACAAAAGACATGACCTCCTTGTTGTTAAGTTATTTCCATCTCCAAACCATACACACTGAAAACTTAGGCCTTGTTTAGTGTATTTGGGATAATAAGGTAATTCCCTTTTCATTTTGGGAGGTAACTCCACACTGCTTTCCACAGTGGCTGCACAGATCTGCATTCTCACCAGCAGTGCATGAGAGCTCTCTTGTCAACATCCCCACCAGCATTTGTTTGTGGATTTATTGATGATAGCCATTGTAATGGGTGTGAGGTGATATCATATTGTGTTTCAGTTTGTATTTCTCTGGTGATTAGTGACATTAATCTTCTTTTCATGTTTATTGTTTATCTATATGTTTTCTTTGGAGAAGTTTCTATTCAGGTGTTTTATCCATTTATTTATTATTTTTTATTTCCAAAGTATATTTTTTATTTTCTGAGTTGTGCTTTGGTTTTAGATCTATAAAATGTTTGCCTTGTCTCAAATCCCAAAGTATTTCTTTCATGGTTTTTTTTATTCTGAAGGTTTTGATTGTTTTATTTTATTTTTTATTTAGACAATTAAATTTAATGGGATGACATTGGTCTACCACAGTACATAGATTTAGAGAAAACATCTTTACATCATTTGGACATTCGATTATGCTGTATACTCATCACCCAAAGGCAAATCATCCTATGTCACCCTACATTTGTTTCTCTTTAAGCCCCTCCCTCTCCCCACTCCCTCCTTCTCCTTCCTTCCTCTCCTCCTGGTAACTACTGCACTCTTATCTATGTCCATGAGTCTCAATTTTTTGTCACACCTATGTATGGAATCATACAGTTCTTAATTTTTTCTGGTTTACTTATTTCACTCAGTATAATGTTATCAAGGTCCATCCATACTGTCGTAAATGATACTATATCATCATTTCTTATAGCTGAGTAGTATTCCATTGTATGTATGTACCACATTTCTTTATCCAATTCTCTACTGAAGGGCATTTCCTGTCTTGGCCACTGTGAACAATGCTGCGATAAACATGGGGGTGCATGTGTCTTTATGTACCAATGTTTTTTGAGTTTTGAGTGTATATACCCAGTAAAGGGATTGCTGGGTCATATGGTAGTTTTGTTCTTAATTTTTTGAGGAACTACTATACTTTCTTCTATAATGGCTGTACTAATTTACATTCCCACTAACAGTGAATGATAGTTTCTTTTTCTCCACAGCCTCTCCAACACCTGTCTCATTGATAAAAGCTAATTTAACAGGTATCTCATTGTAGTTTTGATTTGCATTTCTCTAATAACTAATGAAGATGAGCATCTTTTCATATTTGCATTTCTTTCTGGGAGAAGTGTCTGTTCATGTCCTCTTCCCATTTTTTATTGGATTATTTGCTTGTTTATTGCTGAATTTTGTGAGTTCTTTATACTTTTTGGAAATTAAGCCCTTATCTGAGCTGTTGTTTGAAAATAGTCTCCCATTTAGTTGGCTTCCTGTTTTTTTGTTGTTGTTGATGTCAGTTTCTTTTGCTGTGCAGAAGTTTCTTAGTTTGACGTAGTCCCTTTCATTTATCTTTGCCTTTACTTGTCTTGCCTTTGGGGTCAAATTTATAAAATGTTCTCCACATCCAAGGTCCATGAGTTTAGTACCTATGTTTTCTTCTATGTTATTTATTGTTTAAGATCTTATATTTAGGTTTTTGATCCATTTTGAATTAATTTTTGGAAAACAAATTATAGTCAAGTTTTATTCTTTTGTATGTGGCTTTCCAATTTTCCCAACACCATTTATTGAAGGAGCTTTCTTTTCTCCATTGTATGTTTTTGGCTTTTTTGTCAAAGATAATTTGGCCGCATATATGTGGTTTAATTTCTGGGCTCTCTATTCTGTTCCATTAGTCTGTGTGTCTATTTTTCTTTCAATACCATGCTGTTTTGATTATCGTGGCTCTATAGTATAATTTGAAGTTAGGTATTGTAATGTCTCCAGCTTTATTTTTTTCCTTAGGTTTACTTTGGTTATTCGGAGTTTTTTTTTTTGTTTTTTTTTTTTTTCTGAAGCTGGAAACGGGGAGAGACAGTCAGACAGACTCCCGCATGCGCCCGACCAGGATCCACCCGGCACGCCCACCAGGGGCGACGCTCTGCCCACCAGGGGGCGATGCTCTGCCCCTCCGGGGCATCGCTCTGCCGTGACCAGAGCCACTCTAGCACCTGGGGCAGAGGCCAAGGAGCCATACCCAGCGTCTGGGCCATCTTTGCTCCAATGGAGCCTTGGCTGCGGGAGGGGAAGAGAGAGACAGAGAGGAAGGAGGGGGTGGGGGTGGAGAAGCAAATGGGCGCTTCTCCTATGTGCCCTGGCCGGGAATCGAACCCGGGTCCCCCGCACGCCAGGCTGATGCTCTACCGCTGAGCCAACCGGCCAGGGCCGGTTATTCGGAGTTTTTATGGTTCCATACAAACCTGGTAATATTTTGTTCCATTTCTTTTAAAAATTACATTGGAATTTTGATGGAAATTGCATTAAATTTGTATACTGCTTTGGGTAATATGGGCATTTTAACTATATTCTTCCTATCCAAGAACAAAAAATATTTTTCCATTTCATTGTGTCTTTTTCAATATCCTTTTTTTAATAATGCTTTGTAGTTTTCAGTATATAGGTCCTTTACATTCTTTGTTATGTTTATTCCTAGGTATTTTTTGTTGTTGTTGCAACTATAAAAGGGTTTATTTGTTGGAGTTAATTTTTCAAAGTTTCATTGTTGGAATATAAGAAAGCAATAGACTTATGTATATTAATTTTGTATCCTGGGAACTTACTGTATTCTTTTATTGTTTCTAAAAGTCTTTCTGTGGAGGTTTTTGGGTTTTCTATATACAGGATCATGTTATCTGTAAAAAAGTATAACATTTACTTCTTCTTTTCCAATATGAATGCCTTTTATTTCTTTCTCTTGTCTGATTGCTCTGGTTAGAACTTCCAGCACTACATTGAGTAGGAGTGGGCAGTCTTGTTTTGTTCCTGATTTTAGAGGAAACTTTTTCAGTTTTTTTGCCATTTATTATGATTTTAGCTGATGGTTTGTCATAAATGACCTTAATTATGTTGAGATATTTTCCTTATAAACCCATTTTATTGTGTGTTTAAAACATAAAATGATGTTGTATTTTAATGAATGCCGTTTCTGCATGTATTGATAGGATCATATGGTTTTTGCTCTTTGTTTTGTTGATATATTGTATTATGTTAATTGTTTTATGTATGTTGAACCATCTTTGTGATTCTAGTATGAATCCCACTTGATCATGGTGAATTATTATTTTTTTGTGTGTGTATTTTTTTTTTTTTTTTTTTGGTATTTTTCTGAAGCTGGAAACAGGAAGAGACAGTCAGACAGACTCCTGCATGCGCCCGACCAGGATCCACCGGGCACGCCCACCAGGGGTGATGCTCTGCCCACCAGGGGGCAATGCTCTGCCCCTCCGGGGCGTCGGTCTGCCATGACCAGAGCCACTCCAGCGCCTGGGGCAGACGCCAAGGAGCCATCCCCAGCGCCCGGGCCATCTTTGCTCCAATGGAGCCTTAGCTGCGGGAGGGGAAGAGAGAGACAGAGAGGAAGGAGGGGGGGGTGGAGAAGCAAATGGGCGCTTCTCCTATGTGCCCTGGCCAGGAATCGAACCTGGGTCCCCCACACGCCAGGCCGACGCTCTACCGCTGAGCCAACCGGCCAGGGCCTGTGTGTGTATTTTTTGAAGCTGGAAATGGGGAGGCAGTCAGACAGTCTCTCGCATGCGCCCAACCGCAATCCACCCGGCATGCCCACCAGGGGGCATTGCTCTGCCCATCTGAGGCATTACTCTGTTGCAACCAGGGCCATTCTAGCACCTGAGGCAGAGGCCATAGAGCCATCCTCAGTGCCCGGGCCAACTTTTTGCTCCAATGGAGCCTTGGCTACGGGAGGGGAATAGAGAGACAGAGAGGAAGGAGAGGGGCAGAGGTGGAGAAGCAGATGGGCACTTATCCTCTGTGTCCTGGCCAGGAATCAAACCCGGGACTCCTGCACGCCAGGCCGATGCTCTACCACTGAGCCAAACAGCCAGGGTGAATTATTTTTTAATGTGTTGTTCTATTCTATTTGCTAGTATTTTGTTTAGGATTTTTGCATCTGTATTCCTTAGATATATTGGTCTGTAGTTTTCTTTTTTTGTATTGTCCTTGCCAGATTTTGGTATGAGGGTTATGTTGTTCTCATAAAATTTGTTTGGAAGCATTGCTTTTTCTTCAATTTTTTTGAAGACTTTGAGAAGACTGGGAACCAAATCTTTGAATGTTTGATAGAATTCACTAGTATAGCTGTCTGGCACTGGACTTTTATTTTTGGGGAAGTTTTTGATAGTGGTTTATATTTCCTCCTTACTATAGGTCTGTTTAGGCTTTCTATTTCTTCATGATTCAGTCAAGGAAGATTGTATTGTTCTAGGAATTTATCCATTTCTTCTATATATTTATATTTGATGGCATATAGTTTTTCATAGTATTCTACAATAATCCTTCTTATATCTATGATATTTGTGGTACTTTTCTGCATCCTATGCAATGAGTCTATTCCAGGGTCCCAAGAGGAAAATGGTATAAAACTGAATTAAAGATAAAGACTTAAAGATATATACAGATGTGTTTGGGAGGAAGCCACGACTTTTTGCAAACAATCACTGCTGTTTCTGGCTGCTGAAACATGGCTGCCCCCAGAAAGACATTCTTCTTTATTTGTGGGTAATATGAGCCATTAGCAATTCAATTAAGTTTCCAAGGCAACTCAAAGACAACCCCTATCATACTAGTAAATCTAACTTTATACCAAAAAGAAACTAGCTTCCAGTCTCTTTTGGGGAACATGGGCAGGCAGAATGAACAGAGAAACACAGCCCTTTGTTAACTTAATTAGGCAGGTGAGGTTGGGAGGTTGGGACCATCACCTCTGTCACCTAGATATTCAAACTACAAAATACCCTGTTTACTTTTCTGTCTCCAACAGTACTTTCTCTTCTTTCATTTTGGATCTTGTTTATATGTCTTGCCTTGGGTTTTTAGATTTTGTTGATCTTTTCAAAGAACCAGCACCTTGTTTTATTGATTTTTCCTATAGTTTTTCTGTTCTGTATTTCATTTATTTCTATTCTACTTTTTTTAATTTCTTTTCTTCTGCTGGTTTTTTGTTGCTTGTGTTTCTAGTTCCTTAAGATGTGATGTAAAGTTGATTACTTGGGCTCTCTCATATTTGTTCATATAAGCCTGTAATGATATAAACTTCCCTCTTATTGCTACTTTAGCCAAATCCCAGAGATTCTGATATGTTGTGTTATCATTTTTGTTTCTCTGTATATATATTTTTTGATCTCTGCTTTTATTTCTTCTTTGACCCACTCATTTTTTAGAAGTATATTGTTTAATTTCCCCATTTTTGTGTGTTTTTTTACTTCTTTTTTGAAGTTGAATTCTAGTTTCAAAGCTTTAATGTGCTTAAAGCTTTGAATGTGCTTGGTATAATTTCCATTTTTCTGAATTTGTTGATGTTAGTTTTCTGGTCCAACATGTGGTCAGTTCTTGAGAATGTTCCATGTACACTGGAGAAAAATGTATACTCTGGCATTTTGGGATGAAATGTTCTATAGATGTCTATCATATCCAATTGTTCTAGTGTTTCGTTTAAGGCCAATATTTCTTTATTGATTTTCTGTTTGAATGAATGATCCAGAGCCATCACTGGTGTATTGAGGTCTCCAAGTATGATTGTATTGTATTTTTGTCGGTCTTTATTTTTAGATCAGTTAATAGATGTCTTATATACTTTGGTGTTCCTTGGTTTGGTGAATATATATTAATTAGTGTTATGTCTTCTTGATTCAATGTCCTCTTTATCATTATGAAATGACCATCTTTGTCTCTGATTACCTTTGTTGTCTTGTACTCAACATTGTCAACTATGATTATGGCTACACCTGCTTATCTTTGGACATTATATACTTAGAGAATCATTTTCTAACCTTTCACTTTGAATCTGCTTTTATCTTTGTAGTTTAGATGTGTTTCTTGAAAGCAACATACTGCTGGATTTTATTTTTTGATCCACTCTGCTACTCTGTGCCTTTTCTTTGGTTAGTTGCATCCATTTACATTTAATGTAGTTACTGACATGAGAATTTTCTATTGCCATTTTATATATTGCTTTCTGATAACTCAGTTTCTTGTTTGGTTTTTCTTTTATGTTTTTCTGTCATTTGTTTTTGTTTGGTTGTATTCTATACTTCTATATCATGTTTTTTCTTTTTTTAAGCTATGTGTTTTAGTAGTGGTATTTTCAGGGGTGGTTACCATTAGGTAATTAAAAAAATATATATCATATTCATTGTAGTCCATTATCTCGTGAGTGCTTCTGCACTCCATTCTTCTTTGCTACTGCTAATCTTTGTCTTCTACCTTTTTTTTGTTTTTGTTGTCACAGATTATCCTTGTTTTTATTGTAATGTTGTTGGAGCTTTTACTAGTGATTTTGTTTTTTTTTAAATCTGGTTAGATAATCCTATTTCCTGAAGTGGTGGTTTTCTGGTGATAAATTTTCTCATTTTCTCTATATCTGTGAATGTTTTTATTTCCTCTTTATATTTAAAGGTTAACTTTGATAGATATAGTATTCTTGGCTGAAAGTTCCTCTCTTTCAGTAATTTAAATATTGAGGTCCACTGTCTTCTGGCTTGTAGAGTTTCTGCTGAGAAATCTGATGATAACCTAATAAAACTTCCTTTATATGTTGTATTCTTCTTTATCCTAGCTTCCTTGAAGACTTTTTACTTTGTCATTGATTTATGATAATTTCATTACAATATGCCTTGGAGGAGGTCTGTTTGGGTTAAGGTAACTTGGTGTTCTGTTTGCTTCTTGGATTCGATGCTCTAGTTTTTTCCATATGCCTGAGAAGCTCTCATTAATTATTTGTTTGAATATGTTCTCCATTCCTTTTTCTCTCTCTTCTCCTTCTGATATACCCATTATTCTTATATTGCGCTTCCCAATGAAGTCAGACAATTCTTATGGGGCTTTCTCATTTTTTTAAATTCATGAGTCTCTCTCTTCTCTCTATAGCATCTCTAGTTGCCTGTCTTCTATGTCACTAATTTCTTCCTCTATCAGGCCCATTCTATTAGCTAAGCAGTTACTTCATTTTTCAGATTATGTATTGAGTTTTTTTTAATTTTTCTTTAGTTTCTTTTTATAGTTTTAATTTCCTTGGTGAAGTGCTCTTCTTACTCATTAAAGTATTTTTGAGCTTACTAAGTAGCCTTTCAGTGATTTCTGGTATCTCATTGAGTATTTTTAGAACTTCAGTTTTGAATTCTCTGTCATTTAACTTCAAGGTTTCCAAGTAATTTAAACTTTTTTCTAGAGATTTTTTATCATCTATCTGAGCTATGTTTCTGTCTTTTGTATCTATAATATTTGATATCTTTTTCCTTGTTAATAACTCTAACAAGAGATAATTAAAAAATAAAATAAAACTTGAAAAAATAAAAAAACAGTGAAAAACTAAAAATTCTATAATGGTAAGTGGAACAAACAGTACAGAGAACAAGGAGCAGAAAATGGAAAAATGGAATAAAAAGAGAGAAGAAATGAAGTAAAAAACAAGCAAAATGCCACAAAAAATATGAGTCCAAATATAATAATTTGATGATAAATGATGTTTGAATGAGAGCAAAAAAATAAAAAAGAAAGATAAAAAGAGAAACAAGAAGAAAAGGAAAGAGAGAGAAAAGAAAAAAATAGTGAAATTAAAAGAACAAATAAAAAGTAGTAAAAGTTTCATAAATTAAACCCTCAAAAAAACAAGAATGAAAAATATAATAACTAGAGATAATGAAGTTTAAAAAAAAAGGAAAAAAGTAAAAAGAAAGACAAAAAAATGACAAAAAGCTTTTAAAAATGTAATTTTTTCCTGGTTTTGAGATGTGACTTCTTTGTTTTTTTCAGCGAGTGGTGCTATATTACAAGTTTTGCTTCTGTGGCACTCTTGAGCAGAGGTCTGCTGATGTGTCACTATGGTATGATGTAGGCTGGGTCTCAGTCTTGCAGGTAGGGGGGCTTTTTAGGGCTTTGTAATTTTAAGGCTCTAGCAATGGCAGTCTTAGTTCTCCAAGTGCCTCTCCCCATGTCCCTCCAACTGAGCCGGCCTTCCAACTGAGCTGGCAGCCTAGAGACTTAGCTGTGGTATACCTCTCAGCCACTGTTTGCACACCAAGGGAAGCTATGCGTAGACAGGTCCTTACCCCAGTACCGCTCAAAGCACTGCTCTGGGAAAGCCAGGGGCATTGGGAGCCACCAGCATGAACAGGCAAGGTAGGGCACAGATTGCAGATCAAGCACTTCTCGGCTACACACAGGCAATATTCTATGGACCACAGGCAGATCTAGCATGCCTCAGCATGATGCCATGGGTCTGATCTCCTCTGGCTTCTCCTGCGCTGTTTGGGATCACGCGTTATGCTACCTGCATGTCCAGCTCCCACGACTACAGCAATTTACGCAGACATTGGCTCTGGCCCTCGCAGGCGCCCAGTTCTTGTGATCTGAGGCAGTGCCCATAATTCACACAGATGTTCGCACTGGCCCACCGAGGCGCCCAGTGCTGGCAGTCTCCAGCTAAGGACTCTGGCCTGTGTGCGCGCCCAGCTCCGGTGCTAGTGGAGCTGTGAATGCACAAAGACGCTGGCACTAACCCATGGGGACATCCAGGTCTGACAATTTCAGGTGGAGACCACCACCCATGCACTGCGCATGCCCAGCATCCATGATCTCAGGCGCAGCAGGTGCCTTCTTTCTTTTGTTTGAGCATACACTAACTCAGCTCCTTCCCCTCTATCTCAGTCTCGACACTTGGCCTGGCTCCAAATAAAAGTACCCATTCCTCAGATCAGTGAGGAAAACAAGATACCCGGTCCTTCGTATTTTTTCCTTCTGAGAATATTTTATTTTTAGCCACCTTTTTACCCAATCATACCTTTTTCTGGTGTGTGTATATTTCTGGTGTTCTTGAGATTTTTTTCTCTATGTTTAGTTGTTGAATTTCTTGAAATTTCAAGGGGAAAGATCAGGAGTATCTCTCAAGCCGCCATTTTTCTCAGGTCACTCATTGGTTTCTAAATTGTGAATCTTTGTCTTGAAAAATGAAGTAAAGATAAGATTTAACTCTAAATAAAATTAATGTTTTGACAATTTCAAATTTGATGTTGACTCAGATTCAAGAAATCACAGTCTAATTAAGGAAATTCAGACTGTAGTCTTTGTATTAACTGTAAAACAACTGGATAACCTAATGTAGATGAAATCCTATAATTTTACACCATCAGATACCTTGTGGATTTTTACACTGCTTGTGAATTTTGCTATCCTTTTATGATAGAAATTCCAGTTAACAGGCGTCTTTACCATTCATCTTTTTTTGAAACTTGTACATATTGGTATGGGCCCTCTAAATTTTGTTACTCTGTCTTAATAATCCCTAAAAGAATGAAAGACTTTAAATTTTGAAAAGAATAAAATATTCAATGTTGATCAAATTAAAGTGTCATGCAAAAAGTGATATATGTATAACTGCGTATGAGGTAACTATTTGGAAATAACTATCATTAATCTCTAATAAAAGACATCTGCGCCCATCTGCTTCTCAACCTCTCCCCCTCTCTTTCCTCTCTGTCTCTCTCTTCCCCTCCCGCAGCCAAGGCTCCATTGGAGCAAAGTTGGCCCCGGGCGCTGAGGATGGCTCTGGTTGCAACAGAGTGCCCCAGATTGGCAGAGCATTGCCCCCTGGTGGGCATGCTGGGTGGATCCAGGTCGGGCACATGCGGGAGTCTGTCTGACTGCCCCCCCCATTTCCAACTTCAGAAAAATTTAAAAAAAAAGATATTTACTTGAGTATTTTGATAGTTATAATTTAAAGTGTTAAGAATGTTAAAATACTTGAAATCTCATGGACATATAAATTCTAGCTTTCTTTGGATTTTATACCAGGACATTTTTTCTGTCTCTTTCAGAGCCTTCACATCACACTGCCAGCATTTAACATGTATATGTTTGGAAGTGAATTTTCACAAACACCAAAGCAAATTATTTCCAGTAATAATGATACTCAGACAAAATATCTGGACCTTAACCTGTCTTTTGACACATTTTTAGTATCACATGTGTATAGCCCTCATACCCAAAATTAATGTCTATTAGAGCCAGTGAATATGACCTTAATTAGGAACAAGACCTTTGCAAATGTAATCAAGCTAAGATGAGGTCATATTGGTGTAGGGTGGGCTTTAATGAATAAATATGATGTCCAAAGGAGGGACATTTGGAGGCAGAGACAGAGACATATAAGGAGAAGAATGAGATGAATATTGTTCACAGTAGCGAAGATCTAGAAACAGCCCAAGTGTTCATCAGTGGACGAGTGGATTAATAAGCTTTGGTACATATATACTATGGAATACTACTCAGCCATAAGAAATGATGACATCGGATCATTTACAATAACATGGATGGACCTTGATAACATTATACTGAGTGAAATAAGTAAATCAGAAAAAACTAAGAACTATATGATCCCATACATAGATGGGACATAAAAATGAGACTCAGAGACATGGACAAGAATGTGATGGTAATCAGTGGAGGGGAGGTGGAGGCGGGGAGAAAGGAGAAAGAAGGAATGCGGGGAGGGGCACAAAGAAAACCAGACAGAAGGTGACAGAAGACAATTTGACTTTGGGTGAGAGGTATGCAACATAATCATGTGTCAAAATAATTTGAAGATGTTTTCTCTGAACATATGTACCCTATTTATCAATGTCACCCCATTAAAATTAATAAAAAATATATACTTACAAAATATTAGAAACATATAAAGAACCTTAAAAATTTTGTTCAGATTCTCAGGGGGAAGCAGTCAATAGAATCTAACTAATTATTGGGATAAAATGTTAGGTTTACTAAAAATATATTTTTAAAGTACTAACTATAAATTTATATTTATACATAAATTATCAAAAACTATGGTCAAATCAGTATATGAAAATATGGCAGTTACAGAATGATTAGAAAAATCAATATTATATAAATAAATCAAATAAAAATTCGGGTTTGAAAAAACATTACCTTCATTGAAACATTCACTACATTTACATAAATTTTGAGATTCAGAAGAAAGAATTGATAAAATAAACATGGAGTAAAGAAATTATTCACTTCTGAAGCTAGAGAGAAAAAAAGAAAAATTAATGGAGAGTCAGGGACTTTTAAAAACAGTATCAGGGAAACTACATTAGTGTAAAATTTGTCTGAGAATATGGAGATAGAAAAGCAGAAAAATAATTTGAAAGACATAATAAATGAACAAATTCATAAACTTTATGTTAAAAATATACACAGTCATGTATATTAAGTTAGTTATGAAGAAAAGATCATCTGCTATAAATTATGTTTAATCAATTAGATAATGATGTACAAAAGAATCCAGTAAACTTTATTTCTACCAAGAGCATCTCAAATACGCCAGCACAGGATACTAATTCTCTAGGTAATATAGATTCAAATGTATGTTAATAAAGAAAAAAGTTAAACCCTAAAGAGTAATGTAGCAGATTATCTTCATGAACTTAAACCATTTCTGAAATAGGTCCAAAATTATCACTAAAAACCAAAATGAGATATTGGGCTATGGTAACATAAGTAAATTTTAATCATTAAAAGATTCCAATATGAACCTGACCAGTTGCTGGTGCAGTAGATAGGGCATTGACCTGGGACTCTGAGAACCCAGATTTAAAACTCTGAGGTCACTGGCTTGAGTACGGGCTCATCAAGCTTGAGAACAGGGTTGCCAGCTTGAATGTGGCAACATAGACATGACCCATGGTTGCTGGCTTGATCAAAAAGCCACTGGCTCTGCTGCAGCCCCCCGGTCAAGGAACATATGAAAATTAAATCAGTGAACAGCTAATGTGCTTCAAACATGAGTTGATGATCTCATCTCTCTTCCTTCCTGTCTGTCTCTCTATGTCCTTTCATGCTCTCACTCTTATCAAAAAGCAAAAACAAAAACTAAAACAAAATCAACTCCCATAAGAGAATAGAAATGTAATTAAAGGTAAATATAGCAATTTCCATTCTATAAATTCAAAAAAGAGCTCATACCTAAAATCTAACAACTTCCTAGAAGAAAAAAAATGTCAACATACAAGAGAAATGGTCAAGAAACTTGAACAATCATTTCTTATTCTTCAATAGAGAATTTCATTATGATTACTGTCTAGAAAGATGTATTCAATCTATCAGCAATCAATAAAATGCCCATTAATGTCATAGTGAGTTTTATATAATGATCAGAATTTATAGCATAAAAATGCCCGACTAAGGTTTGGATAATAAAATTATTGGATAAAATGTGTATTTCAATGATGAACTAGAAAATGCTGAAATAAACAAATATTGAATGCTGTTATTTTATTCTAACACATCGAGAATAATAAATTTTAATTATACACATATACAATTGTAATAATATAATTGTTTTTATAAATTGTTATTGTATATTTATCAATATAATATTTATCTTATATAAATAGATGTCATATGTAACATTTTTATATCATATAAATTATTTTTATAATTATTTTTACTTATTTATTCATTTTAGAGGAGAGAGAGAGATTGAGAGAGAGAGAGAGAGAGAGAGAGAGAGAGAGGGAGAAGGGGGGAGGGGCAGGAAGCTTCAACTCCCATATGTGCCTTGACCGGGCAAGCCCAGGGTTTTAAACCGGCAACTTCAGCATTCCAGGTCAACGCTTTATCCACTGTGCCACCACAGGTCAGGCAAATTATTTTATATATAATATAATATAATATTTGGAAAAAATACACATGAGAATTTTCATAGAATACTTATAATACCTACACATTAAATAAAATCTATATTCTAAGTAGAATAGATTTAAAATGTCATGTATCTATAATACAGCAGTGAAAATGAATAAACTAAAGAGAAAGGCAGTAATATGGGAGTTAAAGGAGACACACAAAATGCATAATGAATGACTCCCATTATATAAAGTTCAACATTAAGCAAAGATAATTTATAATATAAAAAATCAAAATAAAGTTTAAGTGAGGAGCAGGAGAAGCTTTGAGAGGGTGCAGAGGAGCGGGGACACCACGGACTGGCAACTTCGGCTTCATGATCTGATTTGTAATTACATGGGGCTTTGCAGTTTGTAATTATCTGCACATCCATGATATCTTTACTTTCCATGAGGTATTGCAAAATTAAGTAGCAATGTTTATGTTGGAAAAAAAATTTATATAAACATGGTTGTCTCTAAAAAGCAAGAACTGGAAATTATCAAATGAGTATTTATGGCATAAAATATGAATAAAGTACTATAGATTTAAACAATGTAATATTAGCAGCTTTTAAAATAAATTAACTACAATTATATACAAAATAGGGATGAATTCTACAAATATTGTATAAATTAATCTGCTAAGTAAAATGTTGAAAACAATAAAAATCTTATCACTTATTCATCATCTATGTAGAGCAGGCTAGCATGCATAGAAGTACATGCTGTCAGACTGTCAGTCCAGGCTTTTTTTCAGATCTAATGTAATAGCAGTTGTTGGAATACCGTAACCACTCCTTTGGACAATGACCACTGTGACATCCTGAAGGAAGATCATGAGTTAATATCCAAAAACACTTCAAATTTAAAAAAAACTTAATTTGAACAGGCATAGACACATTTGTGCAAAATATATCTATATAAATTTTGTGTATATGTGTGTGTGTGTATGTGTATATATATATATATATATACACATACACACACACACACACACACCTTCACCGACTGGTCCATGTAAAAGCAAACACACTCACATGCACTCACAGAGAAAGGTCAGCCTCTCCTTCTCTAATCTATATGCCCATATGAAGCATATGCACAAACAAAAGTATCTACTCTCTATATCAGGGGTCAGGAACCTTTTTTAAAAATGTAATTCCATGAGAGCCATACAATATGTTTAACACTAAATACAAGTAAATTTTGCATTTTATGTAAGACCAACACTTTTAAAGGACAAATAAGTCTATAAATTCTTTTTAATAACTTTGTTATGCTGTTGCTAACCAGTGATGAATAAAATACTTCTTACCATTAATGCAACTTCTGATGCTGCATGGTTTTGCTGATGGCTTTGTAGTCTGGTTGATATGTGGTGAGGTTAAGCTTCTTGCAGGCATTGAGATTTGCATCTGATAAATGTGATTGTAGGTTGGTCTTAACATTCTTTAGATGTGAGAAAGACAGCTCACATATATACATAGAACCAAACATTGTCAGTACAGCAATACTCACATGCTGCAGTGTGTGGTCTGTGATGAGAAGTGCGTTCCAAGTTTTGACAATCAGCTGGACAGCGGGTTGAAGTTTTTTTTATTATTCCCCATTTGTGTTTGTTCGCCAACTCTGATTGCTGTCGTGCAAGTCTTTCCAAATTTTCATTCAGTGACTTGAACTTATTCATCCACACATCTGAGGCCTTCAGCTAGCAGCTTGTATCTCAAAATCTCTGATGAAGACACCAGGGATGTAACCAGGTTGGTGCTGTCCACTGCATACTAGTGTGGATGCGTGAAGAAATTAAAAAGATGAGTGCGCTCACAAAATTCTCCAAAGTGTGCTTTGAATGACTGCGGGAGTTTAGATGTGAAGCCTGCTAACTGCTGGAGATCAAGATGTTGAGCAGGGTCACTTACTATGCATGCATCTTTAAACTCTCCCAGTTTTTCAAAGTGTAGTAAATGACCTGTTTCAATGCTGGCAATGAAGAGTTCCGGCTTGTTGTCAAATGCAAACATTGCTTGTTGAAGGGATAAGACTGTATTTCCAACACCTTGCATTTTCACATTGAGCTGGTTTAGATGTTCAGTCATGTCCACAAGATAGCAGAACTTCAGGAGCCACACAGTGTTAGCTAACTCAGGATGCTCGATGTTTTTTATTTCAAGAAAAGTCTGGATTTCACTGAGACAAGCCACGAAACGGCTGAGTACCTTCCCTCTTGACAACCAACGCATATTGCTGTGCAGAAGCAGACCAGGATAATAATTCCCAACTTCATCCAGCAGTGTTTTAAATTGGAAATCATTTAAAGCTCGGGCCACAATGAAGTTGATCACCTGAATGACCAGTGACATCACCTCACCAAGCTGCTCACCACACATCTGAGCACAAAGCGCCTCCTGATGTAGGATGCAGTGAAAACTTAGGATGGGTCTCTTTTTATGTTCACAAGGATGCACTATGAACACTCTGTTTTTCCCCACCATGCATGGAGCACATCAGTACACACCAAAATAAGTTTATCCATCGGTAGATTTTTTTCTTTAGCGAACTCAGAGAAAGACTTGAATAAGTCCTCCCCTCTTGTTGTCTCTTTCATAGGCAAAACAGTAAGACTTTCCTCACGTAGTGTGTCACTGACAGCATACCTTGCAATCACACTGAACTAGGATAAATGGCTTACGTCTGTTGACTCAACCAAAGCAAGAGAAAAGAATGGTGCTGTATTTATGTCCTTCACTTGTGTTGCCTAAATTTGATTTGCCATCATGACGGTATGATCGTGAACAGTTCTTGCTGACAGAGGCATGTCTTTTATTCATTTGATTATCTTGTCTTTATTTGAAAAGTCGTCAAAAAGTTTATTGGCATCATCAATCATGAATGTTTTGGCATACTCCCCATATGTGGGTATGGCTTTCTGTTTCTCACAATTGCTAAAGCGCCAGCAAAGCTAGCTGAATTCCAGTCACTTTGTTGGGTCCAAACACTGAGTTGCTGCTGACTAGCTTGCACTCTGCACAATAGCTCTTGACATGCTTTCTTCCTGTTATCCCCCGCTGGATATTTCGATGAAAATGTAGTATGGCGTGTGTTGAGGTGCCGCTTTATATTTGACTGTTTCATCCTTGCAATTTTATCATTGCATATTAGACACATTCAGAACCTGCTCTCTCCACAAAGGTGAATTCCTCTGTTCACTCCTGCTGAAAAGTACAATACTCCTCATCTTTTTTTCTTTTAGCCATCTTCTTCACCAAAAGGATTTCTGCTATTAGCTAGCTGACTACTTGATGAAAATGAGGGAAGTTTATTTCCTGACCTCACAACGACCTGTGTACATTACGCATTAGTCAATAAAAATTTGGTGTTGTCCCGAAGGACAGCTGTGATTGGCTTTAGCCACCCACAACCGTGAACATGAGCAGTAGGAAATGAATGGATTGTAATACATGAGAATGTTTTATATTTTTAATATTATTATTTTTTTTATTAAAGATTTTTCTGAGAGCTAGGTGCAGCCATCAAAAGAGTCACATCTGGTTTGTGAGCCATAGGTTCCCAACCCTTGCTCTATATGTCCTGAATTTCAATGAACAAAACCTCATTTTGGAATACCAATAATATCTTGAAGGCTATTGACAACAATGGTTATAATGATTTTAAATAAATATTTCCTCATATTGCTGCATAAAAAACACTTTTCTATACTAACTATGAACATTTATTTCCTTGTATTATAATTTATGCCCCCTAAAAAAAAACATTATTTTTGACTGCCCTAGGCTAAGATAAATACCAACTATACTAACATTAGAACTTAAAAAATAATGATTTACCTTTCTGGATCCCGGTTTTCAAAGAAGATTTATTCTGCTCCAGTCTTACATTGACTAGAAAAAAAAAAGTAATAGAAAAAAATGTAATATTGATCTAAATAAATCAACTTTTGTTTCTTTGAAGTATAGTATATTGCTTAGGATTAGATAATCTGGATTAAAATTTATTTTACCAAGAAAAATTAATAAAACAATAAAAATTTGGAGAAAAGACACTTTAAAACCTAAAGAACCAAACTTCACTTTCCCTTACAGTATTTATATTAACCAGTCTCAAGAATTAATTTGTATTTCTCAATAATTTGCCTAAAGTATGCCTTGAGTTATAAAGTTATAATATATATGGATATATATGATATATTTTTAAACTACTTTCTAAAAATTTTCTGATATTTATATCTAAAATAAAATCTGAATAACATTCTATATTTATCTAAATGCACACTTTAAAACGAGAGTTAGGATTCAAAATATTATGAAACTTAGTGGCCTTGACATATATCAAAACTATATTCTTAAATCTTTAGAAAACTTACAGGGCACAAAGGGCATCATTCTTACTATAGTGTACAAGACAAGGCAGACAACTCCCAGGATCCCAGCAATAAGCTTCTCTGGAGGCGATGGTGAACCTGCAGGGAGAGAAAGGAAGGGGATGGAGACATTGATGGTTGACATACAAGAGAACCCACATGCACAGGGAGAATCATATACATAATCTTGCATCTCAAACCCTATCGACCACTGTAATCTTTCTCTTAGAATATACCATTGCATTTCCAGGAAATATAATGTGCCATGTGTTATTGGTCAAAGACTGCACCTTACAACAATAATTGAATAAAATTAGTCCTTAGATTTCATAATAGAATCCTGTATCCTAACTTTAACCTCTGAACCCACAAATTAAAATATGTGAGGTAATTCCCTACTCTTTCCTCACACCTCTTCACGCCATCTGCACATCATAAAACAATTATACTCTGTGTCTTATACAATGTGTCACATTCGCAGTGTTCATCCTTGTTATTCCATTGAAGCTTTTGAGAATCATTTTAAAAGTCTATTCCCATTTCTTGACTGGTGGTTGCACGGTGGACAGAGAATCAACCTTGGAAGCTGAGGTCTCAGGGTAAAACCCCAAGGTTGCTGGCTTGAGTATTGTATCATCGACATGATCCCACAGTAACTGACTTGAACCCAGAGTCGCTGGCTTGCAGCTCAAACAAAGGGTCACTGGCTTGGCATGAGCACCCCAGTCAAGGCACTTATGAGAAGCAATAATGAACAACTAAGGTGAAGCAATTGTGAGTTGATCTTTCTCATCTGTTTCCCTTCTTGTCTATTCGTTTCTGTCTCCCCCCCCACCCCAAAAAAAGAAAAAGAAAAAAAAATAGCTATTCCCACATAGGATATTTGCTGTAAAGTTAGTAAAATGGAATTTTTTATGCCCTTACCTTTCATTTGCTGTCTTCTTGTATTCTTAGCCAGATTTAGTTCTGAGTAGTTTTCTCATTGAATAAAAAAAGTTACCATTTCTGCTGCTCAGTAGTATCAGGGAGGGTGCCTATGATTACAATACTTAGTGTAGTTAACAAATGATGTGAATAATGACTATCTCTAGACTATTCGATGTGGGTGGAGTCTGAAATATGCAATTGCATTTACAATTCACTTTGCATTTGACCAATGTGAAGTCTTGTTCTATTTTAGAGATTTGAATAAGTGTTTCATGTAGATTAATAGTTCTTATAATGATATTCTATGTTTCACACATTATTATAGGTTGAAGAATTGAAAAGTTTAAGTTAGTGAATAATAAAAAAGGCCATAGTAATAATAATAATAATAATATCATTATTGAAGTCAGATTTCACTGAAACATTTTAAGACTATTATAATAACTGTAAAAATTACAATGCTATAAAAAATTTACCAATTTTTGTATCCACTAATGTATATAGATTGAGTGTTCCATAGTAGTGGGGATGGTAGTGTTAGCATACAAAAGTGCCCCAGTTTATGAACAATATAGATTCTATATATTTGAAAATATTTAGGTACATATATGCAAAAAAAGGTCAAAATAAATTCTATATTAAGGCAAACATCTAAGTTTAATTTATAGATAAATGTACTTGTTCCAGTTTACATACAAATACAACTGAAGAACAAACTATGGAAACTCTATCTTTTGTAACCTTGGGGACTGCCTGTATAATGCAATAAATTAATTCTATTTAGTCACTTACATTTATTTACTAATACAACATTTGAGGTGTTATCAAATGGTATTTATTTTGAATGATTGTGGAGTTCTGAGAAATCATTAAAATTTAATAAAATATTTTATGTGTTGAAAAATGTTATACAAGGCACTAGTTATCAAAAATTGAATAAATTAAAGCTATAGAACATTAAAGTATTTTTTTTTACTGAGACATGAGTAATTTAATAAAGAAGTAATTATAAAAAAAAATAACATCTGTATACATGGAAATAGGTGGCTAATTTTATACCTATGACAGAAATCAGTGTTGTAAGTCCTTCACTGTGTTTTCTGAATTGGAACTGGATTTCACCCAAAGATCTTAGGAATATAAACCTCAAAACAAGCCCTGTGATAATTGGCAAAGGAGAGCCTGTGGATATCCACTCCTACCAGGATGATGGTCACCGTCAAAATTAAACCGGAACCTAGGTAAAGAAAGCAGGTCATGGGGCTTTTGAAGTTATTGGCATAAAATCTCTGGAGGCACCCATTGCATTGAGAGGTCCACATTTTAGTGGAATAAATGAAGCGTGCCTGTTTTGTCCCATGTTGTTTTGTCTGGTTTCCTTTAGCGGCTTAGGCAAAAGGCCAACCCGAAGGAAGAGAGATGGGGAAATGAGGCACTTAGAGATGTCAAGGGTGCCATAAGTCAATTAGGATATAAAAAGATCATGGTGAACCTAGTGCCCAGTCACAAGGTCAGAGCCCCTCTTATCAAAGACAGAGGCCCATTCTGTGTTTGGATAAGAGCATGATATAGTGTTAGAAGCAAAGTCTTTGGAGTCCAGCCATTAGCTGGATCTCCTTAGATGGCCTATAGAAGCCTCTGTTTCCTGTTCAATGAAATGGCATAATACCGTATTTCCCCAAGTATACGATGCACCTTTTTTTGAAAAATTGGGGGTCTAAAAACTGGGTGTGTCCCACACAGTGGTTGTAGACTTTTTATTTGCATTTCCCATTTATTAAAGGATTTTTTTTAAAGTACTCATTTTACACAAAAAACTTGCAAATTATTTAGTGGTTAAGATATGAAACCATATAATGGTAAATGTGTGGAACATTTATGGAGGAGCACTGTTGGTAAAAACTTCCAGAAAGTTCCTATAGCTTTCAAAGTCAGTAAAGATAATGTTAGTATGTAGGCAGATATAATAAGTCAGATAACAGAATTATTTTAGGTAATGTAATTTAAAGATTTAGTCAGTGGTTCTGCAGTATGTGAGATCTATAATAAATTCTGGCTTTAAAATTTCTAATGTACGACTTTTAATATTATTTAGTGTCCAGAAACCTAATTTACCAATCAAAAGTAGAAATAAAAATATGTAAAATACATGAATATAAAACTGTTCACAATCTGACATTTATAAACTATCAATAATAATATGTTACTCATTTGAACTATTTCAACACAATGGCCATTTCCGATTCATACCATTTCCACAAAAGTTTCTTACCAGTGTGGCATTTCTTTCTACAATGTTTATTCAATTTCTAAAACATCTTCTGATTGTTTATGTTCAAGTTTAAATAAACATTTTACAAAGATTACTAAATCCTGGTTTTAATTACAAATTGAATAGCCTTATTTAATTAAAGTACGTGCATGAGGAATTATGTTTGACTTTCATGATTTAATAAATTCACTTTAAGAATTTATTTTTAAAGTCTGGTTAAATATAAAATAATACATATTTATAATTATATCCATTAATTACAAAATCTAAAGTTACTTGTATCTTGTCTTGATGCTTTTAAGATTTTATTTAAATTATACTGATATTCAAACCCAAATAACACCTGTGTGCATGCTTTTTAGTAATTTTACAGGCAAATATTTGAACATTTTAAGATATCCTCCAACATATTTCATATTTTACTCTTTTAACCCTAATTTGTACAAATAAGGACACCAATATTTGATTTGGTTTGATTGTATATTAATTGTACTTCAGTTGTATCACATCTAGCATTTGCAATTTCCCATTGAATGAATTGGGCCAGTAGAGAGGGGAGGAGTGCACATACCTCTGGGAGTCAGAAAGTCAGGCATCCTTTACTGGGAGACCAGGGTGCTCCTGTAAACAAACAGAATCTGTGGTTCAGAGGCTGCCCTGTGAGGATTGACAGTGAAGCAAAAGTAGAAAAAAGTAGATTTCTCATCACTGTGTCACTTAAAGTTTGGACAGGAAATTCTTACACATGGGCAATTTTGAAGTTGGTTTTTCTCATATACACCTTCAGAATATAGGACACTTTGAGCTTCTAGTGCATTATTTAGTCAGTCCATTGGTAAGAGCCTCTGAGAAAGTTATTTTCATATTCTAAAAGATACCTAGGACAAAAGACATGATCTCCCTGTTGTTAACTTACTTCCATCTTCAAATCACACACACTGAAAACTTAGGCCTCATTTAGAGTATTTTGGATAATAAAGTAATTTTCCCTTTCACTTTAGGAGGCAACTCCATATTGCTTTCCACAGTGGCTGCACAGATATGCATTCTCTCCAACAGTGCATGAGAGCTCTCTTGTCAACATCTCCACCAGCATTTGTTTGTGAGTTTATTGATGATAGCCATTGCAATGGGTGTGAGGTGATATCTCATTGTGATTTTCATTTGTATTTCTCTGGTGATTAGTGACATTGAACATCTTTTCATATGTTTATTGTTTATCTGTATGTTTTCTTTGGAAATGTGTCTATTCAGGTCCTTTATCCATTTTCTAATTAGGTTGTTTGACTTTTAGTGTTCAGTTTTTTAAGTTCCTTATAAATTTTTTATGTTAAGCCCTTAGATGTATCAGGAAATAGGTTCTCCCATTCAGTAGGTTGTCTTTTCATTTTATTAATAGTTTCCTTTGCTGTGCAAAAACTTTTTTGTTTTGATTTATTCCCATTTGTCTATTCTTTTTTGTTGTTGTTGTTTCCCCTGCCCAAGGTGATATCAGAAAAAATATTGCTAAAGGAAACGCCCAGTATTTTATTGCCTATGTTGCGTGATGGCCCAGCAATTCCTGTTTTGGGAATACAGTATATTCAAAGAAACCCAAAACTCTAATTTAAAAGAGTTTATGCACTTCTATGTTTATTGCATTATTATATATAATAGCCAAGACAGGAAAGCAAATCATGTGCTCATCAGTAGATGAATGAAAAACAAAGTTGTGATACATTTACACAATGGAATACTATTCAGCCATAAAAAGAAGGAAATCTTACCTTTTGTGACAGTATAAATGTACCTGGAGATTATTACTATAAGTAAAATGTTAGGTAAGCCAGTCAGAGAAAGACAAGTAATTTCACTTATATGTGGAGTCAAATGAATAAAATAAACTAAGAACTAAAATAGAAACAGATTCATAGATGCAGAGAACAGACTGATAGGTGTCAGAGAGCAAAGAAGGCTGGGGCTGGGCGAAAAAGGGAAAATTAATTAAGCAAAATAACCCCCTCACAAACACGGACAACAAAATGGTGATTATAAGTGTGAAAGGGGAGCTTGACCAGGCGGTGATGCAGTGGATAGAGCATAGGACTGGTGTGTGGAGGACCCAGGTTCAAGACTCTAACGTTGCCAGTTTGAGCACAGGCTCGTCAGGTTTGAGCAAGGCTCATCAGCTTGAGCCTAAGGTCACTGGCTTGAGCAAGGGGTCTTTCGGTCTGCTGTAGCCCCCCCCATCAAAACATATATAAGAAGGCAGTCAATGAACATCTAAGGTGATGCAACGAAGAATTGATGCTTCTCATATCTCTACCTTCCTGTCTGTCTGTCCTCATTTGTCTTTCTCTGTCTCTGTAACAAAAAAAAAAAAAAAAAAGAGTGAAAGGGTGGTGGAGGATGTAGAAGAAGGTACAGGAAGAATAAATGGTGATGGAGGGAGACTTGACTTCAAGTGGTGAACACACAGTGCAATGTACAGATGAAGTATTATAGAATTTTACATTGAGTGTAGTACAGGGAACAAGTGTTTGGTGAAAGAAAATGATTTGACTTTGGGTGATGGGCACACAACACAATCAACTCTTCAAATAGTATAAAAATGTTTACCAGAAACCCATGTTCTCTTATTGATCAATGTTAGCCCATTAAATTAATTTCTAAATTAAAAAATAATGGTACACTCATGACTGTAAAATTATATTAACCAAATGTCACCCCAATATATGCAATTAAAAAAGAAAAGAAAAAAGTGTACAATAAAAGGGGAGTATCTTATATGTTTAACTTCTATCTTCAGGAAATGTTATTAAATACTGGTATATTTAATTTTATTTATACTTTCATTATGGTATTTTTTGGTATTATATTTATGGTATTATGGTATTATAATGGAAATAATCTAAAATCATGATCCCATTACATCAGGTATTTAATTGTATTTGTCACAAAAATTTGAAGAATCACTACATTTTCAACTGAAGGTAACTATCACAAATATTAATTCCAAAACTTATTTTCTCAATCTCACTGCTTTAGTTCTTAAAATTGTAGCTTTTAGCTTTATTATTTTTGTATGAGTAATTTGTATTCTCTCTGATAAAAATATAAATATATATGCCTCTGTAAAGAATAAAACATTAAATAATATTATACTATATAATAAAGTAAGAGATTAAAATATTAAATTACTATTCATTACATTATTCATTAATTCATGTTCTCATCATAATTAGTTGTCTGTATTTTGATAGAAATATTGGTGTAATGACAAAAACCCATGTCTAACTACATAAGGAGAAAACAAATGCAATTTTTAAAAATTCTACTTCAGCAAAACTAGGGAGGGCAGAAAAGGAGATTTTGAAAACACAAGTTAAATGATACATGATGATCAGAAGAAACAAAGCTTTAAATCTAAAAATTATGTAACCTGATTTGTGTTGGCACAGTGGATAAAGCATCGACCTGGAATGCTGAGGTCACTGGATTGAGTCCCAGGGCTTGCCTGTTCAAGGCACATACAGGAAACAATTACTTCTCCCTCCTCTTTCTCAATCTCCCTATCTTTCTCTCTCTGTCTTTACCCTCTCTACAAAAATCAATCAATAAACAAATTTTAAAATTTCAATTATCTAGTGTGAATCAAATAGAATTCTTTCCAAATTTCTCATATAGTATCAGAAAAAAGGGAAATGTTTATCAGGGATAGGTAAATTAAAATGGAAAGTATCATATGATCTAGCATTTTACCTTCTGGGTACATATCCAAAGAAAATGACATGATTATTTTGAAGAGGTATCTGTACTCCCATGCTCATTAAAGCATTCTTCATCGTAATTAATTCTTTACCATAATTACAGCTATGTCAGTGTCTTCAGTGGATGAATGGACACAGAAAAAGCCACAGGCATACTCACAGAGAGGGGACATTATTCAGCATGAGAAAAAAAAATGTCTGTCATTTGTGACCAGGATGAAGTTGAAGGCATTTTGCTTAGTAATATTAGCTAGACTGAGAAAGACAAACACTGCAGGGAATCATTTATATACGTTATTTAAAAATATCAAATTTGTAGAAATGTGCCAAGGTCTGGGAGTGGAGAAAGTAAGGGGTGGTTGGTAAAAAGGTACACACTTTCAATTATAAGATGAATAAGGCCAAAGGATCTTGATGACTATAGCCAGTAACACTGTAGTATATAATTGAAATTTACTAAGGGATAGACCTTAAATGTTCTCACAAGACAAAGAAAGACAAAACAAACACCAGATTGTAAAAATCTCAATTGATACGCAACCCTACTGAATATGATAAGTTACAAAAAAAGACTATAAATTGGTAGTTAAGAAATTGTAATGGGGATATAAAGCACAAAGAAGGTAGTCAATAATATTTAAATAGCTATATATGGTGCCAGGTTGGCACCAGACTTATTTAGGAATCACTTCATCAGTTATATAAATGTACAACCACTATGTTGTACATCTGAAATGAATAGAAAATAATACTGAATGTCATTTGTAATTAAAAAATAAAATAAAATTGCATTTGCAGAAGATAAAATGAAATTCTAAAATGTGGTTTTATCTCTAAGTGCAGTTCTTGAAAGCTTAGGGAACAATGTCATTTTTTATACCTGTTACATTTTGAGATGAGGTCAGAAAATTATGGGATGAAAGTCTGGTCTTAAAAACATGCACTCATTAACACAAAAGAAAAAACAACACAAACAACTTTTCTTAAGAATGTGATATGCTCGTTCATTTGAGAGAAAAAAATGTTAGTAGAAGTTTTGTTATTTTGAGAGAATAAGGCTAAATTATTTAAAGTTTTAAGCTTAATTATCATACCGTTTTTAATTTTCTGAAATAGAAAAACAAGGAAATGTGTTTAAGGCATCAAGGAGATTATTTCCATTACAGCATTGAGAGAGAAACAATAATCTAACCAATGTTTTTATTTTGTAACCAATTGGCTTATCTGGTTAAATTAGTCTGACATGAATTGTCTTGAAAATACTCAAAATAAAATGATCAAGTCTCAGGTATCACATATATTGCCATTATTTTTGTAGTTATTTTCCTCTCTGTCCCTAAACTATCAGAATCAGTAAATGTTATAGGAATGTGAAACACAAATACCATTATATATGGTATCAAATGTACAAAATAGATTAATAAACAATATAGATACAGACTCCTAGAAATGGAGAAAAAACTGACAGCTGTCAGAGAGATCGGGGTTTGGGAGGCTGGGTAAAAACAATTGAAAGGATAAAGCAAAGAAAACCCTCATGGACAAAAATAGCAGTATGGGAATTACAACAGGGAAAGGGGGGTGGGGTGAGGCAGAAGAGGGTAAAGAAGAGAAATGGTGAGGGAAAGAGACTTGACTGGGTGGTGAACACACAATACAATGTGCACATGATGTGTTATAGGGCTGTACACCTGAAACCTACATAATTTTAATAATCAATGTGCCCCCAATAAGTTTAATAAAAAGTCAAAAAGAAAAAAGAAAGAAAACTTTGACCTTTTAAAAATTGAACTATAAAATAGTGCAGAATCATCATTCAATGTGGTCTCCACTTCTTTTTTTAATTTAATTTAATTTAATTTTTTATTAATTTTAATGGTGTTACATTAATAAATCAGGGTACATATGTTCATAGAAAACATCTCCAGGTTATTTTGACATTTAATTATGCTGCATACCCATCACCCAAAGTCAAATTGTCTTCTGTCACCTTCTATCTGGTTTTCTTTGTGCCCCTCCCTTTCCTTTCCCCCTCCCGTAATCACCACACTTTTGTCCATGTCTCTTAGTCTCGTTTTTATGTCCCACCTATGTATGGAATCATGCAGTTCTTAGTTTTTCTGATTTACTTATTTCACTCCATATAATGTTATCAAGATCCATCTATGTTGTTGTAAATGTCATTATTTCTTATGGCTGAGTAGTATTCCATAGTAAATATGTACCACATCTTCTTTATCCAATCATCTATTGAAGGTCTACTTCTTATGAAAATAATACAACAGTGTTGGTTTTTTTTTTTGGTTTTTTTTTAACAGATCTTATTGACAGGTGCTGAATGTTATAAAGTAACTGTGTAAAGCATTTTGAGCTATTTTTAAGCAAGTAATAAACACATTCTCAACTATGTAAATTGTGAGTCTATGTCTTGAAAAAATGAGGTAAAGATAATATTTTCCTCTAAATCAAATTAAAATTTTGACATTTCCAAATTTAATGCTGAGTCAGGTTAAGGAAATCACAGTCTAACTATGGAAATTTATATTGTAGTCTCTGTATAAATGTAAAACATCTGGATAACCTACATGTAGATGAGATTCTATAATTTTACATCATCAGATACCTTGTGGATTTTTACATGGCTTGTGAACTTTTCTATCCCTTTATGGTAGAAATTTCAGTTAACAGGCATCTTTACCATTTATCTTTTTGATACTTGTATATATTGTTTTAAATTTTATCACTCTGTCTTATTAACACCTACAAGAATGAAAGACTTTAAATTTTGGAAAGAATAAAATATTCAATGTTGATCAAATTAAGTATCATGCAAAAATTGATATACGTGTACTGTATGAGTTAACTATTCAGAAATAATTATTATTAATCTCTAATAAAACACATTTACTTGGGTATTTTGATAGTTATAATTTAAAGTGTTAAGAATGATGAAATACTTGAAATTTCACGAAGAGGTAAATTCTAGGTTTCTTTTGATTTTATGCCAGCATATTTTTACCATCTCTTTGATAGCTTTCATATCACATTGCCAAAATTTAACATGTGTAAATATATGTTTGGAAGTGAGCTTTTACAAACACCCAAGCACATTATTTCCAGTTACAATAATACTCAGACAAAAGATCTGAACATTAGCCTGTTCTTTTTACTCATTTTCTAGAACCACATGCCCATAACACCAAACCCCAAATTAATGTCTACTAGAGCCAGTGAATCTGATCTTAATTAGGAACAGGACCTTTGCAAATGTAATCAAGTTAAGATGAGCTTATACTGGTGTAGGATGGGCTTTAATGAATACCCATGATGTCCAGAAGAGGGACATTTGGACACAGAGAAAGAGACACACAGGGAGAAGAATGAGATGATAAAGCCAAAGACTGAAGCAATATGTCTATAAGCCAAGGAATGCCAAGGACGCAGAGCTACATCCCAAACTAAGAGAAATGCATGAGACAGTTTCCTCTGGAGTCTTCAAAGTGAAGCCAGCCCTGTTCATACCTTCCTTTTAGACTTCAAGCCTCCAGAACTGTAATAGAGTAAATATTTTTGGTGTACATCAGAAAAAACTAAAATATATCATGTTAGGAGGTAATAAATGTTACATAAAGACATTTTGAATAAAGTGTGAGTAGTTGCGAGTACCTTCTACTGTTACAGGGAACTTTAATTTCATTGGGATCCACTGGGAATGTTATATTTGGACAGAGACATGAAGTTGGTGTGAAAACCAGCAATGCCGACAAATTTGCTCCTAATCATTACAAAATATCAGTCTTTGTTATGGTCTCAAGGAGATTTTCCATTTCTCACACCTTATTCTTATTTCTCTTTTTGTTATTTATGCTGAAAATCTGTGAAGGGTAGAGCAGATCAGACAAACTCTTCAATCACTATGATGCTGCTTGTCATAGTTATTTTACATCAGAGAAGTAGCTGTTGAGATGAACAGAGATATACTTATATGCATAAAAATCACCCTTTCCCAAATCCATCTCAGAAAGTCTAATTACTTTTATTAGAAATATTGGCTTTGGTTAACTAATTACTTATTCAGATTTATTCTCCTGATCATTTAATTTGGTGACTTCTCCAAAGTTTGATGATTCTTGTTTGTTACTCTATAATGAAAACTGATACTATAATATTGAGGAAATCTTTATAATATATCTATTAATTTGTTAATTAATATAATTAAATATAAAGAAACTTATGCCTGCAAAAGCTGCAATTGTGTGAGAAATCATGTGAATGTAAAACAAATGTGGATATTTTATATATTGAATTCTGGAATTCCATATCTTATAAGATGGTCCTAACTCCTGGTACACTACCTTCCTTTCCACATGTTCCTATTGTTATAACAGTAGCTTAGATTGTCTGGTAGTGAATGTACATTTCTTCCCTTTAACTATTATGAGAAGAGTATGCTTTGCAGACCATTATGAGTTTGGCCATGTGACCTCTTCTGATAAAATCATGTGATTGGGAAGGTAACAGTTTATGAGGTCTGAGCTCAAGCATTAAGAAGCACATTTCTTTAGACCCACTGAGAGTTGCTAATCTCTGCTACTAGAAAGTTGTGTTCCAAGTAGCCCACAGTTCAAAGAATGAAATACATAAAAAAAACTTGATCTAAATCTGTGGTTTTGAACTAAGCATACACATGCCTGGAAACCAACCAAACCACAAATGGGTAAAAGAAAAATGAACAAAATAAATGTTTGGTTTAAATGTCAATGCAACTGTGTTGCTTATAACACAGCTTCAGAAATTAGATATAGCTATATGTACCTATTATATGAAAGTAATTTTGAATACTGACATATTTTCTCATTGTGAACATAAGGAATAAATATATTTTATATATAGTACAAAGATAAGAACTGTATTCAAAGAGATAAATATATATGAACTGTTAATGTATTTTTTAGATTATAAGCAAGTGTAGCATCTCTCCCAATTGAAATTGAATTATGGTAAAAATATCTCTGAATGATTGACTAATTACTAAAGTTATCCCAAAATATATCAATAATTAACTGTTTAACCCACACAAATAATTTATCTGTTTAATTTTTATTTTATTCATAATTTAAATATATTTTTCCATCAAAGTATATTTCTAAGCATAGTGACTAAGAGTGTCAAAAGGGGGAGGCAGAAAATTTAATAAAACAAGGTAACATCAAAATGTCTAAAATCCAATAGAGTTAAAACAATGAATCTAATCATTGATAAAGCTGCCCCCAAATAGAAGATATATATGATAGTTCCTTTCTCTGAGTAAGTGAGACATATTAAAATAGATTTTTATAGAAACTTTGGGGTTCATGGCATAGTAACTTAAATGTCAATTAAGAATTTATTACTCTCAACTCCCAAGATATCTTTTTTTTTTTTTAATTTTTTTTTAAAATTTTTTATTTATTCATTTTTTTTTTTTTTAGAGAGGAGAGAGAGAGGGAGAGAGAGAGACAGAGAGCGAGAGAGGAGAGAGAGGCAGGGGGGAGGAGCTGGAAGCATCAACTCCCATATGTGCCTTGACCAGGCAAGCCCAGGGTTTCGAACCAGCGACCTCAGCATTTCCAGGTCGACGCTTTATCCACTGCACCACCACAGGTCAGGCCCAAGATATCTTTATTGCCTTTTTTGAGGCAATGTTGTGGGTCCTATAACCTTTTTTCCTTTGTCTGCTCACTTTTACATTTTACCAGTAAAAGGCAATGGAGAGACATGTTAGAGAAAGGGTTCTTCTTTCTTGTTTCATAGAGTTTTCTCTCCTTTGTCTACAGTGAGGTGGTGGACAGCTGCATGCATGTAGGCAGTGCTTGTGGTGTCCACCCTCCAGCAAGTTTCTGTGGCTAGTCACACTCAGGAGTTCCCCCGCCTCCAGGCCCTGCCTGCTGACATTGACAGGGAGGTCTTCCTGCTTGTCAGGCACAGCTTGAGGTCCATCCTCTTCAATATCGGACGGCAGACTTGGAACTTCTCCAAGAAAACATATCTACTGTATAGTTTTTCGTAGTGAAATGTCTTTAGTGAAATCAAACACCCATGCTGAAGAAGTGGACCTGGCTTCCGTGTAATTCCACTCTTTGTACTGTTCTTTGACATGTGGTACATTTTATAATTTTCTTGTATGTCCTCTTTGTAGGTTATCCCCAGAAAGAGTTAATACTTTTTTATTTATCTATTTTTTATTTTATTTTTAACTTTATTCAGGCTTTTTTTTTTTTAGAGAGAGAGAGAAGGGAGAGGAGCAGAAAACATCAACTCTCATATGTGCCTTGGCCAGGCAAGTCCAGGGTTTTGAACCGGTGACCTCAGCATTCCCATGTTGACACTTTATCCACTGTGCCACCACAGGTCAAGTTTAAAACTTTTTCAAATCAAATAGCTCATGGTTTCTCTCCTGACTTGATGGATTTATACACATTATCACTTTGGAATGTTCCGTCCTCATTTTCAACATATAAGGTCTAGGTCAAATCAATTAATTTGAAAATATATGTGATATTCAGTTTATTCAAGACTAAGAAATAAAAGTTCTTGATGTTATAATTCAAAATTTATACATAATTAATTTTAATTTTTATCAGAAGTTTTAGAAAGGTATTACATGTACCTGGATAGATTTTTTTTTCTTTTTTTTTTACAGGGACAGAGAAAGAGTCAGAGAGAGGGATAGATAGGGACAGACAGGAACGGAGAGAGATGAGAAGCATCAATCATCAGTTTATCCTTGCGACACCTTAGTTGTTCATTGATTGCTTTCTCGTATGTGCCTTGACTGCAGGCCTTCAGCAGACCGAATACCCCTTGCTCAAGCTAGCGACCTTGAGTTCAAGCTGGTGAGCTTTTGGTTCAAGCCAGATGAGCCTGCGCTCAAGCTGGCAACCTCGGGGTCTTGAATCTGGGTCCTTCCACATCCCAGTCTGACGCTCTATCCACTGTACCACCACCTGGTTAGGCTAGATAAATATGATGTTTTTTTAGGTAATATAAATATAGATATAATAATATTCTATAATCCCAAGGGTGACGAATCAGACAGACTATGAGCTTTAACTGTTATGATGTTTCAAAGTAGATTCATTCTCAGGAACAAACGTACCACTGGTGAGTGATGCTGATAACAGGGAGGCTCTGCCTGTGTGGTGACGGGGAATATAGGAAATCACAGTAGCTTCTTTTAATTTTGTTGTGAATCTGAAAATCATCTCTAAGTGATGTCCTAAAAATAGCTTTATAAAAATAATCATATAGTTTTTGAAGAAACTAAAACTGCTACTTAGAGATGGTGAGATTATCATTGTACCAAATTTAGGTGCTTGGTGTTTACAAATATATGTTCCCTCTTCTGAACAGGGTTTAGAAGAGAGCATGGGTCTTTGAAATCCCACAAATTGTTTTTTTTTTTTTTCTGAAGCTGGAAATGGGGAGAGACAGTCAGAGAGACTCCCGCATGCGCCCGACCGGGATCCACCCGGCACGCCCACCAGGGGCGAAGCTCTGCCCACCAGGGGGCGATGCTCTGCCCCTCTGGGGCGTTGCTTTGCCGCGACCAGAGCCACTCTAGCACCTGGGGCAGAGGCCAAGGAGCCATCCCCAGGGCCCGGGCCATCTTTGCTCCAATGGAGCCTTGGCTGCGGGAGAGGAAGAGAGAGACAGAGAGGAGGGAGGGGGCGGGGGTGGAGAAGCAAATGGGCGCTTCTCCTATGTGCCCTGGCCAGGAATCGAACCAGGGTCCCCCGCACGCCAGGCCGACGCTCTACCGCTGAGCCAACCGGCCAGGGCCTAAATGTACAATTCTTTTTCAAATGTGAAGTGTTTGAGAATCCGAAATACAGAGATAATATATCATTAATCTGGTAAAATATAACTTAATGTTGTAATTAATAAATTTATTTAGAGAAATAGTTACATATCTAAATCTGAATATTTCTCACAATTTCTCTACAGAAAAGCTTAATTTATTTACATAATTTTTCACACATTGTTTTTTTTCTTTCTAAGATTAATTCCTAACCTAGAAAGCATGGAGACATGAATATATGAGTCTCAAGAAACTCAGTTTGGAAGAGAATGTTGAGCCATTTGCCCGTACCCACAAATTATTATTGTTTCTGTGGGAGAGTCCAAGCCATGGTAATATTTTGAAAATGCTCAAAAAATTCTATGAGAAAACAAATATTATGAGAAATTAAGAAAATGCTTGCATATGGATTTGAATTTGGAAACAGAAAATAGGCCTAAAATGGATGAGGAGGAGGAAACCCATGACGTCAGGGTGATTGCTAAAAAACTGCACACAATCTACCAGTATCTGATGAAATCAGTAAGAAAATAAATAAATTTTAAAAAAGGAAAATCAACCCACATCTGATTAAGTTGGTGAGTTATCAAATCATTCAAGTCTTACATTCAGGAATTGTTGATACCCCACCCAGCTCGCCCAGCATATTCAAAGTCCAGATGATCACACAATCTTTTGTAGAAAAACAGAGGACTCTAAAGCTGCATGGGACACCTTAAGATTCACTGGAATGGAATCCACAGCAGATAAGACACTAGATAAGCAGCAGTGTCTTATCTAGTTTGCCAAAGAAACAGATAAGTACATAAAAGGGTTTGGATCACTGCCCTCCACCCCTACTAAACAGAGTTAAATGAAAATACAGAAGGATCACTAAGTAGCCGAGATCAAGTCACTGACAAACTTTCCAAAGTTCCAGAACAAGTTGCTGAAAAAAGAAAACTGGTTGTTGCTAATAATATTCTTATTAGCAGTTTGATAGCAAAGGTAATGTTGTATATGACAAGCTCAAGACTTCATAGGTAAACAAATAAAATATTAAATAACTATGTAAATAGTGTATTAGAAACCAAAACAAAGATAATTTTAAAAATGAGAAAAACAAAGTTAATTCTTTTTAATTTGTAGTCATTCAATTTATAATATAATTTTACACATTGGACACATTAAGAAAATGCATTGGTATGAGTAAGTGAGAAGGACAAATGGACAAAATTAGCAATTTCACAGCTCTGAAAGATGATCCGAAACTAATAAGAACTTTTAATGATTTATTATGGGAAAAGCTGCTAAGGATTCAAGAGCATATATGAGTCTTCTTGTCTAGGATGCTCCCATGTCTCCTCCAATCCCTAGCATAGCTCAGTGAGTAAGAGTTGAAATTTTTACAGTTAGAGGAAGGCTGAAAATTTTACTGATGTTGTTGCCATAAGGGTAGACTTGATTAGCAGTGGAATAGGTTGGTAAATTGTCTGCTACATTTTCCGCTGAGTGCTGAATGCACCAAGTAATAAATGAGGAAAACTATTCATTTCCTAGTCTGAGGTTGTACTCTTCACGGTGTCAAGGACAGTGCCAGCCAGAAATATAACAGGAGATACTGAAAATGAAGGTACAATAAGAGAAATGACACCAGCTTTCTACATGTTTGGCTAATGGAAAAATTTGTGCCCATGTGTAGATGATGATCCAGTAAAAAAAGCCAAAGGGGACTTTGAGGACTGTTTTTAAAGTTATTAATACTCCCCTATACATACACACACACACACACAACACACACACACACACACAAGTACATAAAATAGCAGAAGGCAGAAGTCATACTGACATGAGGCATTTGTATTCATTTTAAAAAAACGTTGGTTGTCAAGTAGGCAAGGTATACTCAAGGGAAATTCTGGGTAAGCTGGGCTAAAAATACAAATAAACAAAAATTTTAAAAATGAAATAAACACACTAAAAATGGAACATTTTACAGTAAAAACTTATTCAAGTTACAAAAGAATAAAACTACTAAGGTTGAAGGAGAATTCATACTATACTATATTATAAAAAATATGTACTTACAGAAAATTAGAAAACATGTAAAGAATCTGAAAAATATCTTTCTTACTCTCAGGGGGAAAATCAGTCAATAGAATCTTACTACACTGCTCAGAAAAATTAGGGGAAATTTTATAGCTTCATATTCATTTTGAAATATCCCTTAATTTTTGTGAGCAGTATATTACTAGGATAAGATGTTGGTTTTATTAGAAAAATATTTTAAAATAATTATTATGAATTTTTATTTATATATAAAATTAAAAAACTATGTTTCAATAACAACTGTATATAAAAACGTGATGGCAGTGATGATTAGAAAAACCAAATCTATATAAATAAATCAAATAAAAATTCAGAGTTGAAAAAACATTACCTGCATTGAAACATTCACTACGTTTACATAAGATTTGAGATTCAGAAGAAAGAATTGATGAAATTAAAGATGAAGTAAAGAAATTATTCACTCTTGAAGCTAGAGAGAAAAGGAGAGAAAAATTAATGGAGCCTCAGGGACTTTTAAAAACAGTATCAGGGAATTTATATTAGTGTAAAATTTGTCTGAATAATATGAAGAGAGATAGAAAAAGACAGAAAAATAATTTGAAAGAAATAATAAATGAACAAATTCTTATACTTTATGTTAAAAATATATAGTCATGTATATTAAGTTAGTTATGAAGAAAAGACCACCTGCTATAAATTATGTTTAATTAATTAGATATGATGTAGAAAAGTATAAACTTCATTTCTACTAAGAGCATCACAAATATACCAGCACAGGATATAAATTCTTTCTGTATTATAGATTTAAATGTATAAGTTAATCAATATATAAACCCTAAGGAGTAATGTAGCAGATTATCTTCATGAACTTAACCTAATTTCTGAAATAGGTCCAAATTTATCACTAAAAACCAAAACGAGATATTGGACTATGGTAACATTAATAAATTCTGATCATTAAAAGACTTCAATATGAGCCTGACCCATTGCTGGTGCAGTAAAATGAGTATTGATCTGGAATGCTGAGGACCGAGATTTGAAACTCTGAGGTCACTGGCTTGAGTGTGGGCTCATCCAGCTTGAGAACGGGGTTGCCAGCTTGAACTTGGGAATATATATGTGACTTGTGGTTGCTGGTTTGGGCAAGATTTCACTGGCTCTGCTGAAGCCCCTTGTTCAAGGCACATATGATAAAGCAATCAATAAACTACTAAAGTGCTACAACTATGAGTTGATGATCTCTCTTCTTGTCTACCTTTGTCTCTCTCTGTGTGTCTTTCTAAAGTTCTCTATCTTGACAAAATATAAAAAAAAGATTCCAATCAGAAAATAGAAGTGAGGCCCTTGCAGGTTGGCTCAGCGATAGAACGTCGGCCTGGCGTGCAGGAGTCCCGGGTTCAATTCCTGGCCAGGGCACACAGGAGAAGCACCCATCTGCTTCTCCACCCCTCCCCCTCTCCTTCCTCTCTGTCTCTCTCTTCCCCTCCCGCAACCCAGCCGAGGCTCCATTGGAGCAGAGATGGCCTGGGCGCTGGGGATGGCTCTGTGGCCTCTGCCTCAGGCACTAGGGTGGCTCTGGATGCAAGGGAGAGAAGCCCCAGAGGGACAGAACATCGCCCCCTGGTGGGCATGCCGGGTGGATCCCGGTCGGGCGCATGCGGGAGTCTGTCTGACTTCCTCCCCGTTTCCAGCTTCCAAAAAAAAAAAAGAAAAAAAAAAGAAAATAGAAGTGTAATTAATGGTAAATATAGCAATTTCCAGCTTATAAATTACAGAAGAGCTCATACTCAAAATATAACAACTTCCTGAAAGAAAAAAATAGGCAACATAAAAGAGAAATTATCAAGAAACTTGAAAAGTCACTTCTCATTTTTACGATAGAGAATTTCTTAATGATTACTGCCTAGAAAGTTGTATTCAATCTATCAGTAATCAGTAAAAGGCCCATTAATATCATAATGACAGTTTAATATAATATTTAGAATTTATTGCATGATAATGCCTAAGTTTTGAATTATGAAATTATTGGGTAAAATGTGTATTTCAACAATAAACTAGAAAATGCTGGGATAAACCAATATTTATGATGCTGCTATTTCATTCTGACACATAAAAGACAATAAATTATAATTATATACATATACAGTTATAACAATATAATTGTGCTTATAAATTATTATATAGTTATCAATATAATATTTATCTTATATAAATAGATATGTCTTATGTAACATTTATATATCATATAAATTATTTTAAATGTAACATAATATCTGGAAAAAACATACACGAAGATTTTCATAAAATACTTATAATACCTACACATTAATAAAATCTATATTCTAAATACAATAGATTTAAAATGTCATGAATCTACAATACAGCAGTGAAAATAAAGAGAAATGCAGTTATATGGATAAATTGAAAAATATCATATGGTAATTAAAGGAGACATATAAAATGCATAATAAGTGACTCCTTTTATATAAAGTTCAACATTAAGCAAAGATAATTTATAATAAAAAATCAGAATAATTATTAAGTGAGGAGGGGGTGAAGCTATGAGAAGGTGCATAGAAGTGGGGCCACTGTGGACTGGCAACTTCTACTTCATGATCTGATTTGTAATTACATGGGGCTTTGTAGTTTGTACTTAATCTGCACAACTATGATATATTTACTTTCCATGAGGTATCACAAAATTAAGTGGCAATGTTTATGTTAGAAATAAAAAAAACATTTATAGAAGCATGGTTATCTCTGAAAAGCAAGAACTGAAAATTATCAAATGAGTATCAATGGCATAAAATATGAATAAAATATTAGAGTCAAACAATGTAATATTAGCAGCCTTTAAAAGAAGTGAACTAGCCCGGCTCGTTGGCTTAGTGGTAGAGCATTGGAGTCAAGTCTTAATATCCTGGGTTCGATTCCTGTCCAGGGCACACAGGAGAAATGCCCATCTGCTTCTCCACCCTTCCTCCTCTCTTTCCTCCCTGTCTCTCTCTCTTTCCCTCCTGCAGCCAAGATTCCACTGGAGCAATGTTGGCCCGGGCGCTGAGGATGGCTCTATAGCCTCCACCTCAGGTGCTAGAATAGCTCTGGTTGGAGGATGCAATGCCCCAGGTGGGCAGAGCATCACCCCCTAGTAGGCATGCTGGTGCCCAGTCGGGAACATGTGTGAGGTGCGAGTCTGTCTCTCTGCCTTCCAACTTCAGAAAAATACCAAAAAAAAAAAAAAGAGAGAGAGAGAGAGAGAGAAAGAGACATCAACTACAAATATATATGAAATAAGAATGAATTCTACAAAAATAGTGTAAGTTAAGCTGCTAAGTTAAATGTTGGAAACATTTAAAATCTTACCACTTCTTTTTCATTATCTATGTAGAGCAGGCTAGTGTTCTTAGAAGCACAGGCCATCAGACTCTCATTCCAGTTCTTTTTTTCAAAACTAATATAATAGCAGTTGATGGAATACAATAACCACTCCTTTGGACATCAACCACAGTGATATGCTGAAGAAAGATCATGAGTTATCCAAAAACACATCAAATTTAAAAAAAATTAAATTAATTTGCATATGTATAGATACATTGGTATACAGAACATATGTATAAACCCTCACTGGCTGGTCCATATAAAAGAAAACACATTCACAATCACTCACAGAGAAGGGTCAGCCTCTCCTTTAATCTATGTGCCCGTGTGAAGCAAACAGACACATAAAATATCCACTCTCTACATATCCTGAATGTCAATGAACAGAACCACTTTTTTAAAATACAAAAGTTATTTTGAACAAATAGACAACAGTGGTTATAACTATTTTAAATAAATGTTTCTTCATATTGCTGCAAAAGAAAACACTTTTCTATACTCACTAAATATGAACATTTACTGCCCAAAATTATAATTAATGATTCCCTCAAAAACTATGATCTTTTTACTTCTTTTATGTCAGATAAAAGGTTTGAACTGTACTAATATCACAACTTACAAAATATTGTTGTCCCTGTCTGGTTCTTGGTTATCAGGGAAGAATTATTCTTCTCCTGGTTTTTATTAGCTAGAAAAAAAAAAGTAATTCTTGTAAAAAATATTGATCTAAATAATATCATAATACTTTTTTTCTACATTGAAATTTGTTGTATTGTTTAGGATTAGAATAACTGGGAATAAAATGGTTTTTATAAAAAAGAATGAAGCAATAGTAATTTAGAGGAAAATTAATACAAAAGCCCCCCCCCCAAAAAAAAACCCCAACTAATTTCACCTTCTCTTACAGCATTTGGATGAACCAATCTCAAGAATTAATTTGTATTTCTCAATAATGTGTCTTAAAGCATACCTTGAGTTATAAAGTCAATATATATATATAAATATATGTGTATATATATGGAAATGAATGCATAAACTATTCTCTAAAATTATTCTAATATTTTTACCTTAGATAAATTCAGAATAACCATTTCTCACTTAGTCTAAATGCATATTATAAAATAAGTTCTATTCTATAACATTAGAAGTGTTTAGAGGCACTGATGATCATTAAAGTGAAAAGTTCTGTATAATCTTACAAAAATTTACTTACAGGGAAGAACAGCTACAGTTACCACAGTGGACATCAGGACAAGGCAGATGACTCCCAGCACCCCAGCAATGAGCTTCCCGGGCAGTGATGGGGAATTTGCAGGGAGAGAAAAGGAAACACCAGGAAAGGAGAAAGACAAATGTTAGTTTATACACAGAGAATCACATACAGACACCAGACCTCACATTCAAACCTACCACTGTAATCTTTTGGAATGTACCAAAGCATTTTCAGAAAATTAATGCTCCATAAGTTATTGGTCAAAGACCGCACCTACAACAATGTCTGAATAAAATTAGTCTTCAGCTTTCATTTTGAACACCATATTCCAACTTCTAGTTCTGATCCGTAATGATGAAAAATATGTTAGCTCATTTTCTACTGTTCTCACACATCTCTGCATCCCAGCTGCACATCTGTATATTATACTGTATGTCTATTAAATGTGTTACCTTTGCAGTGGTCATTCTTGTCATTCCCTTGAAGATCCTGAAAAGTATTTTGAAAATTTAAGTCTGCATAGGTTATTTCCTGCTCAGTTACTGAAATGGAGCGTTTGGTGCTCTTACGCTGTACTTGCTGTCTCTTGGAATCATTAACCAGATTCAAGTCTGCATAGGTTACTCCTTGGTTGTTCATCTCTGTTGCTGAGTGGGTTCTGCGGACTGTGGTTGAAAATAACTGTGCTTACAAGTAAATGACATATGCAGTAATGAGATCCTAGTGCAGAAAAACTGGGCAGGGTAGAGGGTATTAGGGCTCATTTCCCAGTTGAAAAAACTGAAGTTCTGGTTTTAAAAATCTTAGATCTTTAAAAAGTACCTCATGGTAGATTCAATTTTTAAGATAGTCTACATTTGGCTATATATAATTTATTGGAGGGAAAAAAGCAATAAATCATTGAGGAATAAAAAATATCATAAGTAATAATATCCGTGTTAATTTAAAGTCAGATTCCACAGAAGTATTTTGACTCTCTTACTATGTTTGTATTAAAAGCTGAAAGGGCTACTTATGAGAAGCAATCAATGAACAACCAAAGGGTTGCAACTAGAAGATGATGCATCTCATCTCTCCCCCTTCTTATCTGTCTCTGTCTCTCTCTCTCTCGATAAAAAATTAAACTGCTCTCTGTCTCTCTCTCTCTCTCTCTTGCTAAAAAATTAAGCCACTATCTTAGAAAAAGAGACACAATATTTATAATAAATATGAAGTCATGAAATGATTACTGACTGAATATTCTTATGGTGGGGCATTAGTCATGTTGGCACATATAGAAATTTTCTAAATGAAGTCAATTTAATTTAGTGAAATACATTTATTTATAAAAAGGTGATAAATTGCTATCAAGTCTTATATGTGCCTTGACCAAGCAAGTCTGGAGTTTTGAACTGGTGATCTCAGCATTTCAGGTGATAAGTTGTTATCAAATAATATTTTATTTTTAATGGTGTGGAGTTTAAAAAAATTTACAATTAAAAAATATTTTATATGTTGAAACATCATACAATCACACTGAACTTATTAAATGCCTAAACGATATTGCAACAAAACAGCAATGAGATTTTTAAAAATGTAATGTAACACAAGAAATTGGCAATTGAGTTAATGGAAGAGATAGAAAACATATAATATGATAAACAAGTGCGTAGATCATTATATTAGAACACTATTTTTCTCAAACTTCCGAAAAGTTTCTATGGCTGTCAGTGAGGGTACTTTTAGTTGTGTAAGCAACAGTAATGAATCAAATAATGTAACAATAATTCAGTCAATGGGCTCTGTGGCCAGTGAACTATAGAATTAATTCTGGATTTGAAATTTAAAATTGACCTTTACAAAAGGTAATTAGTATCTAGCAGCTTAACTTACTAATATAAAGTAAGAATAAAAATATGTAGATATAATATATATAGAACATTTAATATTGTTTTTTAAGTGTTCAAGAATATGTTAGTTATGCTAATTCTTATATGAACACATTTTCCATGTTATTTCTAATTAATTTATAATTCATTAAACAAGAATCTCTTTATCAGTGTGGTTTCTTTACTTGCAGTGTTTGTAAAAATTTTTTAAAGTCTTTAATTTTTTTATAATTAAGCTTATATTAGCATTTTATAAAAACTACTTTATTCTGATTTTATTAAAAGTCAACAGCCTAAAATTTAATCTAAGTAAATGTAAAAGGTATTATATTTGACCTCCATAATTCAAAGAATTTATTTTTTTGAATCTCTTTCAAAGGTTGGGCTAAAATGAAATTATATATATATAATTATACCTATATTGATTACAAAATAAAAGAATAACTTTTACTTGTTATAATTCTTATAGGATTTTACTTTACATTGTTTTGATTAACACACTCAATTATACATGTGTGTGTGAACTAGAATAATTCTCCACAGGCAAGAATGTGAAATTTTAAATATCCTCCAAAACATTTCATATTTTATTCTTGTTTTCTCACCTGAATTACTTAAATAAAGATAACAGCATCTCTGATTTTGTTGTATATTAATTGTACCTCACCTGCATCACATGTAGCATTTGTAATCTCTCACCACATGGAGTTTTTATCATGGCAATTTCATTAAATTCTTTACATTTATTGAGATAATCATGTTGTTTTCCTTTCATTCTATTAATTTGATATATTACATTGATTGATTTGTGTATGTTAAACCATTCTTGCATTCCAGGTTTAAGTTCCATTTGATTATGGTTAACTGATATAACCAAGGATTTAGAGAAGAAGCCACATAGAGTCTGATAAGAAGGGTAGAGACACAGAAAGGGCTGGCTCCACACCCACATGCACAGGCTGAGAAGCTGGAGAACTATTGGGTTGCAAAACTTCCTCTGCTCAGGATGTGGGGTCTCAAGCTCACAGGGATCCCGAACCCTGAGCAACAGAGATATGAGGAAGAGCCCACATAACATCTAGTGGTGAAAATCTGTAGAGAATCATCCTGCCTGGGAGAGAAGGGAGTCTGCCAGAGACCCAGAGCCACCTTCCCAAAGATGAGCACTCCTATTGTTATAGCACCAGCCTGGGGAGTGCACTGCCTGACTACTGGTGATGCCACTCTGCCGTGCTCGAGTGTCACATAGTGGTCTGCTGGCTGTACCCAGCAATGGCCTTTGGGGTCTTGGAAGAGACTCAGACAATAACTGAACCATGTGGCTTTAGGAAGGGGACCCGTCTTCCTCACCTTGAGTGCACAGCCAGTAAATATTCTCCTCTCTCCTGCTGAATCACTTGGGCAGCCTGTCCTGCTGAGTTCAGTCAGGAAGGGAAATCAGAGTCCAGGCAGAGCTGGGAATTTAAAGAATGTCTCCTGGGAAGCGTTTTGTCTGGGAATCTGGTGAGCAGGTGCTGGGTTGTGTGGCTACATTGCACAAGGGTGGGGGAACACTTCTATTTCCCTGTGAGCTCAGCTTGTGGTACCCTGGGAAATGGAAAAAGTGCCTGTCCTGCTCCTACAGGCCTGTGGCCACCACCCACAACAGGAGACTGTTTGGATCTGCCCTTCCAATTCCCAGATACTCTTCTTTATGGAGCTGAGTTCAGCATGGGGAAGGGAGTTTTGCTTGGAGCTGCGGTATTCAGAATGTGTGTCCCTTGAATCTATTGTCTGGTACTGGAATAAAGAAATTGGCCACCTCCTGTAGGCTTGGCAGGCACAACCCCTGATGACAGACTCTTTTGATTTGTCCTCCTGAGACCTGCAGCTCTGCCCAAATGTTATCCTTGCGGGAGTGGGAGTCAACTGGCTGCACCCAACCTAAACCAACTGCACAATGTTATTGGCAGAGCTGGAGTTGGAGACTGCTTGGGGGTGATGGGTGCACGATGTTGTGTGAGAAGATGATAGTTTTTTGAGTTGTATACTTGGAACCTGTGTGTTTTGGGGACCCAATGGCATTCAAGTCGATTCAGTTATAGAGAATATAAATAACTTTAAAAAATGTTTGGTAAAATTTTCAGTGAAGCCATATGGTCCTGGGTTTTTCTTCATTGGTAGTTTTTGATTATAGGTTCAATCTCCATAATAATAATTGGCCTATTTAGATTTTCTGTTTTTTCTTGATTAAGTCTTAATAAGTTTAATACTTCTAAAATATTTCCATTTCTTCTAAGTTTTCCAGTTTGTCGACATATAATTGTTCATGGTAGCCTGTTTTATTTTTTGAATTTCTGTGGTTTCCCTTTTTGTTGATTTGGGTCCTACCTCTTTTTTACCTGGTTAAACTAGTTAAGAATTTGTCAATTTTGTTTATATTTTCAAAGAACCAGCTCTTATTTTTCTTAATCCTATCTAATTTTTTTCAGTTCTTTTTTTCATTTATGTCTGCTCTAATCTGTATTTCTTTTCTTCTGCTGACTTTGGGTTCATTTTGTTGTTTTGCTTTCTTAAGACATAGTTAGGTTGTTTGTTTGGGATCTTTCTTTTTTTATTTATTTTTTAATTTTTTATTTATTCATTTTAGAGAGGAGAGGGAGAGACAGAGAAATAGAGAGGGGAGAGACAGAGAGAGAGAAGGGGGAAGGAGCTGGAAGCATCAACTCCCATATGTGCCTTGACCAGGCAAGCCCAGGGTTTTGAACCAGTGACCTCAGCATTTCCAGGTCGACGCTTTATCCACTGCACCCTCACAGGTCAGGCCTCTTTCTTTCTTTTTAATTGGGCTTTTATTGACATAAACTTCCCTCTTAAAACTGCATTTGTTCTGGTGTGTTGTGTTTCCAATTTCATTTGTATGTATGAATATTATTTAAAAATTTTATAATTTACTTGTTGACACTAGAGAGAGAGGAAGATAGAGAGACAGAACCATTGATCTGTTTCTGTATGTGCTTTGATTGAGGATTAAATCAACAATATCTGTACAACAGGATAATACTCTAATCAACCAAGTCATCAGGCAATAGTGGAACCTTATTATTTCATAAGTTAACTTAATAATCTTTTTTTCTATTTTCACATTATAGAATTATTTCATTAATTAATAATAACTAATAAAATAACATGAACTAATACTGTCTTTATGAAGTTGATAGTCTTATATTCATTCACTTTTGTTTTCCCAATTAAATAATTTTCTTCATATTGTTTCCCTTATTACATATGAAGATATGTTTTTTTTTCCTGGCATTTAACTTTATTAAAACATACACTCAGGCAATATAAAAACAATAAAAATTACTTAAAATAATGTATAGTTAGAATTTAATTTTTATGATATAAAAATATATGATATATCTGTATGTATTATATATGTACATATGTAAATATATAGATATCTCTGACTATATTTGATTATGATTATTTTTAATAATAACATCTAATAACTCATGAGAGATAGACAAACTATTATTCAATATCAAGTGAAAATAAATTTGCTTTTAATAAGATACACTGATTCTCAAGAAATTTTAAAAATGGAGAGAATTATTAACTGACCTTAACTAAAGAAAACATTTGAGTCTTCTAAAAATGAAGCACTTTTTTTAGATGAGAACTTGAATATACAGAAAAAAGAGGAATTGTATGAAATAAATTATGTGGCTATTGAGTTTATAAAATATTAATGATAAAGTTTCCAATTTTAAAACAAACACTTGTATTAGAATTCAAGGGACCAAATATGGCATAAGCAGTAAATAAAAGTAGATAATTGGTCTTGAGAGTATAACCATACTAATTCCTAGACTTTATAGGTTAAGAATTTATGCTATAAAATGAAGGCCACTAATGAGGGAATATTGAAAACATATTGACTTGACAAACTTTTATAGACAAAAGTGAAAATAAAAATAGAATTTATTGTGGAATATAAAAATAAAAGTTAAACTTCAAATAAATGTTATTGTTCACCCCATATAAATAACTACATAATACTTAATTTTTTATTATAACTGTATATTTACACATATATATGAAATATATAAATCATGCTAATTTAATTATATTAAATGTATATAGGATAAACTTTTATTCAAATTCATGGAATATTTATACTTTAAATAACTGTTGTCTGTCTTAATGAGACACTGCTTGAATATGAACATAAAGACACATGGGCGTTTAAAGATAAAAAAGTAAAAGCATGTAACATAAACAGTTAGGAAACTGATATAGTTAATGTACTGTCACAATATAAGGGAAGAATTATTGTTGTAGATGATGAAGAATGTTTCTAACAACAGATTGAGTCTGACCAGGCGGTAGTGCAGTGGATAGAGCATCGGACTGTGACACGGAGGACGCAGGTTCGAGACTCTGATGTCGCTAGCTTGAGCACGGGCTCATCTGGTTTAAGCAAAAGCTCACCAGCTTGGACCAAGGTCACTGGCTCAAGCAAGGGGTTACTCGGTCTGCTGTAGCCCCACGGTCAAGGCACATATGAGAAAGCAATCAATGAACAACTAAGGGGTCACAACAAAAAACTGATGATTGATGCTTCTGATCTCTCTCCGTTCCTGTCTGTCTGTTCCTATCTATCCCTCTCTCTAACTCTCTCGCTGTCCCTGTAAAAAAAAAAAAAAGAACAAAATGAGTTTCCAAATAATTTACAATATATTTTTTTTATATTCTTAAAGATTTTGTTTATTCATTTTAGAGAGGAGAGAGATAGAGGGGAGAAAGTGGGGGGGGGGAGGAGCAGGAAGCATCAACACCCATATGTGCCTTGACCAGGCAAGCCCGGCATTTCAAACTGGAGACATCAGCGTTCCAAGTGGACACTATCCACTGCACCATCAAAGAGGGAGATATATCGAAAATACTATAGAAAGTTTTAAACAATTAACCAATACACACATGGTATATACAAGTATAGAACACAAATATTTTTTGTTTATATAAAAATTTTTTTTTAAAATGCACTATATATATAGGGTGAGGCAAAAGTCGGTTTACAGTAGTGACTGTGTGAAAGAGATTATTCTTGTATTAATATTTATTAAAGATGGTATTATTTTCTTTTTAAATTTTTATTAATTTTAATTTATTGTGTTAAAATGGATTCAAGTGTCCCATTCATATATCACCGTCACCACCCACCCCCATGTCCTCCATTACACCCCTTTTGCCCCCCTCAACTCCATCGCCAGTTCTCTCTGAGATTTGCTGTCCTATTATCTGTATCTCTGTGTTATGCATATATAATTTCACTAATCCCTTCACCTTCTCTGATTCCATCCCCTCATCCCCCTTCCCTCTGACAATTGTCCCTCTGCTCACTGTGACCTTGACTCTACCTCTATTCCATTCCTCAGATCACATTGTTCATTAGATTCCACATATAAGTGAGATCATATAATATATGTCTTACTCTGCCTTGCTTATTTTACTTAGAATAATAATTACCAGGTCCATCCATGCCATCTCAAAAGGTAAGACTTCCTTCTCATTCAAGTCCACATAGTAGTCCACTGTGTTAATCCACTCATCTACTAACAGACACTTGGGCTATTGACAGAATTTGGCTATTGTAAACAATGCTGCAATAAAAAATGGGGGTGCATATCTTCTTTTGAATCAGTGATTTGGTATTCTTAGGATATATTCCTAATAGTGGAATAGCTGGGTCAAAAGGCAGTTTATTTTTTATTTTTTGAGGAAATGCCAAGCTTTTCTCCACAGTGACTGAAAGTGTCCATTCCCTCTAGTGGTGCAGGAGGGTTCCCTTTTCTCCACATCCTCACCAGCACTTATTGTGTATTGTGTATTGATTTGTTAATAATACCATTCTGACAGGTATCTCACTGTGGTTTAATTTGCATTTCTCTGATGATTAGTAACTTTGAACATCTTTTCATATGCTTATTGGCCATCTATATGTATTCTTTGAAGAAGTGTCTATTCAGTTCTTTTGTCCATTTTCTAATTGGGTTGTTTACATTTCTGGTGTTGTTGGGTTTTAAAAGTTCTTTATAAATTTTGGTTATTAACCCCTTATCAGACGTATTAGCAAATATGTTCTCCCATTGTGTGGGTTGTCTTTTTATTTTGTTCATGGTGTCTTTTTCTGTGCTAAAGTTTTTTAGTTTGATATCCTTCCATTTGTTTATCTTGTCCTTTATTTCACTTCCCTGTGGAGATTAATGGGCAAAAATATTACTGTGAGAGAGTTTACTGTTTATGTTTTCTTTCAAGATGTTTATGGTTTTTCAACTTATATTTAAGTCTTTTATCAACTTAGAGTTTATTTTTGTGAAAGGTGTAATTTGGTGGTCTAGTTTCATTTTTTGGCATGTACCTGTCCAATTATCCCAACACCATTTATTAAAGAGACTGTCTTTACTCCGTTGTATACTTTTGCCTCTTTTGTCAAATATCAATTGACCATAAAGGCTTGGTTTTATTTCTGGCTTCTCTGTTCTGTTCCATTGATCTGTATGCCTATTCTTATGCAGGACCAAGGTGTTTTGAGTACAAAGGCCTTGGAGAATAACTTGATATCAGGAAGTGTGATACCACCCACTGTATTCTTCACTTTTAAGATTGATGAGGCTATTCATGTTCTTCTTTGGTTCCATATAAAGTTTTAAAATACCTGTTCTATATCTTTGAAGTATGCTATTACTATTTTAATAAGAATTGCATTAAATCTATAGATTGCTTTTGGGTAATACAGACATTTAATGATGTTTATTCTTCCTATCCATGAGCACAGGGAAGGTCCGCTTAAAAAGTCAAGTATCCCTGAGTCTAGTATCCTGCAGCCTCTGTGTGCTGTCTGCTTGTTGGGCTATGCTGCTGAAAAAACCTCTGCTAGAGTCTGTGGATTCAGACTCTGTTCAGGGATTAGGAAGGGTGGTGGGTGTGGCTCCACATTTTGGTGTCAGTCTGTTTAGACTTTTTTCACAGACCTAGCTGGGTGTGAAGTCCAGTGGGTATAGCCTCTGAGACCCAGAGGTGTGGTCTGCCTGCTCTCCCAACAGTTTTCACTGAGTCTCCGGTTAGGCAGAAACACCTTTCATAGGCTCGGGAGAGTGTGTGTGTGGGGAAGCTCTAGTCTTAACAGTAAAACACTTAGTCACTGACACACCCCTTGCTTCCCGGCCTCTCAGAAAAACCTGTTGCCATGACTGGATTAGGAGAGACTCCTGAGGGTGGAGCTGTTGCTTTTCCCCAGGATGATGCCACACAGAGGAAACTGCTCTGCCAAGAAAAAGGTGGAAACTGCAGTATTGGAGAATGACTCAGTACAGGGGTTCCAGTGGCCATCCTCCATAGTGTATCTCCCTGGGCCTCCAATTTTACACTCTCCTCATGCAGCTCCAGTCCTCTCAGCTCTTCCTCCACTGGGCCCCAGTGAAGGAAGTGGCTGTGAATAAGATTTTCTGCGTGGGCCCTTTAAGACGGAACCTACATCTTCAGAGCTCTGTTTCTTTCTCACATACGGAGACCCTGCTCTTCTCACTGCCAAATTCTGTCTGGAGGCCTCTTCTAGGCTCTGGGGTTCTAGGCTGGGGCTGCAGACCTGGGCTGAGTACCCACACCTTTCAGGGTAAACCTCCTCACCATGAGTGTTCCTCTGGACTCTCAGCCATTGCTTATTCCTGCTCTCATGAGCGAGGGCAGCCCTTTCCACACCTCCTCCTTTCCTACCAGTCTCAGTGTGGCTTCTTCGGTGATCCTTGGTGTTGGGCAGATAAAATATATTATGCTCACTTTGTTAAAGATGGCGCTGCCCACGTGGAAGCCCTTTGCCCAGGTGATTGCCTCAGATGGGCATGATTATGTTAATATGTGTTGAGGGAGGACTTGTGCCAAAAGATTTTAAAAGGAAGAGAGATCGCATTGTTCAAGAGAAGAGTGATTATGTTCTATGAGGAGCCCGTGCCAGAGCAGAGCAGAGAAAGGCCCTGTGGAGGAGGCCATGGGAAGCAGCCAAGATGGCAGAATGCTGAAGGAGAAGCCAGTTAGTGCAGAGTTTGTGCAGAGAGATGGAGATGGGGAACAGAGGTGAATAAGGCTAGTGAGCTAGAAACCTTTGATTCTAGGAAACTCGGATAAGTCAGTAGCTTTGTGAGCCCTGAATGAGTGGGTTTTGGAGCCCAGTGTGTGTTTTTACTTGCCCTCTGGGTGCAAGCTAGGATTAAAGGTAATGGCCCACCAGTTCCTGGCTCCATTGCTTCATTACCGTCTGTCTGAATCCAATGCGAACCTGCATGAGCCAGGCAGCTGTGATGGTAGCCGTGGCTACTGGCTTTACACTTTGTTATAGACACCTCTTCATTTAGTCCAAAGTTTGATTTTCAAGATGCTTGTTCTTAAATTAAGTTGTAATCCAATTTGGTCCTGGGAGGTGGCAGTTGGAAAGTCCTCCTACTCTGTTGCCATGACATCTTAGAACACCCCCTGCACCCAGGCATTTTAAAAATATTTTTTTCTTTTTGAACACACTAGCCTTGTGTTTTTGGTTCAGCCCACAATTTCTGCCTTTCATTCAATCTTTTCTATTGTTTTTCAGTTCTCTATTTCCTTTATATTTGCTTTAATCTGTATTTCCTTTCTTCTGCTGACTTTGGATTCTATTTTTTTATTTTTTATTTTTTTGCTTTCCTAAGGCATAGTTAGGTTGTTTTTATGGGATTTTTCTTTCTTTATTGTAAGCATTTAATGACATCAACTTTCCTTTTAGAACTGCTTTTTTTTGGTGTATTGTTTTCTACTTCATTTGTATCTATAACATTATTTTAAAATAAAACAAATTATTGATTCTAGAGAGAGAGAAAGGGATAGAGAGAGAGACAGAATCATCGATCTGTTTCCGTATGAGCCCTGATTGTGGATTGAACTGGCAACATACATACATCAGGTTGATGCTCTAACCAACCAAACCATCTGGCCAGAGCAAAACATTATATTTCCACAAATTAAATTTATAATATTTTACTTTCCATCACCACATTGTGGAATTATATGTCATTTATTAATAATGCCAAATAGTTTAAATCTCACTAATGTCTATAAAATTGATATGTTTATTCTTATAGTATTTACTTTGGTTTTCCCAGTTAAATAATATTATATATATCATGTCTTTTGTTACATGTAAAGATATTTTTTTCTAGCATTTAACTATATTGAAACCTGTATTCAGACAATATTAAGATAATAAAAATTTCCCAAAAGAACGTATAGTTAGAATTCAGTCTTCATGATATGTATTATATATATAAATATATTTGTAAATATACATATATCTTTGATGACATTTGACTATGATTATTTTAAATAACAATATCTATAAACACAAGAGAGATAGACAAACTAAAATTCAATACCAAGTGAAAATGCCTTTTCAATATGATGGCAAATGCATTTATTTTCAAGGAATTCTAAAATTGTAGAAATTACTAACTGGCAGAAACTTAAGAAAATACTTAGATCTTCTAAAGATGAAACAGTTTTTCTAGATCAGGGGTTGGAAACCTATGGCTCGCGATTCAGATGTGGCTCTTTTGAAGGCCACATCTGGCTTGCAGACAAATCCTTAATAAAAATAATAATAACGTTAAAAATATAAAACATTCTCATGTATTACAATCCATTCATTTCCTACCGCTCATGTTCATGGTTGTGGGTGGCTGGAGCCAATCAAAGCTGTCCTCCAGGACAACACCAAATTTTTATTGGATAATGCATAGCTTACACAGGTCGTTGTGAGGTCAGGAAGTAAACTTCTCTCCTTTTAATCAAGTAGTCAGTTAGCTAATTGCAGAAACTCTTTGGGAGAAGAATATGGCTAAAAGAAAAAAGATGAGGAGTATCATACTTTTCAGCAGGAATGGACAGAAGAATTTGCCTTTGTGGAGAGAGCAGGTTCTACATGTGTCTAATATGCAATGATAAAATTGCATCAATGAAACGGTCAAATATGTATAAAGCAGCACTTCAACACATGCCTTACTATATTTCATCAAAATATCCATCGGGGACAGCAGGAAGAAAGCATGTCAAGAGCCACTGTGCAGAGTGCAAGCTTGTCAGCAGCAATTCCGTGATTGGACCTAACAAGGTGACTGAAATTCATCTAGCTTTGCTGGTGCTTTAGCAATTGTGAGAAACAGAAAACCAATCACAGATGGGAGTATGCCAAGACATTCATGCTTGATGTTGCCAATGAACTTTTGATGACTTTTTGGATAAAGACAAGATAATCAAACGAATAAAAGACATGGCACTGTTGGCAAGAACTATTCTTGATCTTACCATCATAATGGCAAATCAAATTGAGGCAACACAAGTGAAAGACATAAATGCAGCACCATTCTTTTCTCTTGCTTTGGATGAGTCAACAGACATAAGCAATTTATTCCAGTTCAGCGTGATTGCAAGGTACGCTGTCAGTGACACAGTACATGAGGAAAGTCCTACTGTTTTGCTTATGAAAGAGACAACAAAAGGGGAGGATTTATTCAAGTCTTTCACTGAGTTCGCTAAAGAAAAAAAAATCTACCGATAGAAAAACTTATCTCAGTGTGTACTGATGGTGCTCCATGCGTGGTGGGGAAAAACAGAGGAGTCATAGCACTTTCTTGTGAACATGAAAAGAGACCCATCCTAAGTTTTCACTGCATCCTACATCAGGAGGCACTGTGTGCTCAGATGTGTGGTGAGCAGCTTGGTGAGGTGATGTCACTGGTCATTTGGGTGGTCAACTTTGTTGTTGCCCAAGCTTTAAATGATTGCCAGTTTAAAACACTGCTGGATAAAGTTGGGAATAATTATCCTGGTCTGCTTCTGCACAGCAATGTGTGTTGGTTGTCAGGAGGGTAGGTGCTCAGCCGTTTTGTGGCTTGTCTGAGCAAAATTCGGACTTTTCTTGAAATGAAAAACATCGAGCATCCTGAGTTAGCTAACACTGTGTGGCTCCTGAAATTCTACTGTCTCATGGACATGACTGAATATCTGAACCAGCTCAATGTGAAAATGCAAGGCGTTGGAAATACAGTCTTATCCCTTCAACAAGCAGTGTTTGCATTTGAAAACAGCTGAAACTCTTCATCCCCGACATTGAAACAGGTCATTTACTACACTTTGAAAAACTGGGAGAGTTTAAAGATTTATACATAGTAAGTGACCCTGCTCAACATCTTGATCTCCAGCAGCTATCGGGCTTCACATCTAATCTCCTGCAGTCATTCAAAGCGCATTTTGGAGAATTTTGTGAGTGCACTTGTCTTTTTAAGTTTATCACCCATCTACAAGAGTGTGCAGTGGACAGTATCGAACTGAGTTACATCCCCGGTGTCTCCATCAGAGATTTTGAGCTATAAGCTGCTGACCTGAAAGCCTCAGACATGTGGGTGAATAAGTTCAAGTCACTGAGTGAAGATTTGGAAAGACTTCTATGACAGCAAGCAGAGTTGGTGAGCAAACACAAATGGGGAGAAATGAAAAAACTTCAACCCACAGACCAGCTGATTTTCAAAACTTGGAACATGCTTTCGGTCACATACCACACACTGCAGCATGTAAGTATTGCTGTACTGACAATGTTTGGCTCTAGGTATGCATGTGAGCAGTCTTTCTCACATCTAAAGAATGTTAAGACCAACCTACGATCACATTTAATGGATGAAAGTCTCAACGCCTGCATGAAGTTTATCCTCACCACGTATCAACCAGGCTACAAAGCCATCAGCAAAACCATGCAGCACCAGAAGTCGTATTAATGGTAAGAAGTACTTTATTCATCATTGGTTAGCAACAGCCTAACAACATTATGAAAAAGAATTCAGAGGACTTAATTGTACTTTAAAAGTGTTGGTCTTACATAAAATGCACACGTTTACTTGTATTTAGTGTTAAACATATTGTTTGACTCTCACGGAATTACATTTTAAAATATGTTGCATTCATGGCTCTCTCAGCCAAAAAGGTTCTCAACCCCTGTTCTAAATGGAAACTTGGATGTACAGAAAGAAGAGAAGTTTCATGTAATAAATTGTGTTGCTATATCCATCTAGATATTGACTTGATAAAATATTAATGATAATGTTTCCAATTTAAAAACAAATACTTGTATTACAATTCAAGGGAGAAAATATAGCATAAGCAGTAAATAGACTGCTCACAAAAATTAGACGATGTTTCAAAATGAATATAAAATGATAAAAAAGAAGCATTTGATTTTTTTATTAAACAATAACATCAGAAAAACAAACAATAAGTTAAAGAAATTTGTTATGCAAATGAGATGCAAACTCAATTATGTTGATTGAACAGCAAGTGACATATTGGTGGGGTGAACAGACACGTCAAACTGGATGAGAGTGCCACACATTGACTGTTCAGTAGGGTGTATAGTCAACCCAGGACTGCAAAACACACTGACAGCAATGAGGCATGGACAGGATCAGACTGTTGAGCAATTGTCGGATCTCTGCCCCTCTCACTGCAGGGCAACTTCCAGCTCAAGAAGTGTTGTGGGAGACATTGGATGATTTGCCAGATGTCTTCTCAGTGCATCCCAAGCATGTTCAGTGGGATTCAGGCCTGGAGAACAGAAAAGCCGGTCCATGCAATTGTTTCCTGCCTCCAGAAGCATGTTGTCGACAAGGTGCGCATGGTGGGGCTTTGCACTATCATCATGAAAAGAAAGTTGTTTCAAACTGCTCCAGCCTAAGGTACCATTATAAGGTGCAGGACCTCATCTCATTATCTGACAGCAGTCAGCGATCTATTTTTGATGATGTGGAGGTCAGTATAACCACCAATGCTGATGCCAGCCCACACCATGATTCCACCACCACCAAAAGAGTCCCTTTTTCACATGAAACATGGATTCTCCCATGTTCCTCCTTATTCACGCCAGATCAGGACAGAATGATTGTCAGGCTGCAGACTGAACCATGACTTATCAGAGAAGAAGACAGTTGACTACTCATCACAAGTTCAGTAATGATGCTCATCTGCCCACCTTTTATGGGTTCTACGGTATTCAGCAGATAATGAGATGCATATCATTGGTCACCGGGCATGCAGTACAACACAATGGAGCTTATTTTGTATTGTCTAGGTGCATATCTGTTATCTAGTGGCAGCAAGAATCTGTCCCCACAGCTCTGTTGCATTGCTGTGCCTATTCCTTCTTGCCAATAAGGTTAAGTAATGGTCATCTCTTGCTGTTATGTCAAATAGTCTACCCTGCCCTTGTCTTCTTGGTACTATGTCAGTCTCTTGAAAGTGATACTATAGTCTGCTAATCACGCTTTGGGATGTTCCAAGTGCTGTTGCCCCGTCTTTTCTGTTTGACCAGCTTTAGGACATCCTATGGTTCTCCAGGCTTCGCATTTGGGCAAATCGTGCTACAGGGGCATTGCAAGGGCTGGCAAACTGCATGATGTGCACTTTCAAGATCAGGGAACTTGCAGATACTCTAGTACTTTCAGGCTTTTGTATAGTGCATTTTCAACATTGAAATAAATGTTGGTTTTGCATCTCATTTGCATAATTGAACAACTTTTTTGATATGTTGTTTCCTTTTTTGATGTTCTTGCTTAATAAAAAGAAAGAAAATGCATTTTGTATTGCTTTATATTCATTTTAAAATATTCCCTAATTTTTGTTAGCAGTATAAAAGAACATGGTCAGTCTACTTTTGTTAGTATAAATGTACTGATTGGTTAGATTTTAATGAATAAAGAATGCATGCTATAAATGCAGGCCACTAGTAGAAGAATATTTAAAGCATATTGAATTAACAAATTTTTATAAACAGAACTGAAAATAAAAATATAGTGAATGATAAGAAAACAGAAAAAGTAGAGTTCAAATTAACAGCAGTGTTATCCCAATTAAATGGTAACTATATAACACTTAATTAATTATAACTATATATTTATACATATACATCATATACATAAAATATGTAAATATTACATAATACTTATATAATAATTTAATAATTATATTTGATAGAAATAGAATAATTTTCTATTTAAATTACAAGAATATATTTTAAATAACTGTTGACTATTGCGATGAGACACTTCTTTCTTATAAACAGAAATATGCTTGGGAGGAAAATAATAAAAAAGTAATGCATGTAACACAAACAGTAGGAAGCTGTTACAGATAATGCGCTGTCACAATGTAAGACAAGACTTACTATTGAAAATGATGAAGCGTGTTTCATAAGAACAGATTGAGTGTCCAATTAGCAATGTTTTTATTTTATTTTTATTCTTTTTACTATATATATAATTGATTTTAAAGAGACGAGAGATAGAGAGTGAAAGGCATGGGGAGGAGCAGGAAACACCAACTCATAGTTAATTCTTGTCTGTGTCCTGATTTGGTAAGCCTGGTGTTTCCAAATGGCAACCTCAGCATTCCAGGTCCAGCTTCATTCACTGAGGCACCACAGGTCAGGCAGTGTTTTTATTTTAAATCTGTATGTACCTAATAATATAAGTTCATCATAAGTAAAAAAAATGAAGAAGCAAATAAGCATAAATGGAGAATTAGACAATTTTCTCTCACTACTTACCAAAGAAGCAGATATATAAAAAGTACTACAGAAAGTTTTAAATAGTTGACCAACACACACACACTATATAGAAGTATAGAACACTAATATTTTTCAGTTTACATAAAATATTCAAAAAATGCACTATCTAGGGTGGGACAAAAGTAGGTTTATAGTCGTGAGTTTGTGAAACAGAGATTATTGTTTTATTATTACATATTAATTGTTGATTTATTTTTTCATATGAACTGCTATAAGCCTACTCTTGCCCCACTCTGTAAACTCATATTACCAAGAATGTTATTACAAAATATATGGTACGTGGTGTCACTGCAGTAACTACTCATCAAGTTCCTTAGGTAAGCACAAGAAATGTGGGTATTCAAGTTTAAACTTTAATTAATTAAAAATAAAATTTTAAGATAGTTTTCTCTGACACACTAGCCACATTTCAATAAAGATATGAAACATTTACAGCTTTACAGAAAATTCTCTAACAGTAGTTTACCAAAAATAACAGTCAATAATCCAAAATTTAAAAAAATTTTACATGGTTTTAAATTCAGTAATAAAGTTCTAAATAATGTATGAGTCCAAGAAGTGACTGTAACAAACGATCACAATTGTTACAAGAGTTACAAGTGAAATGTAACAGTAAAAATCTGTCCTGGAAGTATTGGCTGCTTAAATACGTGTTTTACCACAACAAACAAAGAAACCCAAGCATGCATCTCAAGAACCTAAAAATGGAAAAGCTAAAATTATGAGAAATTAAATCCTAATGAAAAAAGAAAACACACACAAAAAAATCAAAATCAAGACAAAGAACGAAATTATAGTAATGAGGATCAACAGGTCAAAGTTATTCTTATTGAAAATAATAAAATTGACAAATGACTTGAATAAAATCAAAAATACAAATCTTTTATATATAGAATAAACATGGGAATAGCATTATCATAATTACAGATACTAAGAGATAATAAAGTCATATTATGAATACATTTTAACATCTACATTAAATAGAAAATTATTGAAATACAATGAAATAAATAGAAATTTTATTAAATCTAGCCTATATTTTAAGAATTGAGGGGTTTTTCTGGTAAACTTTCTTAAAGCTCTGATGGTGTCATAGAGAAAAATAACAATAAATTCTGGGACTAATGAAAGATACAAAGAGAATTCTGAAAGAAAAAAGAGAAAGGGAAAATGGTGTGGTTCCTCAGGCTTAAGAAACAGCCAAGTGACAGGGTATCTTGTATCTCCACTCAAAACTAGAAAGTGACTTAGACCTGCCACTTCCTAATACACAGCCCAGCAATAGGAGGTAGTTTCTTCTCTGTGTTTCAGTGGGAATCCTGTCCAGCAACACCTGGCAAGCCTATGAGGGTGATCCATCAGGTAAGCTGTCAACAAAAATAATCACAGGAAGTGCTTCTTTTTCTTCTAAACCAAAGTAGGCTTTTGGAGGTGGGTCTAGCAAAGACAATCTTATGACTAAAACTAATGGACACAGTACACTCTTTATCTCTGAAAGCATGAGACTTATTTCCCCAATGAATGACATCAGATAGAATGGATTTTAAAATATTACATTTACATAACTCAACAGGAGAAATTAAACTGCAGATTAATGCGATATAGATAAAGTGCAACAACATCATATGGGAATGAAAAGAGATAAGTAAAATGTATACTGTGTGATTTCAGTATATGAGATTCAAAAACAAAGAGACTAGAATATTAGACTAGAATATTAAAAGTCAGCACAGTGGTAAGTGATGAGGGAGGAGAAGTGATGAGAGAATACACGGGAGCAGGGCTGAGGAGTCTGCACACTCTATCTGTGACATGATTTGTAAGTACATGTTTCCATTTCCCTTGTGATAAATTTGCTCAGTTATGATATATATGTTTAATTTCCTTGAAAAAAGGTAACATTAACTGGCAAAGTTTATTTTAGAAACCAAACATTTATAAAAGCCTGCAAATTAGCAAATGTGCACTAGTGGTATAAAATATAAAATATTATGAAGTCAAACACTGAAATAGCATACAGATTTTAAATAAGGACAATTTGTAACAAAAATATGAATGAATTATATTAATATAATATTCACTGAAACAATAGTAGAAAAAACAGATTTGTCATCACTGTATTACTTACAGTTTGAACAGGAAATTCTTACACTTTGGCAATTTTGAAGATGATTTATCTCATACTCACCTTCAAAATATGGAGACTTTGAGCTTGTAGTGTATCATTTAGTACGTACATTGGTAAGTGACTTTAGAAATTCATATTCTAAAATATTTCTGGGACAAAAGGCTTGATTACCAGTGCCCAGTGCTGTTAACTTAACTTCCATATTAAAAACACAGACACTGAAAATTTAGGCCTCGTTAAGAATGTCTTAGAGCCTGACCTGTGGTGGTGCAGTGGATAACGTGACGACTTGGAACACTAAGGTCACCGGTTCAAAACCTTGGGCTTGCTTGGTCAAGGCACATATGGGAGTTAATGCTACTTGCTCCATACCCCTTCTCTCTCTCTCTCTCTCTCTCTCTCTCTCTCCCCATCTCTAAAATGAATAACAGCTTTAAAAAAAGTGTACTTAAGCCCTGGCCGGTTGGCTCAGTGGTAGAGCGTTGGCCTGGCGTGCAGGAGTCCTGGGTTCGATTTCCGGCCAGGGCACACAGGAGAAGCGCCCATCTGCTTCTCCACCCCTCCTCCTCTCCTTCCTCTCTGTCTCTCTCCCGCAGCGAGGGCTCCATTGGAGCAAAGTTGGCCCCGGGCGCTGAGGATAGCTCTGTGGCCTCTGCCTCGGGCGCTGGAATGACTCTAGTTGCAACAGAGCGATGCCCCAGATGGGCGGAGCATCGCCCCCTGGTGGGCGTGCCAGGTGGATCCCGGTCGGGCGCATGTGGGAGTCTGTCTGACTGCCTCCCCGTTTCCAACTTCAGAAAAATACAAAAAAATAGACCCCCCCCCAAAAAAAGTGTACTTACTTTGCTACTCATAGACAATTTTCTAAATATTGGCATTACATAATTTTCTTTATACTCTTATCATGTTATTTTTATTATAATGGGAAAATATAAATGCAGAATCCCAGTAACAATAGTACTTAATGATATTTATCATTAATGTTCTGAAGAATTACTATATTCTCAAATTACAGTAACTTTCACAAATATTAATTCTCAAACTTTCAATCTTCCCACCTTAGTTATTATAATTGCTTCAATTAATTTTATTATCTTTATATAAGTAATTTATATTTCCCTTGCTAAAAATAAATGCCTTTGTGAAAAATTAAACATTAAGTAACATTGAACTATACCATAATGTAAGAGATTGAAGTATTAAATTACTACTCATTACATTATTCATTAACTCATCCTCTTCTCATAATTTGTTGTATGTATTTTACAGAAATAATTGCTTAAATGACAAAAACGTTAATCTAAATATGTAGGAGAAAAACAAATGTAATGTTTAGAAATTTTCCCTAACCACAACTGGGGAGGGCAGGAAAAGTAGACTTGAAAACACAAATGAAATAACATACTAATATCAAAGAAATAAAATGTTAAATCTAAATTATCTAGTGTGTATCAGATGGAACTATTTTTATTCAGCTCATATTGTATCAAGAAAAGGGGAATTGTTTTTATATCATTGGTAAGTAAATTAAAATTGTAAGTTCTATGTGATCCAATAAGTCTACTACTGTGTATATTCCCATGATTATCTTGAAAAGATATCTGTACTCCTATGTTCATTGAAGCATTCTTCATCACAATTCAGGTATGAAAGCAAACTAAGTGTCTTCAGTGGGTGATTG